>NC_044245.1:2870752-3194085 GCF_003957555.1 Calypte anna
TCTCAGCTCACTTCAGATGTGAGCTGCTCACACAAGAATCCTCCCAGGGTCAACAAATAAGCCCCATTAGAGAGCAGTAAATCTGAGTTATTTTAGATGGTTATGCCTGAGCAGAGAAATCCTAACCAAGGCAATGTAAGAAGAGCTTAGTGTAGCCTTCTAGTATTTGGAGGGGACTACAAGAAAGCTGGAGAGGGACTTTTTAGGATGTCAGGGAGGGATATGACCAGGGGGAATGGATTCAAACTGCCACCATCTCCAGTGAGAACTCAGTATGGATCATTAGAAGAATTTTTTTCCTATTCCAAGAAAGACATGGAGGTGCTGGAGGGTGTCCAGAGAAGGGCCAGGAGGATGCTCAGAGGGCTGGAGCAGCTCTGCCATGCAGACAGACTGAGAGAGTTGGGGTTGTTCAGTCTGGAGAGGAGAAGGCTCCAAGGAGACCTTAGTGTGGCCTTCCAGGATCTGGAGGGGCTACAGGAAAGCTGGAGAGGGACTTTTTAGGATGTCAGGGAGTGATAGGACATGGGGGAATGGATCCAAACTAGAGGAGAGGAGATTTAGATTGGGTGTTAGGAAGAAGTTCTTCCCCATGAGGGTGGTGAGACCCTGGCACAGGTTGCCCAGAGAGGTGGTGGAAGCCCCATGCATCCTTGGAAGTTTTGAAGGGACAGGGCTCTGAGCAACCTGATCTGATGGGAGGTGTCCCTGCCAGTGGCAGGGGGGTTGGATTGAGGTGATCTTAAAAGTCCCTTCCAACCCTGAAAATTCTATATTTTCATGATTCTCAGCAGAGGAGTGGAAATGTGGGAGCAGAGGTGGCAGCAGCCCAGAGTCAGAGTGAGAAAGTTCACGATCCACCGTGCTGCAGCAGAGGCATTGAGGCAGGAGGTAAATTTAGACTCTCCCAGAGGTTTTTTTGTGTTTTCTTCACACAAGCCTCGGCTCCCCGAGTGCCATCCTTATGACAGTTTCATTAAAAGCAGTGAAGCTGCTGCCTTTTGGGGATGAGATGAGGTTTAAGTTCCAACTGAGCCTCTGCTCACTCCTCCTTCCAACCCTCACACCCTCTGGGGGACAGGGAGGAGAAAACCCACCCAATAGCTCCTTAATAAAGATAAGGACAGGGAGGTTTTACACACTGATTACAGTAAACAGAACTCCTGAAGGAAAAAATTGATTTAATCTGTCAGGAGAAAGAGAAATCAGATTTTAACACCTTTCCCCTCAGCCCCCTTCTCCCAGGGCCTGGATCGCTTCAGTTCCCCTCAGGGCACAGAGGACACAGGGGGGGTTCAGGGTCAGTTCCCCCCTGTCTCTCCTTCCTTCCTCCTCAGGGGAGGACTCCTCACCTTCTTCCCCCTCTCCGACGTGGGGTCCCTCTGATGGCAGAGACTCCTTCAGGAAACCCTGAGACATGAGTCCCTCCCATGAGATGCAGTCCCTCAGGAACTGCTCCCGCCCGGGCTGCCCACAGAGTCACTGCAGGAACAGTCACCTCCTCTGACACAGGGTCCTCCATGGCTGCAGATCCACATCTGACCCTCTCTGTCACCCTGCACAGGCTGCAGCTCCATGTCTGACCACCTGGGACACTTCAGGGGCTACAAATCCAAATTTACCCCATCGTGGTCCTTCAGGGACTACTCCACCACCTTTCTTTAATGGGATGAGATTTCAACAAGTGCTGGGTCTAACATTTTGGCCACAACAACCCCATGGGGAGCTCCAGGCTGGGCATGGAGTGGCTGAGAGCAGCCAGGCAGAAAGAGACCTGGGAGTTTGGATTGCCAGGAAGCTGAACAGGAGCCAGCAGTGTGCCCAGGTGGCCAAAAAGGCCAATGGCATCCTGGGCTGGATCAGGAACAGCGTGGCCAGCAGGTCCAGGGAAGGGATTCTGCCCCTGTGCTCAGCTCTGGGGAGGCCACAGCTTGAGTCCTGTGTCCAGTTCTGGGCCCCTCAGCTCAGGAAGGAGATTGAGGTGCTGGAGCAGGTCCAGAGAAGAGCAAGGAGGCTGTGAAGGGATCCAGCACAAGTCCTGTGAGGAAGGGCTGAGGGAGCTGGGGGTGTTGAGGCTGGAGAAGAGGAGGCTCAGGGGAGACCTCATCACTCTCTCTAACTCCCTGAAAGGAGGTTGGAGCCAGGGGGGGGTTGGGATCTATCAGTCAGACAAGAGGCCATGGGCTTCAGCTCTGCCAGGGGAGGTTGGAGATGAGGAAGAAATTCTTTGCAGAGAGGGTACTCAGGCATTGGAATGGGCTGCCCAGGGAGGGGGTGGATTCTCCATCCCTGGAGACATTTAAAAAGAGACTGGATGTGGCACTGAGTGCCATGGGCTGGGAACCACGGGGGAAGTGGATCAGGGGTTGGACTTGGTGATCCCAGAGCTCCTTTCCAACCCGGATGCTCCTGTGTTCCAGCTGCCCCTGGACAGCAGCACTCTGCCTGAGGAGGAGCGCAAAGCACGGCTGAGGAGGCACTTCCCCAGCAAGATGAAGGCCGAGGAGGAGGAGACCTTTGACAGCATTGACATGGGCACCTACAAGAAGTTCTGGAAGAAGTGAAGGCCTGAAATAAAAAAATTCCCGAGTTTGTCCACCCGCTGTGCTGGGTCTTTTGTGATTTGAGTTTTTTTTTGTGTGTGTGGCTGAGGTGGCAATGCTGGGAGCTTTGCACTTGGGTCACACCAACCCCAGGCAATGCTCCAGGGTTGGGACAGAGCAGCTGGGAAGTGCCCCATGGGAAAGGACCCTTGGGGGTGTTGGCCAACAGCAGCTGAACATCAGCCAGGGTGTGCCCAGGTGGCCAAGAAGGCCACCAGCATCCTGGCTTGTGTCAGTACTGCTGTTGCCAGCAGGATCAGGGCAGGGATTCTCCATTGTAGTGGATCAAGGGTTGGATTTGATGATCTCCAAGGTCCTTTCCAACCCGGATGATTCTGTGATTCCTCCATGGGCTGCAGGCGCACAGTTGCCATCTCACCATGGGATGAGGGGAAATCTCTGCTTGGGCACTTTCTACCCCTCCTTCTTCACCGATCTTGGTGTCTTTTCACTGGCATTGGTCTCTCACCACCTCTCCTCCACTCCACAGGCCCTTTTTTAAAAGTACTTTTACAGTTTTGTTTCCTGTTTCTTGAATATGTTACTCTCAGAGGTGCATCCATACCTGCTCAGGCTTGGCCAGAGATGGGATCAGTATTGGAACCAGGGGAGCTTCCAGCAGCTCCTCACAGGAACCACCCCTATGGATCCCCTGCTTCCAAAACACCCCTGCATTCACCCAAGACAGAAGAAATTGGTTTAGGTGTCAACCTGGAAGCTCTGAGACCCCAAAGGAAGTGCAATTCACTGAAAATACACACTTGTATCCTAACTGGCATGATTTCCACCTGCATGGAATGGACCGTGGTGTATTTCACAAGTTGGAAAACAACTCATGGGACACATAGGAACAATTTAGGAAATCTGGAGGGAACATTTTAGGAAATCTAGGACATCTAGGACATTATAGGAAGCATTTTTTCACCAAGAGGGTTGTCAGGCATTGGAATGGCCCAGGACAGTGGTGGAGTCACCATCCCTGGAGGGATTTAGAAGGTGTTTGGACCTGGTCCTTCAGGACATGGTTTAGTAGTTAGACAATGGTGTTGGTCAGAGGTTGGACTGGATGAGCTTGGAGATCTCTTCCAACCTAAACATTCTGTGATCTTCATGTCCCAGTTCCAGCTGCTTCCTTCCTCCCACTTCCATCACCTCCATAATCAGCTCTTTAAGGTAAGAACTGCCCCTTCCTGGCTCTCTAACAAACCAAATAAAGCATGGACCTGAGGATAACCCATGGAGGGTCCAGTCTTCAGCATGGCCCTTGGCACTGACTGGCCTTGTACAGTGTCTGGCTCAGTTCAGAAGAACAAGGATGCCTCTTTAGATGCAGCCACATCATCTCCAGGGGAAAGTGAGTTTTGAAGAAGCCAAGTTGTGCCAGTAGGATGCACAACCAAAGAACAAACCTTGGCCCATTCACAGATGAAGTTTAGGCTCCTACACTAAACTGGGCAGAGTAGGGACTTTATAGAATCACAGAACCTGCCAAGATGGAAGGGAACCATCAGGGTTATCAAGTCATAGAATCATAGAATCATAGAATTGGCTGGGTTGGAAGGGACCTCAGAGATCATCGAGTCCAACCCTTTTACCACCGTTGCGGTTGCAAGACCATGGCACTGAGTGCCACATCCAGTCTCTTTTGAAATATCTCCAGACACGGAGAATCCACTACTTCCCTGGGCAGCCCATTCCAATGCCTGATCACCCTCTCCAGAAAGAAATTCTTTCTAATATCTAACCTAAACTTCCCCTGGCACAACTTAAGACCCTGCCCTCTTGTCTTGTTGAAAGTCGTCTGGCAAAAGAGACCAACGTCCACCTGGTTACAACCTCCTTTCAGGGAGTTGTAGACAGCGATGAGGTCTCCCCTGAGCCTCCTCTTCTCCAGCCTCAACACCCCCAGCTCTCTCAGCCTCTCCTCATAGGGTTTGTGCTCGAGTCCCTTCACCAGCCTGGTTGCCCTCCTTTGGACCTGCTCCAGGACCGCGATATCCTTCCTGAACTGGGGGGCCCAGAACTGGACACAGTACTCGAGGTGTGGCCTCACCAGTGCTGAGTACAGGGGCAGAATCCCTTCCCTGGACCTGCTGGCCACGCTGTTCCTGAGCCAGCCCAGGATGCCATTGGCTTTCTTGGCCACCTGGGCACACTGCTGGCTCCTGTTCAGCTTCCTGGCAATCCAGACTCACAGGTCCCTTTCTGCCTGGCTGCTCTCCAGCCATTCTGTCCCCAGCCTGTAGCGCTGCATGGGGTTGTTGTGGCCAAAGTGCAGGACCCGGCACTTGGCCGTGTTGAACCTCATCCCATTGGAATCGGCCCAACTCTCCAGTCTGTCCAGGTCCCTCTGCAGAGCCCTCCTGCCTTCAAGTTGGTCCACACTTCCTCCCAGCTTGGTGTCATCTGCGAATTTGCTGATGATGGACTCAATCCCTTCGTCTAAGTCGTCGATAAAGATATTAAACAGAACTGGGCCCAACACTGATCCCTGGGGGACACCACTAGTGACCGGCTGCCAACTGGATGCAGCCCCATTCAGCACCACTCTCTGGGCCCGGCCCTCCAGCCAGTTCTTAACCCAGCAAAGGATGCTCCTGTCCAAGCCATGGGCTGATAGTTTTTTCAGGAGGATGCTACTCTACAGCAAATGTTTAAAATGGTAACATAAACATGAGGTCTCTCAGCTTCCAATCTGTTTTTCACGGACCTCTTCTCCACTCATGGTACCTCTGTCCATTATCTGTTTGCTCAGTTGTGTTCCAATATCAACACAATATTTCTTAACCATATTTCTCATGTTTGGGTTTACAGAGGTGAACATCAGGTGGGGAAACCAAGCATGGAGTTGAAGGAAATGTCACCACTCTCTCCCATTTATCTCTTTCAAGGAGATAGCTTAGAGAAACCCGAGTGAAATCAAAGGTTTGGCTGGAGGCAAAGATGCCACCAATGGACCAAGCAGCAAATTAAGAGTTAGGATCTTGTTTAATGGGCTGGAAATAAACTTCCCACCATGAGAAAAAAAACATTTCTGCTACCTTTAATGAAGGAATTGCTTGTGTAATTCCAATGGTCTGCTTTCAGTATGAAGATCCTGGCACATGAATCTTCCATGGCTCCTGTTCTTCTCAGGCAGGGTTATTATGGTTGCTCAGATGGCAGAGAAAATCACTCCACTCCTGCATCAGACAAAATAGGGCAGATAGGATACAGAAAATTCAGTCCCACTCGTGTGAAATGTTGGGAAACATTAGCAGAAGGAAAAAACATGGATAGAGAGAGGGAAAGTTCAAGTTACCAGTCAAGGTAAGGAGGTATCTCAACACAAATTCTATGTTTATTTGAGGGTGCTGAGCTTCTGGCCCAGGCTGCCCAGAGAAGCTGTGGCTGCCCCATTCCTAGAAGTGCTCAAGGCCAGGTTGGATGGGGCTTGGAGCAACCTGGGCTGGTGGGAGGCATCCTTGTCCATGACAGGGGTTTGATCAGATGATCTTTAAGGTTCTTTCCAACCCAAACCATTCAGTAATTCCATGATTTTGTTTTTGTTCTGCAGGAAAGTCCTGGAAAGTCAAGAAGGCAAAAAATGAGACAATATTGCATCTAACTGTGTGTGATCTAGGACAAGACAGAAATCCTGCTCTTCTCCAATCCCAGCTCTGAAGCTCTTCCAGCTTTTGCTTCAGTGATCCCTATTTCATCAAGCTGACAAGTCACATTTTTTCTTTGTGTCCCCACTGGTATTGGGCTGCAGTTTGGGCAGCCTTGACCTGAAATCTTTATCCTCAGCAAGAAAAAAACAGCTACGTAGAAAAATCATGAAAACCTCCCAAATATATTTTAATTCCTGACCTATATAATCTGGAGATAGCACAGGGATATATTTGTGTTCTTCTTAGAGATCTAAACATTTATAGAGGCCCAGATAATCCTGCTTGAAGGAACTTGGAGAAATCTCCTCCATCTCTCTGCCCTAAGCAAAATCAGCTCTACCTTAAATATAACATCCCTTCAAGGAGGTTCCTAATTGGCTTGTTCTTATCACAGCCTTTGAGCTGCTGCAACACAGCATGAAAAGAGGTTTTCATGCTTCTCACTGTCAGAGAGGAAATATGATTCATTGCCATGAATTATAGATTTGTGTAATTAATTGCCCTTTTCAGAAACTTTTCGTTTCTGTGACATCATTTTGTCTCCTTATCATCTCCTTCCTTGGAGCAGAAAGTGCTGCAGTCCCAGCCTCTCAGAGCCTTCAATTAACCTCACAAATGAGATGAAGGAAAATGTAGAAGGATGGGAGTGTTTTCTTTCTAAATGGGATGAAACGAAGATTCTGTGAACAGAGCTCTTCAGCTTTCCTGGAGCAGTTCAAGTTGTAAAGCCTGACATTTCACAACCTGTAAAAACAAGAATTCCCATACAAATTCCAGATACTTTTGGGGATAAATTTAATTTTAAGTTTAATCACCCTTTTTTCTGCTCAGAGGTTGGGTAGAAGGCCCCAAGAAGGCATCATTTCCATGGGGCACTGCTCAGTCAAACTGAACATATTTCTTGTACAGCTTTTGAGGCATGGGAGAGAAAAGTCTCATCCTTGGTGGGCCATAATCACAGATTTGTCATGATTGGAAACGACCTCTAAGATCACTGTTGATCTTAGGCAGGAGGAGCATCAGTTCCTGCAAAAAGCTGCAAAACCCACTCAGACCAGACTGACACAATGTCAGGTCCATGTCCAGAAGGAAATGTAATGCTCTTGCTCTCTCAAAGAGCAGCTTGCTTGGGGGAATAAAAAGAAAATTAAACAAGGGCAGGTTTGGGGCATTAGCAAGTCAGACAAAAAAAAAAATCACCTTTGACTTCATAGATTTTTCAAAACAGAGAAAATAGAGCTAAAAGCACACTGGCTATCAAAGTGCTCAGGTTTTGCCTCCATCAGATTTCCAAGGCCCCTTCTTAGGGATATTTGCCAGTTACCATTTATTGCCTCCAAACAAATCCAACCATCTGGAAGCTTTTCAAGCCAATTTTCCTTTTTATTGCTCCAGTCCCTCCTACCTAAGGATGTATATGCATCACAATAAACAATTTTTCCCTGTTTACTATGAAATTTGAATACTGATCCCATGATACCAGTAGCAGCTTTGATCAGGTTGTCTTCTAGAAGTTCCTGTCTTCAGCCACAGCCTCCTACATCAGCTGAGGGTGAAAGAGACAGAGTTGGCCATTTGACATCTCCTGTTGATCTGAAAGGTGGACATAGTCAATCAGGTGAAAAATACATCTGAAATCTTACTCTGACACCAGCATGGATGGGAAAGAAGAACAACATAAGGATATTTTTTCCCTTTAAACCAAAGCTGAAGCAGTCGGTGTCCTGAGTCTATGATTATAGAGCAGCTATGTTTAGTGGTAGGATATTTTGCAGGAAGAACTTGCATTTCTGTAGCCCTTAAAGTTCTCAGAAAACCATCTTAACCCTGAGAGGACCCTTTCATCAGCACCTGGGGGGAAAGCTGGGATACCATTCCCACTCTACAGGAGAAGGAATGTGTCCAAGGTGACACAGAATGTCTTTGAACAGAACTGTATTGAGCAAGTTTAGTTGAGGTTTGCAAGACCACTCGTGTCCTCATACCTTCTCATATCCCTTTCTCCCTACACCTCATGGTACAGACTACAGGATGGGGATGGAGTGGTTGGAGAGCAGCCAGACAGAGAGGGACCTGGGAGTTTGGATTGCCAGGAAGCTGAACAGGAGCCAGCAGTGTGCCCAGGTGGCCAAGAAGGCCAATGGCACCCTGAGCTGGATCAGGAACAGCGTGGCCAGCAGGTCCAGGGAAGGGATTCTGCCCCTGTGCTCGGCTCTGGGGAGGCCACAGCTTGAGTCCTGTGTCCAGTTCTGGGCCCCTCAGTTCAGGAAGGAGATTGAGGTGCTGGAGCAGGTCCAAAGGAGGCAACCGGGCTGGTGAAGGGACTCGAGCACAGACCCTGTGAGGAGAGGCTGAGGGAGCTGGGGGTGTTGAGGCTGGAGAAGAGGAGGCTCAGGGGAGACCTCATCACTCTCTCCAACTCCCTGAAAGGAGGTTGGAGCCAGGGGGCGGTTGGGCTCTTTTCCCAGGCAACTCTCAGCAAGACAAGAGGGCAGGGTCTCAAGTTGTGCCAGGGGAGGTTTAGGTTGGAGATTAGGAAGAATTTCTTTCTGGAGAGGGTGATCAGGCATTGGAATGGGCTGCCCAGGGCAGTAGTGGATTCTCCTTCCCTGGAGATATTTCAAAAGAGACTGGATGTGGCACTGAGTGCCATGGGCTGGGAACTGCAGCAGTAGTGGATCAAGGGTTGGACTTGATGATCTCTGAGGTCCCTTCCAACCCAGCCAATTCTATGATTCTGTGATTCTATGGAGAGGGACACCTATCTCTGAGGGACAACAGTCTATATCCTACAGTCCTGCACTTTAGGATTGGGAAATGGGTTTGGGATTCAGCCCCCCCCTCCTGAAATTTTTTTGTCTTAGCTGTTCAGCCAGAGCTCAGGTCTCTTGAGATGCCCTTTGGATCCTTCCTGCTGTCCACCAGGATCCCAAATTTGGGGTCTCCAAGGTGGTCAAGATTTGGGGCTGTTGTAGAGATACTTCAAGGGATCTCAAAGGTCTCTGAAGTCGCAGAGTGAATCTGCAGTCGATGGGAAGAGTCCCACCTAGGGAGGATGCAGTGAAATCATCTTCCAAAAGTGCTGCCCTTTCTCCTTGACTCTGGACACAGCCTTCAGCCATCAGCTCAGATGAAAACCTCATTCTCAAAGGGGCTAAAATCAGGGGACCTCACTTCCACCTTTTTTTTCCAAGATATCCACCTTCAGGAGTGGCAGCTGATGAGATCAGGGCTCTAACCACAAGCTTCTTATTCCTGCTTCTGCTGCAAACTTGCCCTGGGGTATTTACATGCCTTTTCATGCTCCTCTTCCCCTGGGGTGGGGGCAGCAACACCTCCTTTGTTGTCTTCTGGGTCGATTTGGACCTCAAGCTCTTTGGAGCAGGGACTCTCCTTTGGTGCATGCCCCAAAGAGCCTCTCACCGCAGGACTCAGCTCATGGCTGAGCCTCCAACTCAAAGAGTAAATAATAATAATATGCATTAGCTGCTAAGTAGGGGAATTAGGGGTGAGCTTATATGTAAGCACCCTACACGGTGTAATGATATCCCCGTGCTGAATGCAACTGGATCCTTCCATTATTAAAGCAGCAGGGAAACTGATGTTTGATCTACAGGGCTAATTCTAGTTTTTGGAGACATCAAACAGCTGCTTGCTGGGGTTTTTTTTTTTCTTTTTTTTTTCTCTTTCTTTTCTTTTTCTTGGCAAATGCACACGTTAAGCAAATCTGAAATTACCAGGTTCACAAGTTGAGTTTCATGCAGAGAAATGTTTACTTTGATGCCAGAGGACCTGGCTCATTTCCATTTACAGTAAATGAGGAAGAAAATTGATTTGCAGCAGCAGGAGGGGTGTCAAACCTTTATTGCTGCTCAGGACATGTATGCACTGCTAACCAGGAAGATAATTAACCTAAATTAACCTTCTGCCTTAAGATGAGTCATAGTTTGGGGAGTGGGGGAGGTGGGAAGCAGGGGTGGAGAGGGTGTAGGGAGGAATAGAGTGCTGGAGAGCTGTATG
This sequence comes from Calypte anna, assembly GCF_003957555.1. Classification (NCBI taxonomy): domain Eukaryota; kingdom Metazoa; phylum Chordata; class Aves; order Apodiformes; family Trochilidae; genus Calypte; species Calypte anna. Next base: position 2,881,029 of record NC_044245.1, read on the forward strand.
GACATGTCCTGTGCACTTCCAAGCAAAGCTGATGGGCCCATGGAGCAACTGATTAGATTTAAATGGAAATTCTGGATGGGCATTTTTACCTCATTAAGAGGAAAAAAAAAACCAAAAAACCAACCAATTGTGGTTTAAATTAGGGCTGGACTGTGAATTGCATTGGGAGCTGTGCTGGTAAAGTGGAGAAGAAAGCTGCATTTCCAGGTGCTGCTGATAGCAGTTGGGTGAGCCCAGCCTGAAGAAGCAAGTTTTTTTTTGAAGTTGAGCAAGATGACCTTTAGAGGTCCCTTCCAAGAGAAATTATTCTATGATTCTATGCATTTGACCAGCCTCTAACACATCCAATCTTCAACAAGGATGAGAAGTTGTGATTGGTGACTGAGAAGTGGTTTGGTGCTTTGGTCAGCCAACTGATTTAGTCATATTTTAAATACAAAATTTAAATTAGTTATCTCCTAGAGCAATGGTGTCCCTTGGGGTCACATCAGATAATGTTGTGGGGCATCCCATGGCACAGGGAGAGCAGCCCAATAGGTTGGGTGATAGCAGATCCCAGGGGTGATCCTACACCCAGGAAAAGAAGAGGAAGATCATGCCTCTGCTTTCCCCACGTGGTTTTTTACTGACATCACCTGCAGATCACTCCAAGAGCTGTTGCTGAAGGGGTGAAAGTGTGGAGGGTGGAGGTGGGAGAGCTGCCAGTGGTGGGGAGGCATCACTGAGGTTGTTCCTCAGCCACCACCAAGGTATGACCTGTGCTGTTGTTGCCCACCTGCCCAAAAATTGTGCCACAATCACTCAAAGCTCTTCCAGGGTGAGTCCCTTATCTGCACCCAGGACCTGGACATCATTTGGACCCTACCAGAGAGCTCATCCCAAGTTAATCCTTGTTGCCACCAACCATTTTATATCCCAACGAGATTCCTCCCCTTTAGAGATAACAGCAATTCCGGGGAGAGAAAACAGCAATTCCAGGGAAACAAATCCCAGGCCAAAGGCACTTGGGCCTTGGCATTCATCCTGAAGCTCACAGAAGGTCTCAGCACCCAGCTGGAGGACAGGTAACCTGTGGAAATCCTGGATGTTGCCCAACCTCCCCGTTAAGCAGTGGGTATAATCCATCCTTCTTCATTGGGCAGGCTTGAGGATGCAGATACTGGAGTGGTGAGGGGTGGGTTGGTACTTCAACCAAGCCACCACTTTTCTGGTGGTTTCTGATCCATCATCTGTGAGGGGAAAGAAGTGAATGATGAGACAACACAGTTTTAATTCATCTGAGATGATTTTGTGAGAGAATTTATGGTGGTTTAAACAAAAATGGTTTTGGGGGGAACATCTCAAAAAAGCAAAACATCTTGATTTATTTTCACTTGGTTCTTCACTTTAAAAAAAAAATCTAATTGTAATACTCCAGGAAGAGCTTAGAAAAAACCACAAAATGGATCATTTAGGAGTCAAACGCAGCATTCCAGTCATCTCGAAACAAAATGGTTTTGACATCTTTTGGTTCTCTGAATAATTTTGGAAGCCAGTGAACCAAAAACCAGCAGTTGCCTGCACCACCCTCCACCTGCCCAGCACTGACACCCACAGATGAGAAACCTGATGTTGGAGCAAACTCATTCTGCACCTCTGGCTCTGCCTACCTGGACAGATGCATCCAAACGTGTCAGCTTTCAGCAGGAAGCTTCCCATGATTTTAGAACACATAAACCACCCCTTCCTTTTCATAAAATCATAAAATGGGTTGGGTTGGGACCTAAAAGGTCATTTTATTCCACTCCCTCCACATGGGCAGGGACACATCCCACCACCCCAGGTTGCTCCAAGCCCCATCCAACCTGGGCTGAGACACTTCCAGGGATGGGGCAGCCACAGCTTCTTTGGGAAATCTGAGCCAGTGTCTCACCACCTTGACAGAAAATTAACTTTTTAAGCTCACTAAACCCACCAGCAGGTTGGCAGCCCTGGTGCTGTAAGTCCCTGCATTTTTGGTGGAGCTGTGCAGGATCTGCAAGCAGAGTGCTGCATGCACTTTGTGAGCCCCAAACGGGAGCCCTCTCCTCCCAAGACAAACAGGATTTCTTTTGAAGTCTAAATGCCTGTTCCTGGGGCCAATAAAGTCCTGCAATTTCCCAGCAAGAAGGTAAAGGTGGTGAAAGGTGCTAGCAAGCATCTCCTTGTGAACTGCAATTAGCAGCTGGGTGAAGGGGGAAAGTGTTGGCAGAACAAGGGGAGGTGATGGCTGTCTCACCTCACTTGGGATGGACCAGATGGGCCAGGCATGAGCACCAACACCAGGGCTGGAGACAGTCTGGCACACCAGCCCCAGGCCACTGGAGCCCTAAAGGGAGGCAGAAGGCTTTCCTTATGCCACATCCCATCCTGCTGGTGACACCTGAAGAGTGTCAGATCTGAGGGAATAGGATCTTGTAGAGAGTTCTCCAAAGGAGGTATTTGGTCAGCATCAGAAAGTGGAACCATGGTCATCTTCTGCTGTGTTTTAGATAACAACAGCCACACAACCATCCCTAAGAGCATCTCACCCAACCTCCAGCTATTCACCAGGACAGGAACCTGAAGAGAGGACTACAGGAAAGCTGGAGAGAGACTTTTTACAAGGACACTTGGTAACCAGGAAAGGAGGAAGGGTTTCAAACTGAAAGACTGTAGATTTAGATTCAATATTAGGAATAATATTCCACACTTTCACCCCTTCAGCAACAGCTCTTGGAGTGATCTGCAGGTGATGTCAGTAAAAAACCCTCAGACATGTGGGGAAAGCAGAAGCATGATCTTCCTCTTCTTTTCCTGGATGTAGGATCACCTGTGAGAGTGGTGAGATCCTGGCCCAGAGAAGCTGTGGCTGCCCCATCCCTGGAAGCTTTCATGACCATTCATGGGGCTTGGAGCAACCTGGTCTGGTGGGAGATGTCCCTGCCCATGGCCTTTAAACATCCCTTCCAACTCTTTCTCTGGTTCTATGACAAGACATCCATCACTGGCAGCAAAACCTGTAGTTTCAGGACTTTCTTGACTGCTCTATTGTCTCCAAGGGATGTGGTTATGTAGGAAAGCAGCTCTGCTTCAGAAATAAGGGGGATGGCTTATATATAGAGGGAAAAAGTGAGAAAAAGGACATGCAACTGTTGCTCTGTTAAAGACATTTCAGGCTATTTCCTCTGGTTGTCCCCATGGTTCTCTGCAAAAAAGAGGGGAGGAGGATAGGAAAAAGGAAGAGTCATGAAACTCTGCAACATAGCTTCTGGTGTCTAATCCCCCAGAAATAAAACCATAGAATCATAGAATTTGGAAGGGACTTTTAAGATCACCTCAATCCAACCCCCCTGACGTAGCCAGGGACACCTCCCACCAGCTCAGGTTGCTCAGAGCCCTGTCCCTTCAAAACTTCCAAGGATGGATGGGGCTTCCACCACCTCTCTGGGCAACCTGTGCCAGGGTCTCACCACCCTCATGGGGAAGAACTTCTTCCTAACATCCAATCTAAATCTCCTCTCCTCTAGTTTGAATCCATTCCCCCATGTCCTATCCCTCCCTGACATCCTAAAAAGTCCCTCTCCATCTTTCCTGTAGCCTCTTCAGATCCTGGAAGGCCACACTAAGGTCTCCTTGGAGCCTTCTCCTCTCCAGACTGAACAACCCCAACTCTCTCAGTCTGTCTGCATAGCAGAGCTGCTCCAGCCCTCTGAGCATCCTCCTGGCCCTTCTCTGGACACTCTCCAGCACCTCCAGGTCTTTCTTGGAATAGGAAAAAAAATTCTTCTTATGATCCCTAGTAAATTCTCAGTGGAGATGGTGGCAGTTTTGGTGTAGACTTGATGACAAACCCTAAGGAACATCCCATTCTGGAACTGCTCCACCTGATCCCACCTTTCCATGAAGTCAGTGTCAAGCCCAGAGGACATCCCCCACAGTCTGACCTGAATCTCACCCTCAAACCTTCTGCAACCAAACTCAGGAGTGGTCCCAGGGATCGTGCACCCTGCACCAAACTTCATCACCTCTGCAGAGTGGTGCAGATGACTCCAGCTGGGGAAGAAGAAGTCTTTTTTTTTTTTTTTTCAGGACTCACGTGGACCAAACCTGCAAGACATCTGGGGTTTGCACATCTGCTTCTATCAACAGGCACTTCACTTGTACAAACACATCCAGACCAAGGGCAAGGCGAATCCTTTTTTCAATATTAAGCTGCTCAAAGAGAGGGGAATAGGTTGAGGACTGGCCAGCAGCCAATGAGGTTTGCAAAACAGTGGAATCTAATAAAAATAATTGAAATATTTAAAGGCGGTTGCTTCGTTCTGTAAAGAAGCACCTGCAATGATTACCCAAAACATTTGCAGGTGGAAAAAAGGGCTGAGCATGTCATTGGTGTTAATATCATTTTTGCTCAGAGGGCAAATGAGGCATTGTAATTGTGAAGAATCACCAGAGCTATTTCAATAATGGGATGACTCTGATTATGAAGGATGATTCCTTCAGATCCTCTTTAGTGTGTTAGCCTGCAAAGCCATGGCTTGAGTGTATTTAAAAAAAAACAAACAAACAAACCTAACATCAAGGCCAAAGGTGTTTTCTTCAGCCAGGCACCATATATCAAGGATGATTTACCTGCTTCAGCCTGTTGATGTCTGGAGAAAATAGAGGATAATTCACCTGCAAGCCCTACAGCCAATCCCTCTGCTGATACAACACAGCCCATTTCCAGTGCCTTGAGTAGGGAGCTCCCATTCCACACCAGCTGAGCATGTGGCCTTCTGGATTTCAGTCTGGGGCTGCTGATTCATCATCTCCTAACACCTGCCTGCATCCCAGAGCTCTAAGGGGCAGCTCCAAAGCACAGCAAAAGGTGGCAATACTCAGGGAAGGAGTGATGGACATGGATCTGGTGGCAGCCTTCAAGTGGAGCTCCATGAGCAGCCTGGCATCCAACCTCAGTGTTGTCAAATAGAGCAGAAGCAGAATCCCATGCTCACCTAAAAAATGGGGGCATTTAAGCACACACCCCCTCAAATCCTCACTCTTCTGGGTTCTCAGAGGTGTGTGGCCACTCCTCTGGACCTGGTCCAAAGTTTATGGAATGACACTCTTGATTTCCACAGAACTTAGACCAGCTACCATCCAAAAGTATTTCAAGAGCTGGTAAGTAAGGGGAGTGATCCTCTGGTTGGGCTTTCCATGGGCATCAGGCAGCTTCTTGTCCCTGAAGACAAAATGCTCTGGAGAGCCTGAGACACAGCAAACTGAAAGCTCAGTTACAGTCACAAGGGAAAAAAAAAACAAACTTAGAAAACAAAACGCTTGGAAAATGAGATATGGAAGAGAGCAGTCAGATGTCATCCAGCATCCTTCCTGCTAGATGTGAAAGGAAATGAGGAGAATCCTGGAGAAACACAAGGCACATCAGGGATGCTCATGCTGAGTCCCACTGGCAGTGGCTCTATTGTCCCTTTTAGCTATCCTAAAATGTGACCTTGGATTCACCATGTGGCTCCAGCTGTGACATCCTCACTGTCCATGCTTCAGGGCACAGGTTGGAGCCAAATTCCTCATTTCACCTGAAGTCTGGGAAGCCAGAGAGGTCACTGCAGGCTCAAAGACAGCATCCAGCAAGCTTTGACATGGAACAGCAGAAAATTTGAACTGAGGGCAAACAATCTTGATGGTGTGATACCCTGTGGAGAAGTCAGAGCTGCCTGTCCATGACATCAGGGATAAAACCAGTTTCAGGCAAGAAATTCAGACTCCCCAGACACAGTTTGATGAACCTTCCAGCACACGACCATCATTTTCCATAGGGAGACAGAACCATTTTTTCCCATGGTCTCTTGGAGAATTTCCATCCCTGGAGGAGGATGAGTGAAGGGGAATATCCTTTCACTAGAGGAGATCTTTGTTTCTGAACATTCAGAAAAGATGTTTCATACAGAAGACCTCACACAGGCTTCATCTGGTGCAAAAACATTTTAAAATCCATCCAGTGCTGAGATTGTCCTCATGGACTTCTTGTATAGGCCCTGGAGATCTGATCAGTGCCATCAACGGGGTAAATTTATCTCAGCCTAAAGCATACAAACTGAACCTCATCCTTACCTCCCACTGACCCTGAGGATATAGAATCATAGAATCATAGAATCATAGAATTGGCTGGGTTGGAAGGGACCTCAGAGATCATCAAGTCCAACCCTTGATCCACTACTGCTGCAGTTCCCAGCCCATGGCACTCAGTGCCACATCCAGGCTCTTTTGAAATATCTCCAGACACGGAGAATCCACTACTTCCCTGGGCAGCCCATTCCAATGCCTGATCACCCTCTCCAGAAAGAAATTCTTTCTCATCTCCAACCTAAACCTCCCCTGGCACAACTTGAGACTCTGCCCTCTTGTCTTGCTGAGAGTTGCCTGGGAAAAGAGCCCAACCCCCCCCTGGTTCCAACCTCCTTTCAGGGAGCTGGAGAGAGTGATGAGGTCTCCCCTGAGCCTCCTCTTCTCCAGCCTCAACACCCCCAGCTCCCTCAGCCCTTCCTCACAGGAATTCTGCTGGATCCCTTCACAGCCTCCTTGCTCTTCTCTGGACCTGCTCCAGCACCTCAATCTCCTTCCTGAGCTGAGGGGCCCAGAACTGGACACAGGACTCAAGCTGTGGCCTCACCAGAGCTGAGCACAGGGGCAGAATCCCTTCCCTGGACCTGCTGGCCACGCTGTTCCTGATCCAGCCCAGGATGCCATTGGCCTTCTTGGCCACCTGGGCACACTGCTGGCTCCTGTTCAGCTTCCTGGCAATCCAGACTCCCAGGTCCCTTTCTGCCACTCTGTGCCCAGCCTGGAGCTCCCCATGGGGTTGTTGTGGCCAAAGTGCAGGACCCGGCACTTGGAATGTTGAACCTCATCCCATTGGGATCAGCCCAACTCTCCAGTCTGTCCAGGTCCCTCTGCAGAGCCCTCCTGCCTTCCAGCTGATCCACACTCCCCCCCAGCTTAGGGGGGGAAAATGAAAACCTTTGGAAGGGTAAACTGCAGGGAGCACAAGGAACAGGAATCACACAACATTTTGATAAAGTTGACCCCAAAACAGAGACCTCACCATAACTCTGGCATGGCCTGACAGCCCTCCAGTACTGAAGAAGCAGATTACAAGAAAGATGCCAATTTCTTTGGGAGGAAGATAACTGCAGAGTCCTTTAAGACTTCATACTGCTGCTCATTAGTATAACAAGTGCACCAATGAGGGTTTCCAAGCTACCATTTAGGGGATGAGCTCCTACTTGTTTTGCCTGACAAATAGTGACTTTTTTCCACGGTGCACCTCTCATATCTGTTGGTTGCCACATGAGGAAAAATGCTGGATGAGTCTTTCCCTTTGAAAAGGCCATGGATGGAGAACCAGGGCAGGTATCTCATCAGCTTTTTTGTGTAGCAATGACTTTCCCAGTGACTTCCAGATCCTTTCCAAAATGCTGTATGGCAGTGTAGGACAAAGCTCTTCACCATCAGGTGTGTCCTTAATCTGACAAACAGAACTGAGCACTGCAAGAATTTTAAGATAAATCTCTTCCACTGGATTGTTTTCCCATCACTGAATTTGATGGACCTCTGTCCAAAATAATCTCATTCAGCTGCCTTGTTGGTCAACATGGATCTTGCCAGCAAAGTCTTAAGAGCTATGGGATGCATTCACTCCATCCTGAAGTAGATATCTAAAAGAAAACAGAAGACTCACCAGATCAGCCATGACTACAAAGAAAATGTACATTTTTAACCTGCAGTAGCAATAAATTACTGGCTAGTGAGATAAACTCATTAAATCAAGACCATTCTTTTCTTCCTCAAGAAGATATTTTGCCTTGGTAGTTAAACCTTGCCCCCCAGAATCACTGAGTGATGCCAGGGATTGGACCAGTTGATTATTGGTGTTAACTCCCAGTTTTAGGAGTCTAGCAATTTATTGCTTTATAGATTTATTCTTGAATCTCATGGTTGAGAGCATGAAATTATCAAAAAAAGGAGTGCAGCCATGTGTTGCTGGCTTTGCAAAGATCAGCTGAAGACAAATCCCAGGTCAGGTTCTTTCTGCATATTGACATTCTTAGGTTCTGCGGGTGACAGAAGACTTGATGGGCCCAGCTACTGCAGGAATAATTACATCTGAACGTTTTCCCTTTTCAGAAGAAGCATGGCCAGCAGGTCAGGGGAGAGGATTTCCAACCCTAACCCCCCTCTAATATGCTCTTGTGAGACCCCTCCCCTGTAGTGCTATGTCCAGTTCTGGGTGCCCCAACATCAGAAGGAGAAGGAGCTGTTGGGGTGAGTCCAGAAGAGTCCACAAAGGTCCAAGAGCTGGAGCAGCTCTACTATGGAAACAGGCTGAGAAAGTTGGGGTTATTCAGCCTGGAGAAGAGAAGGCTCCAGGGAGACCTTGGAGCACCTTCCAGTGCCTGGAGAGGCTCCAGGAAAGCTGGGAAGGGAATTTAGACAAGGAACTGGAGGGATGGGACAAAGGGAATGGTTTTAACCAGGAAGAGGGGAGACTGACATGAGATATTACAAAGAAATTCTTTCCTTTGAGACTACTGAGCCCCTGGCCAAGGTTTCCCAGAGAAGCTGTGGCTGTCCCATCCCTGGAAGTGCTCAAAGCCAGGTTGGATGGGGCTTGGAGCAACCTGGGCTGGTGGGAGGTGTCCCTGCCCATGACAGGGAGGAGATGATCTTGAAGGTCCATCTTCCAAGCCCAACTATTTGGTGTTTCTATGGTAGGACACATCCCTGGAGAAGCTTTTTTTCAGGAGGAGACACTTGCCTAACTGCACAGAGTCAGCAAGCTGAGGCTTTTGGAGGAGTTTTGGATAACATCCCATGCCTCTCACCTTGCACAGCCATGCCCAGTCCCCTCCAAAGCCTCCTGAAGTTTGTTGCTTCTGCAGCACCAAGGGGGGTTGGACCAGGTTCACAAAGCTGAGCACCATTAAGAGAAAATACTACAAATATCAGCATTCTCCACTCACTTACACCTATTTTGCATTTTAAATACCAGTAAAGGAGTGCCCAAGGGAACAGAGATCTGACCCATCCATGTGGGTATATTTCAGCAACCCGGACCCCAGGAATTTTGGAAGTTCACCAGCATTAAGGATTATTAATACCAACTGAAAAATAGCTGGAAAACTACCCAGCACTGTTAAAGAATCATTTAATTATTATTAACTGAATCACAGAAGGCAGGCAGGCAAGTTTATGAAGCTGATACACTGAGTAACCACAGACTCTAGACAAGGAGATCACTATATGCCAAAAATTTGTAATTAAACCATGGCCCAGGATGGGTGCTGCAGCCTCCTGCATTCAGCAAGTGCCCTCTGCTGGACTCTGGTCCAGCTGGGATCATACCCTCTGCATCCAGCATCACAGGATCACAGCAGCATTGAGCCTGGAAAAGAACCTCTGGGATCATCAGGTCCATCCCCTGACCTAACCCCACCACATCAGCCAGCCCATGGCACTCAGTGCCACATCCAACCTTTCCTTAAACACCTCCAGGGATGGAGAATCCACCCCCTCCCTGGGCAGCCCATCCCAGTGTCTGAGCACCCTCTCTGTAAAGAATTTCTTCCTAATATCCAACCAAACCCTCCCCTGGCAGAGCTGAAGCCCATGGCCTCTTGTCTGACTGACAGAGCCCAACCCCCCCCTGGCTCCAACCTCCTTTCAGGGAGTTGGAGAGAGTGATGAGGTCTCCCCTGAGCCTCCTCTTCTCCAGCCTCAACACCCCCAGCTCCCTCAGCCCTTCCTCACAGGAATTCTGCTGGATCCCTTCACAGCCTCCTTGCTCTTCTCTGGACCTGCTCCAGCACCTCAAGCTCCTTCCTGAGGGGCTGAGGGGCCCAGAACTGGACACAGGACTCAAGCTGTGGCCTCACCAGAGCTGAGTACAGGGGCAGAATCCCTTCCTTGGACCTGCTGGCCACACTCTTCCTGATAGAAGCCAGGATGCCATTGGCCTTCTTGGCCACCTGGGCACACTGCTGGCTTACGTCCCACTGGCTGCCAACCAGTTCTCCCAGTTCCCTCCCTGTTCTCTGCTCTCCAGCCACTCTTCCCCCAGCACTTCATGGAGTTATTGTGGCCAAAATGCAGGACCTGGCACTTGGTCTTGTTGAACCTCATCCCATTGGCCTTGGCTTCCAACCAGCTGCCCTTTACAGTGATCACCTCCCACTGGATTTCTCAGAAAGAGCAATTATTCAGAAAAAAAAAAAAAAAAAAAAAAAAAGAAACGAAACAAAACCAACTTATTACGTTCCACCCCATGTCACCCCAGGGGCTCGAAACGTGAGCACAGCTCTGAGGAGTTTATTGCTCTTTCCCAAGCCCATTCCCAGCAGCTCTCCTTGGTGACTGGGAGGTGTCCATCTTCACTGCTGAACCCACAGTGACTCAAGCAGGTGGGGCATGCAAGGGTGAGGAGATAGGATGGGAGAGAAATGAATGCAATTAATTAACAGAGCTTTCAACACCCAGCTCCCAGGGCCTTACTTAGCTAATTCCCTGAGCTCTGCATTCCCCTGGGGTGGTTCCAAGGCCCTCGAGAGCAAGGTCAAGGTCAAATTTGCTGCTGACCATTCATAATGGTCTGTGCTGACCATTCATAATTCATAAGCCCAAACCACAAGAGCTTGCTTAGGGAGCACTGGTGTTCCCAAGCTGGAGTGTGCCAAGATGCTCTCTCCAATGCTGTGAGGACACACAGCTGACCAAGCCCAAACCCACCCAAACTTCTCCAGCCTTCTACCTTCCACTCACATCTTCCATATAACAGAGTCTTAGACACCTAAAAGGTCATCAAGGGGCATAAATACATAAATATTCTTCTGGCCACCTCCAAGTGACCCTGGCTGGGATGCTCTCTGTGTTTTTATTTGTTTCACTCACATTTTCCATCTTCCCCCACTTGGTTTGGCTGCCAGGGACTCCAGGCAGGAGCTGCCTCTTGTTAGGTCGACATGCAGGACCTAGCAGAGCAAAGCCTCTGGGCATGCTTATAATGCAAACAGCAAGATTAAATCAAGTCTGGCCTCTCTCTCTCAACTGCTGTGGGCAGCAGAAGAGTGTAGTGTTTGCCTCTTATCTGGAGTCTTGGGAGATTGGCCCAAGATATTGACAGAAGCTGCTGCCAATGTCAGTTTACAGTATGAAAACTGGGTTATAAAATGGGTTGGCTCAGGAGCAAGATAAGAGCCCCAGTAAGGAATCCCTCTGCAGAGCTGGTAACCTCCCACGGAGAGGAAGGGACCATCCAAGCCAGTCACAGCTTTGGACCCTCAAATGGACTCTGTGCCTGGGCAGGAGGCTGTAACTCAGAAATGCTTCAAGCATCTGAGATGTCCACCCCAGGCTTGAGGTCCTGTAAACACCTGCAGAGCTGCTGGGAGACAGATTTTTGAAAATCTTGGGAGCAGTCAAAAAGTTAGAGGGGAAAATGGCATAGAAAACAAATGAAAAACAGATATTTTTGTTTGTTTGTTTGTTTGTTTTTTACCTGAAGAAATGTCATCAGAAAACCAGAATGCAACAAGTTGTGCCAGGGGAGGTTTAGGTTGGAGATTAGAAAGAATTTCTAAAAAGAGACTGGATGTGGCACTGAGTGCCATGGGCTGGGAACTGGAGCTGTAGTGGATCAAGGGTTGGACTTGATGATCTCTGAGGTCCCTTCCAACCCAGCCAGTTCTATGATTCTGTAATTCTGTGAAATACTTTCCTGAGTCAGAGCAGCAGCAGGTAGGGCAGCTCAGTAACCTGCCTGTGACCACAGCAATGGGAGATGCTCTCCAGGGAGGTCACTTTTTTGTAGCCAAAGCCCTCAGGTTGCCCCATCACCCACAGCCATCTCAGAGGAATGCTGGAGGGTGCACTGCTCCTGCTCCTCTGACCATCCCTGGGTGGACCTGTTGCCCACAAATTTGTCTAACCTTCTTCTGAACCTGATGATACCCTGCTCCAAAAAACCATCTCTATTGACAGATTCCAGGAGTTCATCAAGGCTTTTTTTTGTTGTTGTTTAGGAATTAAAAACTCCATGACAGCCATGATGTGTCTGTCAGATCTGCTCAGAGGTTTTCAGTCCCATGTGTCCACCATGTGAGACCCTCAGCAGAAGTTCCCAGGGATCCCAGTGCTGCTGAGCCACACGTTTGGTTGGCTGGATTCCTCTGTGGGCTCCAGGAATGGTTTTTCTATGGATTATTGAGAAATCTCAGGCACCAGCTTACCTGGTGGACACATCTAAATGTAGGCACCTGGGTCCTGAAGAGTATCAGGAAACATCCTGGAATTAGAAAAGGGAGTTTTGAAGTTAAGCTCAAATTTAAAATTTTTGTTTTTCAGATGGTGTTTTCTATTTTTAAGCGAGGAGAGTGACAAAACAAACATACAAATGAAAAAAAAATCATGAGTTCACAGCATAATTCAGGCTTGAAGGGATTTCAGGTCTCCACTCCAACCTCTTCCTCAAAGCAAGGCCAGCTCTGAGGTCAGAGCAGACTGCTGGAACTGCAAAATCACAAAACCTTTAGCTACAGAATGACAAAACCAAGGTCCAGCTCCAAGAATCCTGGTTTGGTTGCCAAGAGGTCTGGCAAATGTTTCATCCAGATGTAAGGGGGGAGCTGTGAATGAGCAACATCAGATAACTGCCTGTAACCACAATGACAACTGTCTGCTGGTGAGCCCTGAAGAGGAAGGAATCAGGAAACCTCCATGACCACACAAAAAAAGGGAGAGCAGAGTTAATGATCACCAGGTTTCTGCAAAGAAGAAGCCAACCATGTCCTCAAACACCTTCCTGCTGTGTCAGGGAGACTGGATGCAAGGTGGTGGGAGCTGTGGGTGATGTGGACTGGGCCACCCAGCAGAGAAAAGCCCTTTAGGAGCTGTGAGGATGAAGGTCTGTAGGTTGGTCCATCACGTGTTGCATCCCAGGGAGAGGAATTCCTTCCAAAGCCCATCCTCCAACAAAGGAGGAACAGATCCAAATGGTCAAATAGCAGCAGCTTTGACAGGAGGGACTTTGCACGAGTCAATATGTGAACTATTCAAGAGTGTTTCTACTTACTGATTTAAAATCTACAACCCTTATCAACAAGGAGAGAGACCACACTGGCTTTTCTTTAAGCCAGGCTGAGAAGGAAAGTGAGAGCAGGTATTTGAGATAAGGACTAAAACAAGCGAGTTGTTGTATTAAAATCAAACCAATGTAATGCAGGGAGAAAGAAAGAAAGAAAGACATTTTTGTCCTGACTAGAACTCAGGAGTGGATGAAAATCAATAAGGGAAATAAAGGACTTGGAGAAATATTTGCAGTCAGCAGAGTCAAGGTTGAAGAGAAGGCGCTCGCCTTGCGCAAGGAACAAAAGAAACCCTGATGAAAGCATTAATTTGTTTCTCTAGGGGAATGGTGGAACCATGGATAATAACCAAGGAAAGCCCTGCGTGTTCAATAAATCCTGCAGGTTGAGAAAAAGCTGCACAAGCTGCTTCTACCACACACTGCTGATGATCACACTTAGGGCTCCAACCAGAAGCAAGGGAGATGGTAATCAGCATCTCCCACAGCTAGCCATTAATAAATCTGCAGATTCAGATCATTTACATCCAGAATTTTTGCTTAAAGAGTTGGCCCAAGAAGGGATTGGAGCCTATTCAAAAGTCTTTGAACCCCAGGGAAGTTCTAGAGGAGCAGAAGAAAATGAATGTTCTGATGGAGTTTTAAAAGAGGAGAGAGGACAGCACGGGTTCTAGACTGCCAGCTTGCCATTAATCCCAGGAAAAAAAATAATAATGGACCAGCTCATATGAGATTTGTTTATTATGGAATCAAAGGAAGGTAATATAATTGCTGCCAATCAACTTGGGTTTATGAAAAATAGATCTTGTCAAATTAATTTGATGTATTTTCTGATAACAGCACCAGCGTGGTTAATAAGGGGAAGAGTGCTGATGTAATTTTACTCAGATTTTCCTCAAGGCAACTGCCTGGGCACTGTGTGATATTTTGATTAAGAAACTGGAGTACCAAACATGGCACACATTAAAGGGATTAAAAACTGGCTAACGTGGGTCTCAGAGCATAACTCTAAACAAGGGATCACAGCCAGATGGGTGTGTTCCCTGTCAGGTCCCACAGGGAATGGTTCCTCAAGACACAATTTAACATTTTCTTTACATCCTGAAGGAAAAAAAATCAATAAAATTTTAAAAATTGCTGTGGCAACACCAGCTCCAGAGGATCAAGGCTGAATGGTATGGAGGTGAAGGGCTTGCTTGTTGTTGTGTTGAGTAGTTAGTAAGAAGATGAGGGTCAAATGTAAAAGCAGATGTGGAGAAGTGAAGAACAGGTCCATGAGCAGGTTCTTGGGAAGTAGTAGAGCTGGAAGAGTCTTGGGCATCCAACAGGCAACTCATTCTTCTTGTAAGTTGTGTTCATTTCTAAAAGGTCTGGTGATCTTGGATGCCAGGAAGGAGGGAATGTTGAATTTATGGGATGTCCTCTCCAGCTGATTTCCCTGGTTTCTGCAGGCAGTGGAGAGAAGAAGATGCTCTTGCTGGGCAAGATCCAAAAGCAGACTACCAGAGATGCAGAGAGAGATGCTGAATGACCCCATCAGTTCCTCCAAGGGAACAAGGGGACATGAACCTCCTAGGCTGTCCCACTGCCTGAGCCAGGTTTAGAGGGGATGGGGGAGAAATTCCACTCTTCCTTCCAGATTGCAAACCAGGAAAATACTGAGAGACTGATAGAGACTTCTGTAGTGCTGTGTCCTACCATAGAACCACAGAATGGTTTGGGTTGGAAAGGACCTTGAAGTTCATCTCATTGCAACCACCCTGGAATGGACAGGGACACCTCCCACCAGCCCAGGTTGTTCCCAAGCCCCATCCAGCCTGGCCTGGAACAATTCCAGGGATGGAGCAGCCACGGCATCTCTGGGAAACCTGGGCCAGGGTCTCACCGGCTTCACAAGAAAGAATTTCTTCCTAATACTGCATCTCAGCTTCCTCTCTTTTAGCTGGAAACCCTTCCCCCTCATCCCATCCCTCCAGGCCCTTGTCCAAAGTCCCTTCCCAGCTTTCCTGGAGCCCCTTCAGGCACTGGGAGATGCTCTAAAGTCTCCCCCAAAGCCTTCTCTTCTCCAGGCTGAACACCCCCAACTCTCAGTCTGTCTCCAAAGCAGAGATACTCTGATCATCTTCATGGCCTCCTCTGGACTCTGTCCATAATGTCCATGTATTAAAGCAAAGACAAGCTGGAGAAGAAGTCCTGGGAATGGAGGGAAGCTTGGAAGCCCTTGGAAAATCTCAGTCCATCACTCAGTAGACAGCAGGATGACAGTTTCTAAGGCCACACGTAGGCTGTTGAATTATCAGTTTATTATTATCAGTTATCAAGAGCTCTTCTGTCTGTCACACAAAGGCACAAGAAGATTCAAATGCCAGAAATCAATTAAAACACCAAACAAGGTGTGTATTTGAACACTGAAGTTGGAACAATTTAGCAGAGATTGCAACAATTCACATTTCAGAGATTTTAAGAGGAAGGCCAAATGTTCTTTTTGAATGGATTCTCCAGTTTAAGCAGGAATTTAGGCAGCAGCATCCATCAGGTTTTCTTACATAGAAGGCTTTTGAGAGTAATCCCAACCCTTCTCCTTAGTCTTAAACTTAGGCAGGGACTGGGAAGGAAGGATGTCCTCTGAGAACCATGGAATCATCACTCCCAGCCCAACTAGACATCCACCAAGCCACTTCCATATGGGAACTTGTTGTGAGTTGCCTGGAGATTGAACCCTCCCTGTGAAGACCACATCCCCAGAAGTCTCCTTCACCTTCCCATCAAGAGAGTTTCCTTTGAATTCTTCCCAGTTGTTTATCCCTCTGCACTTACACTCCATTGCACCTCTCCATTTCCCAATGGAATCAGCAATATTTTCTGGAACACCATTCCCCTGGGCAGATTTCATCATGTATCTCTGTTGAGAACGAGGTCCCCATCCCCTATCCTTCCCATTTCATCTCCCACCATGGCTCAGCCTGATTTTTTTAGGCTCATACAAGCAGCCTCAAAACATGGTACCTGGATTCAGGGATATGTTGTCAGTGTATTAATTAGGAACCTTCTTAATTTTTATACCTAACACATGAATACCCTGAAACCCTACAGGAATCCAGCTCTGGGAACAACTCCATCAGAGGGATCCATCAAAATCAGTTGTCCACAAAGGGGAGGCCTGTGGAGATGAAGATGCTCACCACACTGTTGTGAACCATCTTAACCTCTTTCTCTCTGGAGCAGTTCTTTTTCTTTGTGGTTTTCCTTGTAGAGGTCCTAGTAAGGTCAGGACCTTTTATTTTGGGGTCTGGACCCAGAATCTTTCATGGTCTCAGCAGTGTGGGAGGATCTCATCCCCACCAGCCACCTCCTTCCAGGGAGAGCAGAGGAAGACAAACCAACCATGATGATGGGCACCTAAAGCAAGAAGATTTCATAACACATCAGGCTGGACACTGGGAATAGCAGTGGGATTGATCCCTTCAGCCAAGGTGCTAAATGGGATCAGCATCACTCCATGAGCAACCAATCCATGGGGTGATCCAGACCCCCCAAGGCAGTTGTCCCAGGACTAAAAGACCATGAGGTGATAGGTGCTCCCTGGTGCTTATTGAGAGATGCCAAATGAAATCTCCTAAGGAAAGCTTTTTATAAAGATATTTATCATGCAGATATCACACTGATTAATCAGCACCTTAAGCCAACACCACAATCCCTCCACATGTCAGAGCAGTGCAAGGGTTGTTCCAGGGAGAGGTCAGGGAACAGGGGATGAGAGCCAAGCTCAGCTCTCAGCCATGGCAGAGCAAAGCCAATCACACCTCAGGAGTGCCTACAAATCAGTCACAAATCAAATGAAAGAGAAATTCCACCACCCAGGGAGACCTCCTCTGACCACCAGCATCAGCAGAGCCAGTTTTGGTAGTTTTGCTGATGGCACTTCCAAGCCATGCAGGCAGCTCCTCCAAACTTAGGACCCAGACCCACTGCAGCCCTTTCTCCATCTCCAGCCTCCCCTCCAGGTCATAGAATTGGATTGCAAAGCCTTACAAACCCTTTCCATCCAGATGCATTTGAACCTGAGCTACAAATTTATGTATTTTTGCATCCCAGAAGGTCAATCCCATCCTGGACTGCATCCAAAGAAGCGTGGGCAGCAGATGGAGATAAAGGATTCTGCCTCTTGGCTCTGCTGAGACCTCATCTGGAGTGCTGCATCCATCAGTCCAGGAAGGAGATGGAGCTGATGGAGAGGGTCCAGAGGAGGGGCAGGAAAATGCTCAGGGGGCTGGAACACCTCTCCTGGGAAGCCAGGCTGAGGGAGCTGTGGTTGTGCAGTCTGGAGAAGAGAAAGCTCCAGGGAAACCTAAAAGTGACCTTCCAGTATATGAAGGGGCTACAGGAAGGCTGGAGAGGGACTGTGTGCAAGGGCCTGGAGTGATGGGATGAGGGGAATGGTTTGAAATTAGAGAAGATTTAGGCTGGATATTAGGAAAAAGTTCTTTCCCATGAGGGGAGTGCAAAAATGTCCCAGGTTGCCCAGGGAGGTGGTTGAGGCCTCATCCCTGGAGATGTTCAAGGTGAGGCTTGAGGAGGCTCTGAGCACCCTGATCTGGGTGAGGGTGTCCCTGATACTGCAGGGCTTGGACTGGATGAGCTTTAAAGGCCCCTTCCACCCCAAATTATTCTATGATTCCATATTTTATACATACTTACGTGCATTTCTTTGCAGGCTATTTAAAGGCATCTCTATCCACAGGTCTAAGCCAGGCAGGTCCCAGATCCAGACACCCCTCTGATTTTCTGTGCCTGTACCCACATGCACCTGAGATGCAGCTTCATGAGCTCTATGTGCACACACACATTATTTATTTCTTCAGTAATTTATAGGCAGGGGAATGTGCACAACCTATGGTGACAAAGCAGCTGGCAGGTCCCAGACCATCCAGTTTTGCTGGCATGGCTGCAGGACAGGTAGTTTTCTCTCAGGCTCCTGAACTGTTCATGTTGCAGGAGGATTTGATTCATTTCAGCTCTCTTCAGCTTCTCGGTGTGGGGCAAACCTCAGCATTTGGGGCCTCTCTCCTGCCAGTGGGCTGATGTCATCCCCATCTATCTGAGGGACTATCCCATCTGTTTTAACCAGGATGTCTATTCCCATCTATTTTAACCAGGATGAAGTTCAAAAGAGCCAACTGCAAGGTCCTGCACATGGGTTGGGGCAATCACAAGCACAAAGACAGGTTGGGTGGAGAATGGGTTGAGAGCAGCCCTAAGGAGAAAGATCTGGGAGGTGTTGGATGATGAGAAGCTGAACATGAGCCAGAAACCAACCAGCAAGTCAAGGGAGAGGATTCTCCCCCTCTACTTTGCTCTGCAGAGCTGGGTCCAGTTCTGGGGTCCTCAGCAGAAGAAGGACATGGAATTGTTGGAGAGAAAGTTGGTTAGTTCATGAGAATCAGGAGAGAGAGGCTTCAGGATGAGACATTACCACCCCACCCCATCCAAACTTTCCCACCATGGGGAGAAACCACCCCACTCCCCCAGAAAAAGCAAATTCCTTCCTTCAGACCCAAATCAGCTGCTGAGGGAGGGCATGGGGTGTCCCACAACACCTGCAGCCCAGCTCTCCAAAAGATACAACCTGGTTTTCTCCAGCTGTTGCCCAGCACAGTTCCTCCCTTGTGGCACCATCACTCTGGGCCAAGCTCCCAGCTGACAGCTCTTTGAAGGGGCTGAGCCCTGGCTTTATCTCTGGGATTTTTTCTAATGAGCTCTTAAACCCTTCTATCAATGACACATTCCATCAGTGGATCAAGGCACCTAAATAAAATTGACGTGTGGCAAGGCCTTTTAATTATCCAATTATATTTTGTTTCAAGCAGCAGCTGGTAAAAAGTAAAAAGCCTTTAGTGTTCCTCTTTCGTCTCTCTTGACATAAAATCAAGGATCAAAGCACCTTAATTTTTTTTTGACCTCTGATTTTTCTTGCCTTGATTTAAACCTGCCTCTTATGAGCTCAGTGGCCTTCCTGCCCCTTTTGCTCTTTTAGCAGTGATCAGGGAGTGGTGGAGCTGCAAAGCCTTGGAGTTTGTTGACATGAGGTGGAGCCCCTCGTGGTGCTGGGGTGGAGAAAAGGCCATCACTCCATCACCAAAAGAGTTTCCAATCATAAGAGTGAGCCAGGGAAGATCTGCTGATGGGGAACTAACACATCTCCCTGATCAGGAACCTGCTGGGTTGAACTTTCATGTGTTTTGGATCCCCAGTGTTGCATCCTGCAAACTGGAGATTTCAAGTCCCACCATCCCAGAGCAACTGAAGATCCAGCTTGAATATCCCCTGGGTTTGTTCCCCACTAAGAAGAGCAGATACTCTGTGGATACCCATGGGTGGACCCTTTTTTGCAGTTGGCTTCATCTACAGCTGTGAGGAGAAAGGGAAAACCTCATCTCATTGGGAAATTCAGCCCTCCCACCCCGATCTGCATTGTTACTGGAAAGGTCTGTCCCTGTCCAAGGGGAGAGATAACTCTGGGTTTCATAAAGGTGAAGGAGATCTGGGTATAAGTTCTATCCTTGGATGCCATAAAAATAAATAAAAATTCAGTTGTGGGGGTTTTTTATTTGTTTGCTTTCCTTATTTTTATTTTTTTTTGGCACCTCAAGGCCCATCTGCTCCAACCCTTCTCATATTATTGTTGATCTGAGATGTCTCAGCACCCATGGAGCTGAGACTTCCAACTTTCCCAAGTGGGGGAATCCACCCCTTCCCCTGGGAGACCATTCCAAGGTCTGACTGTCCTCAGGGGGAAAAATTTTCCTCTGGTGTCCACTGGGAATCTCCCCAGGAGCACCTTGTGCCCATTGCCCCTTGTCCTGTCCATGGGACTCCTTGTACCCAGGGAGTCTCCAGCTGCTTTGGAGCCTCCTCTAAGTACTGAACATGGTCAGAAGGTCTCCCCTGAGCCTTCTCAGGGATGAAAAAACTTCAGTTTTCTCAGCCTCTCCTCATATATCAGGTGCTCCAGTCCTCTGATCATTCTCATGGCTCTTCTCTGGACCTTCTCCAGCTTGTTCCTAATTTTTCTGAGCAGGTATGTTGGGCTGTGAGTGCCCACAGACACGTGTATGGATGGGCTTTGAGGGAGAAGCAAAAGCCCAGGTGTCCTGGTTTGGTCCAGGATAAAGGGGATTTTCTGTCTGCTGCTTTTGCTTTCAGCTCAGTCTCTTGTAAGGAGCTGCACTTGCTGAAATGAACAGCAAGTTTCTCAGGCAGTGTGTGCTTCTAGGACTGATAACACTCGATGTTTATAGTTACTGCTAGAGACTGGTGTGCAGAGCCAAGGACACTGCTCAGCTCTGACGAACATTTTACCCTCCAGAAGGAATAAAGAGGTCCCACCTGCAGCCTCCTTTGGGGAGGAACAGACAAGAGAGATGCCAGAATTGACCAAACAGAGTATTCCATCCCATACACCTCATACTCAGGATAAATTTGAGGCATCACAAGGGTCAAACCCCTTCCTGCTTCCCCTTCTTCCCCTCTCCCTCTTTGCTTCAGCATCCTGGGAGGATTCCATCCCTTCCTCTGCCTGTGCTCCTGATCCATCCCAGCCTGAATCTCTGTGTTCCTGCCTCCAGCTCCCAACTGCTGCTGACCCCAGGATTCCAGCCTGGACTTTCCCAGGGCTGCCCTGCAGCCTCGGGGGTGACGTGAGAATTATTGGGGGAAAGGGGGGAGGAACCTGGGATCAATTTTCCTGTATATTTGTATAGATTTAGTCATTTTTCCTATTTCTCATTCCTGTTTCATTCAAGTTGTGTAGTTTAGTTTCCAACCCATCAGTCTCTCTCCCTTATTCTCTCTCCTTTCTTTATCAAGGAGGAGAGGGGGATTAATAGAGAGCAGCTGTTACTCGGTTTAATTGCCTGGGCCAGTGTTAAACCCTGACACCAGGAGAAGCTTTCCAAGGGTCTGACTTAAGATCCAACACTCTGGGTGAGTTTTTATGGAGTTAGGGAGGTGGTGGCAGAGCTCCATGCAGAAGGACACCCAGCAGCCTGCAGAGCCTAGAGGGTGTCAGCATGGGATGCTGAGTGCCCCAGCACATCCCTCTGCCTCCCCAAAGTATCTGGGGAGAAATCTCTGTCAATTCAGGTGTTTCTGTGGATGAGATCCATCAGATCCTGATGCTCTTGCAGGGAAAGGTCTCTTCAGAAAGCTCTGCCAGCCAAATAATAGTGGAGGTGCCACCCAAGTGAGCTGACAAGATGACATCAGTTCCTCCAGTGACATTGGGTGTCCTTGAATAAAAACTGTTTTGGCCTCTCTCTTGCATCATTGTTCCAAAAAGGGTCTTACAGGACCAAAACCCAGCCAAGATTGTTAAACTCAAAGCATGACCTTTATGTGAGACCTGGTATGAAATTCTTCTTGTCAGGATGGAGGATGGAGGAATTCCTTCCCATTTGTGTGGTTTTCTCTCATCCATTGACTCCAAACCCCCAGGAAAAGATCTCTCTTACTGAAGGACACTGCAAACTCCAGGCTCCTGACCACCAGGAGAAGATTGCTCAGTTTGTCTCCATCTTTCCTTTCTTAGTTGCAGCTGAAAAAAGCCTCCCCAACCCCATGGATGAGGGATGCTAATGCCAAACCATCTTTTTGTCTTTAGCACGGGGTGGGAGGTGGGGTTTTATTAATCTTCCCAATCAACCCCTACAACATGATGCTTTAAAAGCCTTTGAGAGCATATGACAGGTTCTAAATCAGCTTTTTTTGGTGTCTGGACACTGTCCCTGTGTGGAGTTCCTCCTGGGATGCAGCTCTGGATGGTCCCATGTGGAGTTTATGAGGGTGCTTTGCTTAGGATAAGGGCTATATGTAGGAGCTCCTACTGGCAAAACCAAGGAAGCATTTGGTCAATCCCTCATAAAAAGATAAAATATGTCTAAAGCTGGACAGAAAACATCACCTTCATCAGCAACCACACCTTCTGCTATAGATGTCTCCAAGTCAAAACTATTGCATCCATCTCCTCCAGTCTTGTTCTGTCACAGGTCTGACTCCTTCTACACCCTTGGGCAAGCCCCTTGGCCTTGGGCTATTCCATTTGGTAACACAGAAAGGGGTTTTGGGGTCCCAAAGGTCCAGCTAACACTGTCCAAATTGGGGTGATAAACGTGGGTTTGTATAATGCAAATGTTATGTAAAAGGCACACCAGATTCAGCCATTCAGCTACCTTGGCTCCACCAAGAACATGAGTGCAGCCATATTCCTGTCTTCATTGTAAAAAAATGCCAAAATGGGTCTCCTTGAGAAGCTCTTCTAGGAGATAAAGTCCTTGGGAATGGTCCAACCCTCTTCACTTTGAAGATCCAGACAAGGTGGCAGCTTCTCTGATGGTTCTTCAGTTCCTCCCTGACACAGACCTCAACCTTTCCTCAAGAGCCTCTGATTTCTCTTTATGGCCTTTTTATTTCTCTTTCTCTCAAGAAATTGAGGTGCAGGTGGCTGCCTCAAAGTGCCAGCTCAACCTTCTGGGCACCTAAAGGCAGGTGAGATAAAAACCATCCCTGCTGATTTTTGCTGGACTTCAGTCCAACCCAAGAGAGCTGAAGCTTCTGTCCTAATTTTCTGAGCTTCTGCCTTGGGTGGCTTCAGATTTCTCACAAAATCCAGGACATCCAAGGTGCCATTGGGCTGAGAAATGACCACAGAAGAAGGGGACACATCAGAAAGTCTGGGGACAGGGTTTGCATCTGAAAAAAACCCTGGATGTGGCATCAGCTGAGGATGTGAGGAAGCCTGAGAAGCAGTGGGCTGGTGGACCAAGACCTCAAAGTGAATCTCAACCTCTGAGACTGGAGAATTCACCTTGGGATAATAGAAATAAAGTCTTTTGGGGAAATGAACAACACAGAAGAGGCTTTTAAATGTCCCTAAAAACCAGATTTTGAGGTCTGGTTGACTGCTTGAAACGTCCCAGCTTAGATCAAAGTTATAGGAGAAGATATGAGTTCTATGAGATAGAAATGGGGGGTTCCAGTGATGCTCCAGCTGCCTCCTCCAGCTCACAGTCTGGAGCTTGATGGTTCCAGTAATTCCAGGTGATTCCTTTCAAAATTAAAGCATAATTAAATAAATGCTCCCCAGGCTGCCAAGGCCAAGGTTAGCACCAGGTCTTGCTCAGAGGAACATTTGGAGCAGCAGACACAGGAGTGACAAACCATAATTAACATCTGGGAGCAGCAAGAGGGAACCTGGAGAGGCAAATCTTGTAAATTAAATATCAGCTTGGTCAGAGGATCATTAAAAACAGGCTTTCACCTGCTCCTCATTATTTTCCCCATGACAATAAGTATTTGTTTGCACACACAGGAAGCCAGGGCTGTAAGACACGGTGTGCAGAGGGTGGAATTTGCCTCTCTGAAGTAGCTCTGACCTGCATAAAGGTGCTTTTTTTTTTTTTTTTTTTTTTTAACTCCTGTGTGAAGTTCAGAGCACCTGAAAAAATTGCATCTATTAATGGGTTGCCTGGTGGGTGC
This sequence comes from Calypte anna, assembly GCF_003957555.1. Taxonomy (NCBI): domain Eukaryota; kingdom Metazoa; phylum Chordata; class Aves; order Apodiformes; family Trochilidae; genus Calypte; species Calypte anna. The sequence continues at coordinate 2,904,700 of NC_044245.1, forward strand.
TGCTGGGCTGGTACAGGCTGCAACATTTTTATGTGTCCCCATATCATCATAAAAATAAAATAAAATAAAATAAAATAAAATAAAATAAAATAAAATAAAATAAAATATCATTTTAAATAATATAATTAATTAATTTTTAAAAAATAAATAAATTAAGCCTTCAAAACAAATGCCCTTTTCAACCCACTGGCAATCACAGAGAGGTCCTGATCCTTTCTGCCTCTTACTGTCAAACGAGTTTTCAGTAGGATTCAATAAAGTGATCTGACATTTCTTTGGAGATCTTTACACACAGCAGCTCAAGCCAGGAATGAACTTTACTTCTGGCAGCTATGTGAATATTTTATTTTGCCCAAAGCTAGACAGGTGTGATCAAGAAGAGCAGGGGGAAAAATACATTAGCAAAAAGGCCTTTCAGTGGCAATACAGGTGTTTGCTGGAGTGCAGTGGGTTTGGGTTGTGTGTGTGTTGGTTTTTGGGTTGTTTTTTTTTTTTCCTAAAGAAGCAAATTCTTAGCAGGGCAAGATTAAAGGCACAGTGCATTTATTTCCCCTAAACTGAAAGCTGGGGAAGTGTTTGTAAAAAAGAGGTGGGTGATGAAGTTGCTAATTCTGAATTTCTTACCCAGCAGCTGCCAACCTTTGCCTCTGAGAAGGGTGGTTTTTAACCAGGTCTTCAATGGGGATTAAGCTCCTCATTCTCATAAGTTTGAAGAGACTTTGGCACATTAGATATGCCCTGGAACTGAGCCCTTCTCACCCAGCACTGGGGAGTCACTAAGGAGTTAAAGGAGTTTATAACTCACAGAACAAGTCAATACACCCTTTCAAATAGTTACAGAAAGGTCACGGGCTGAGATGCCTGAAACCTGCTTAAGCAACAATTTATTTTTTTTTTTTGCTCTTAGGCTCAGCCAAAACACAGGACACGTTTCCTGGAAGAGGTCAGAGATGTTGCTGAAGCATCAGAACGTGGGGAAGGAGCTGCAGGAGTTGTTGGGGCTCTGGGAAGCCCAACTCCCATCTCAGGGGATCATCAAGTTTGTTCAAGGAGATGTGGCCTGAGAAAATTTTATGAGCCAGGGATGTGTAGGAGAAAGGTCTTTAATTCAGTGATGGGGACAAAAAGTGATAGAGGAGCTGGGACCATCCTTGAAGACATCTGGAAGGGGTGGAACCTCCTGAGAAATGCAGCCTCTGTCATTTGAGATGTTGGGAGCAGCCCAACTGGTCCATCCTTGGTGTCCCTAAGGATGCCAAAGGACAAAGGTGGAGGAAAACTGCTCTGGAGGAAGGGAGGACTTGGCCAACAGGCCAGGTTCATGGTGATGAGAAAAAGGGAGAAGGCAAAGCTAAAGGGTCCCAACTTCCAGCTGGGATGGTCTGCAGAGGTCCTGCGAGATGGTGGTGACAAATCCAGGGTGTCAGAGCTCCAAATTAAACCAGAAACACAGAGATCATGTCAGGCATACACACATGGACTGAGAGGACACGGGGGGAATAATGGCTTTTATACTGGAAAAGAGCAGATTTAGATGAGTTATTAGGAAGAAATTCCTTCCCATGAGTGTGGTGAGCTCCTGGCTCAGGTTTTCCAGAGAAGCTGTGGCTGCCCCATCTCTGGAAGTGTTCCAGCCCAGGTTGGATGGGGCTTGGAGCAACCTGGGCTGGTGGGTTTGTTCAGCCTGGAGAAGGTTCCAAGGAGACCTTAGAGCATCTTCCAGTGCCTGAAGAGGCTCCAGGAAAGCTGGGAAGGGACTTTGGACAAGGGCCTGGAGGGATGGGATGAGGAGGAATGGTTTCAAACTAAAAGAGAGGAGGCTGAGATGCAGTATTAGGAAGAAATTCTTGCCTGTGAGGCTGGTGAGATCCTGATCCAGGGTTCCCAGAGATGCTGTGGCTGCCCCATCCCTGGAAGTGTTCCAGGCCAGGTTGGATGGGGCTTGGAGCAACCTGGGCTGGTGGGAGGTGTCCCTGCCCATGGTAGGGGGGTTGGTTTTGTACTGAATCTCAAAATGGTTCAGGTGGGAAGAGGCATTTTAAGGTGATGGAGTCCAACCCCCTCAAGTGATCAGGGGTGTTTTCAACTAGATCAGCCTGCCCAGAGTTTTGAGCAGCCTGACCTTGAATGTTTCCAGGGATGGGGTATCTACTGCCTCTCTGGGGAACATTTTTCAGTGTTTCCCCACCCTATATAATGCAGGAGCCTTGGCCATCACACTGTGTGCCCTGACACTGCTGGACTTGTGGCAATCAAGTCAACCCCAGGCTCATGGGGTGACCAAGACCCAACCTTATATTCATCCTGACCTTCTGAAGGTGTTTCATGAACATATTTCAGCCCCTGGAATAAGGCTGCCCAGGGAGGTGGTGAAATCACCATCCCTGGATGTGTTTAAGGGTCATTTAGATGTGGGTGTGCTGGGGGATGTGGTTTAGGGGAGAACTTTGTAGGGTAGGGATGATGGTTGGACTCAATGATCCCAAGGGTGATGATGATGATGACGATGACCCCCATCACCCTTGATGATGATCATGAGGATGCTTTTTCAACCTGAAAGATTCCCTGAAGGACTCCAGGCTCCCTGCACAGTCACTGGAAGGAAATGGTGCATTTCATCTCCTTTCCTTTAGGCAAGCCTCATTTTTACTGTATTGATCACACCTGCACAGCACCACGCTGAGGTATGATGGATCCCAGCTGTCATCACTAGACAAAAAGCATCCCTAAAAGTCTTCAGAATAATTGCAAGGTGATCAGGTGCCTCTTTGAGGTGACTCGGGGTAAAAACCCACCCTGGAAGCTCCAAAGCTCCTTCTGGAGGAAAGGACAGAGGGACCCCAGACAGAGAAGCTGGTAGAACCTCCCTGAGATCCCTCCATCTGGCTTGTGTCTACTCTGTGCCACGTCCTGAAGAGGGTTGGCCCACATGTCCTCATGGTTTCTGGTGAGGAGATGGAAGCTTTGGAGCTCATGAACACAGAGGTGATGGTCCAGGATCCAGGGAATCTCTTTCCAAGGCTGTTATTCAAAGACAAGGAGCACTGGAGGCATCTGGCATGGGTTCTGTCATCCTGGTGGGACATCCATCAGCTCCATGGAAGCTGCACATCCTTGTGCTTTAGTGGACAGTCCTGATTTCTTGCAGGACACGTTGGAGATTGAAAGGCATTGAGGAGAGTCTGATCCACAAGTGCATAAATCACTCTTTGGAGGTCATCCTGGGGTGAGCCAAAGGCAAAAGAAGAGTGAATCATGCCCAGCAGGTCATCAGCAAACACCCATCCGTGCTGGGAGCAGGACAGGAGCCAGGGAAGCCCAGAAAGAAGCCACATGGCTCCCTGACCTCCATACCTCACCTTGCATCAAGGTGCAGTTCACCACAAAGCCACATTTCTGGGCAAATTTGGGGCAAAGGAGTCACCCAACTTTGTGGCTCATGATAACCCAGCCCTCAGCTAAGGGTGATCACCCAGCCCCCATCACCTCTGTGCAGGGAGAAGTGGTGACTGGACAAGGTACGGAGCATTTTGCTGCTGGGAAACTGAGGCAAGAGCCTTTGCTGAGTCAGCTCCAGCCTCACAACTGCTCCATGGTTCTCCAGCTGCAAACCCATCTGCAAAATCCATTTATGATCCTAAAAATAAGTGGGGTTTTTTTTGCAGTCGTGGTGCCTTCTGCCCAAGGCTGAGAAGGTGCTGAGTGGGTCCCTTGCATTACTAAAGCCACCTGGTTTCATTTTGGGGGGCAGAATAAGAGATAAATCCCTTTTTCTGGCTTTTTCTGCAACACAGCCCCTTTGTGGAGAGAGGGCTTCCTCCTCAGGAGGCTTCAGGATCTAAGGAGCCTCTCAAAAAATCCTTTTAATTACATTCAAAACAGGACAGGTCTCCCTCTTGGGGGAACATCACGAGACCTGAGAGCAAGGAAAAAAAACAAAAAAAGCTGAGAGAGCTGGTCCTCCCCAACTCCCAGCTCCACACCAAACAGGTTTGACCAGCTCTAATTAAGGTAATTAATATCCTCAAGCCTGTTATTAAGAAAGAAGCAGTAAAAGGGAGTCTCCCCTTTACCTCGGGGTCCTGCTGAACACCTCAGCCCAACAAGAAGCCCATTGTCAGCCACGGGCTTGGATCTGGTTGCCCAGGGAATGGGAAAAAATCACTGGACAATCCCCCCATCCCTTTCTCAGTGCTGGGCAGCTGATTCCAGACCTGTTCTGAACATAACTGGGACTGCTGAGAGATTTGAGGAGTGGGAGGTGTGGGGAGAAGGTGCCTGGAAGGTGACCCAGATTTATTTGCTGTTCCTCAGCCAAGGGTGGGATCATCCACGGAGCAGGGTCAGGTGTGCACATCAGCTCTGGAGACCTGAGAGTCTGAATTTTGACTTGAATTCAGACCTCTGGCCAGCAGACTGATGAACCATAGGAACAGAGAATGGTTTGGGTTGGAAAGGACCTTAAAGATCCTCTGGTTCCAACCCCCATGCATGGGAAGGGGCATCTCCCTCTAGATCAAGGTGCTCAAAGCCCAAATCATGCCCCATCTCTGCTTGCACACACAAAAAAGGAGCACTGGAAGATGCAAGGGAGATTGGTTCAAAGATCCTGGTGGATCCTATAAATAAAATAACCAAAAGGAAACAGGTTGGAATACAAGAGATGCCCTATACATTGAAATAAAATCTTCTTTATTGTGAAGGTGGTCAAACAGTGGGTCAGGATGTTTAGAGAGCTTCTAAGCCTCCATCCTTGGAAGCTTTGCAGAACTCATGGGAGATGTTTAGGGCCAACCTGCTCTAGGTGGCACTGTTTGAGCAGAGGTTTGGACTCAATGATCTCCAAAGATCTCAGCTCCTCCCTAATTCTGTGAAATTTCATATATTCAGCCACCACATGCAGCAAATTAAATGAATGTAGAAGATCCACCACGGTGGCACCCCAGCATCTCCCACTTCCTCCTGTGCTTGCTGGGACACCATCCACCCATCCAGACACACAAGAAAAACTCAAGATGCCCACACCAAGGTCCAGCCCTGATCCTTGGTGCACAACACACACAGGAGAGATGTCCCCCCACCAGCTGCCCCTTTTGCTTGTGGAATGAAAGGACCTGACATTTTTATTTTCTTTTTTAACCTCATACCTGTCCATTCAAGCCCTTCTACCCCCACCACCACCCCCAACTCATCATTGCCCCCAGGTAGGAAAATTCCTCCCAGAGGAAAGCACTGTTGCAATCTATTTTGGTTCTCAGTCAAGTGCAAGACTTTGGTATTTTTCCACTGGAAATTCTTCTCTTTCAAACATGCCTAGAAGGAAAATTTTGCTTTTCCACTGCAAGAGCCCCAGGGTGTCAGGCTGCCAGCTGGAATGTGGGGTTTGGTACCAGGAGGAGATGAGCAAAGCCTGGAGCACCATGCCCAGTGAGCTCCATCCCAGCTGCCAAGGGACAGAGAGACAACGATGGCTCAGGAGAGGCAGCAGTGATGGGGTCCTGGGTTGGTTTTGCAGTGCTGGATGGAATAAAAGTGTCTGTGATACCTGCTGAGGGCAGGTGGCTGTGGTTGGTTGTGTTCAGTGCCCCCAAAAAGCCACTTTTGGGGCAGAGCTGAAGGACATTACCCAGAGTAGTTGTTATTCTGAGCCTGAGAAATCCCATCCCCGGGATCTGCAAGGCCTGAGGACCATCTAGATGAGAAGTTTTTTATCTCCAAGGGGTCTGTCAAGCCTTGCTCATCTTCCTTGAGCCACCAGAGACAATCACTGCAATGGAAAGCTTCAAAGAGAGACCAGAACCAGGACCTGGTCAAGGTTCTGTGGCTGGTGGGTCAGCAGTGAGGATGGACTGCTCAGGATTAAATTCTGCACTTTATAACAGGTTTTTTCTGCTCAGGTCCAAGCAGCAGCTTCCTAAATAGCTCCAGGGAGACCTAAGAGCATCTTCCAGTAAGTGGAAGGGCTGCAGGAAAGCTGAGGAGGGACTCTGGGCAAGGTCATGGAGTGAGAGGGCAAAGGGAAGAGTTTCAGGTGCTGAAGATTGAGGTGAGATCCAAGGAAAAAATTCTTTAATTTAATCTGAGGGTGGTGGGACACTGGACTGGGTTGCTCAGGGAGGTCATTGATGCCACAGCCCTGGAAATGTTCCAGGTTGGATGGGGCTTAGAGCAACCTGGGCTGGTGGGAGGTGTCCCTGCCCATGAAGGGGTTGGAACTGGATGAGCTTTCCCAACCATTCCAACCCAAACCCAAAGTATTCTCTGATTCTATGAAACAGGGAGTTTCCTCTCTGGAAGGACACCCTCATGTTTAGCTTTTGCAAGAGGACAAACTCCTCATGCTCATGCCAGGGGTAACTGGGGTAGAAGTTCTTGCCCCCAAAATGCCTGAGCTCACACCCCCAAGAGCATCAGGAACAAACCCCTCCAGCCTCAGCTTTCAACTGCTGCAAAAAGGCAGATGTGGGCCTGGAAAACTTCATCCTGGGTCCTGAAAGTTTGGTAAATTGTGGAAAAAAAATAAAAAAAATGAAAGACCATAATCTAATAGTGTCAGACCAGCTGCCACCAGAGCTGGACAGAAAGCAGGAGGCAATGCAAGCTGCAGCTCTCTCCATCTCCTCTCCCAAAACAGAAACCATCCTTTGATCTCCGTGGGGCTCCCAGGAAGATGCTCCTCACACTTGGAGAGGTCAGAGGTGCATGGTGGGACTTCAAGGCCATCTCTGTGTCCTGGGGCAACAGGGAAATCCTGATGGTGGGGGGTGAGAGCTGCCCTGATCCAGCTGTGCCAGCCCCAGGGCAGGTGTTGAGTGAGGCACAGGCTGGTCCTGGACCTCTCCCCAGAGAGGTCATCTCCTTTGGTGGTCAGCAGCACTCTAATTGCTGCTTGTTGATGTATTTTGTGTTGCCAACACATTGCCCTCTGGTCCCAGGTTGCTGGTTGTAAGGCACAGCCCATCATTGGCAGCCCAGACTGTCCCCCTGTCCCCTTCCACCTCTTTCCTCCCACCCACCCCTGATCACTGACCAGGGCCAGGTCCTTCTCTGACACTTCCAGCACAACAAAAAGGCCTCCCAAATCCCTCTTGGATCAGTGGAGTGAGTTCACACAACCTTGCTCCTGCCTGCTTCCCAAGCTTGGTTGCTCCTAAGACCATTTCATGTGCCACCCCTCTCCTTTCCCATCCCTCTTCTGGATGATGCCCCCAGCTCCCATCTCTTCTTCTCTCACTCCCAAGTCCTTCAGGTCACTCAGATCCCTCCCTGGAGCAAGATAACACCTTCCTCCTAGAAAATTTCATCTCTTTGACAAGGCTGCACAGGCACTGACTGCAGGAGCTTGGCTCTAAGACAACACCAAGAACATCACACCCATTCCTTGCTGCTGGGGCAGCCAAAACCCAATCCGTTTGGGAGCTGGAGGTGGGAAAAATAGGGCTGCCTCCATGCCATCCATCCCTCTGGCCCTCCAGCAAGGGTGGGCTGCATCCAAACTGCCTCCTAAACCTGGGGCCAGGGGCTGCAGTCCTCTCCCTGCATTCTGGAGGTTGTCTGGGAGAAGCTAGGTCCAAACCACCCTGGATTAAAATCTCAGAAAGTTTCAGAACATGGAGAATTGGGTTTCCCATGAACTTTGGAGAAATCCCACCCATGAAGCCCTCTGGAAAAAGTCCCTCTCACCTTCTGTCCCAGATCCTGCAATCTGGCACAGATCAACTTAGAGGACACCAGGGACTGGAGCAGAAGAGCTCTGGAACCAACGGGATGAGGTTCAACAAGGCCAAGTGTTGGGTCCTGCACTTTGGCCACAACAACCCCATGGGGAGCTCCAGGCTGGGCACAGAGTGGTTGGAGAGCAGCCAGACAGAGAGGGACCTTGGAGTTCGGATTGCCAGGCAGCTGAACATGAGCCAGCAGTGTGCCCAGGTGGCCAAGAAGGCCAATGGCATCCTGGGCTGGATCAGGAACAGCGTGGCCAGCAGGTCCAGGGAAGGGATTCTGCCCCTGTGCTCAGCCCTGGTGAGGCCACAGCTTGAGTCCTGTGTCCAGTTCTGGGCTCCTCAGCTCAGGAAGGAGATTGAGGTGCTGGAGCAGGTCCAGAGAAGAGCAAGGAGGCTGGAGAAGGGATCCAGCAGAATTGCTGTGAGGAAGGGCTGAGGGAGCTGGGGGTGTTGAGGCTGGAGAAGAGGAGGCTCAGGGGAGACCTCATCACTCTCTCCAACTCCCTGAAAGGAAGTTGGAGCCAGGGGGGGGTTGGGCTCTTTTCCCAGGCAACTTTCAACAAGACAAGAGGGCAGGGTCTCAAGTTGTGCCAGGGGAGGTTTAGGTTGGAGATTAGAAAGAATTTCTGGATGTGGCACTCAGTGCCATGGGCTGGGAACTGCAGCAGTAGTGGATCAAGGGTTGGACTTGATGATCTCTGAGGTCTCTTCCAACCCAGCCAATTCTATGATTCTATGAAGTCCTTTCCCACCCAAATTATGATTTGATGGGATCTAGGGCAAGAGAGAGAGGAAAATCCTCCTCTGAGGGACTTAAAATTCCTTCAGCAAAGGACTTCTCCACCATCCTGGTCAAGCACAAACTTTGACTGCACCAGCTTCCCAGTGATGGAGAAGAAAGACACCTCCAACACTTTGAACACAACCTGCTGAAGCTGAAGCTTTACATTTCCATGTCAGTGGAAAAAATACAAGGATCATTTAAAAAAAAATAATAATAAATCTTTGCAGAAGCTGAGTGTTTGCCCTGTGGAGCAGAGGAGCAGATTCCAGCAGCTTCCAGAAGCAAACTGGGCGTTGGTTTAGAGGGAGATCCAGAAGGAGAACATCCCTGGTGGTCCAACCCTCCAATGGATGGCATTTCAAGGTGGGATTTTGAAAATAACAGCTCTCTTCTTTTGGAAATATTGGTTTTGGGTTTTTTTGGGGGGGAAATAGTTTTGTTTTGTTTTAGGTTGGGTTGCATTTCAAGGATGGGATTTCGATGAATGGCATTTCAAGGTGGGATTTTGAAAACATCTCTCTTCTTATTGGTTTTGGGGTTTTTTTAGAAGAGATGTTTTGTTTGGGTTTTTTTTTTTTAGGTTTTTTTGGTTGGTTGGTTGGTTGGTTGGTTGGGTTGGGTTGGAGGTTTTTTGTGGGATTGTTTCCTGCTCAGGTAGGAATCTGTGGCCTTGGAGCCTGATTCAATGCCCACCATAGCTTTGCCTGGACTTCAAGAAGCTTTCAACAAGGCACAGAGTGAACTCAAAACCAACATCTTTGAGCTTCCTAAAGAGAAATTCCCTCTCTTAACATTTCTGGAGCCAAGCAAACACTTTAGCACAGTGGCTGCTTTCAGGGCTGGGCTCAGGTACACGTTGTCAAGTACGTTTGCCAGAGCAGAGGAGGAAGCTCTCCACACAAGTATGGGGTTTTTTGGTTGGTGGAGGAGAAATCTCTTCAACACAAAGTGTCTGCATGGATAAACATCCTTCCTTGACATACTCCAGCCCTGATAAGGTCCCAGCACTAGACGGGTAGAATCTCTCCAGAAGTTTTCTCTTGTTCCCTCTTGGGCAGGTGCCAGCTCCTGTTACTCAACCAAGGGAATAATTTGCTTCAGGAGTAAGGGCACCCCAGATCCCTCATCCTTGACCTGTGTCCTTCCTGAAAAATTAGGATGAGAGATCAGGGAACCAGGCTGGCACTGAGAGTGGCCATTTGGCAGAGCTGAGTTGTCCATCATCTGCTGGGATGAAGTTTTCAGCATCCCCAGGATGCTCTCATGCCCTCCAAGAAGAGGAGGCTCAGGGGAGACCTCATCACTCTCTACAACTCCCTGAAAGGAGGTTGGAGCCAGGGGGCGGTTGGGCTCTTTTCCCAGGCAACTCTCAGCAAGACAAGAGGGCAGGGTCTCAAGTTGTGCCAGGGGAGGTTTAGGTTGGAGATTAGAAAGAATTTCTTTCTGGAGAGGGTGATCAGGCATTGGAATGGGCTGCCCAGGGAAGTAGTGGATTCTCCGTGTCTGGAGATATTTCAAAAGAGACTGGATGTGGCACTGAGTGCCATGGGCTGGGAACTGCAGCAGTAGTGGATCAAGGGTTGGACTTGATGATCTCTGAGGTCCCTTCCAACCCAGCCAATTCTATGATTCTATGAAAAACAAAAGGTGTACAAAGCAAGGAAATCCATGCACGGTGCCTGTCCTATGAAGATGATTTTAGTGCTGAAGAAAGCCTTGATTATATCAAGAACTTCTGGCTAGAAAAACCCAGGAGGTAGCCATGCCAGCAGGGAGAGGTTGTCAGCTCACAAGCCTGCAGGAGGAGAGAGCCAACAGTCTGTAGAGACAGATGGAGGGGAAATGTCCAAACACCAGACCTATGTATATATATGTATATATATATATATTTTTAAGGCATTAATTAAATTCACAGCACTTCAGGCATTCAGCAGCCCATCCCAAAACAAAACGAAGAGGAGGGGGGAAGGGAAAGGGGAAAAAAAAAAGAGAGACAGCTCAACTCTGCAATCCCATACAAATCCTGAGCCCCATGAAGCCTGGAGGTTGCCAACCTCCCCTCCATGCCCTACCAAAGGCTGTACAACGTGCTGGGGAAGCCCATCCAGCTGCCTGCAGGGAGGGATGAGAGGGTAATTAGAGTCCTGACCATGAAGGGCAAGCTCACCAGCTCTCTGAGGGACTCTCCCAAAAAAATCAAAGCTACATTGCCAAAGGACAAACCATGCCAGGCACCAGCTGGGAGCTCCAGTCACACCATTTTAATCTTTTTCTCTCTCTTTTTTTTTCTTTTTCTTGGTTTGTTTTACTCTTCCCAGTGGTGCAACGATTTGTTAAATAATTCTCATCTTCAGTCATGAGGTTTTAACCATCTCATCCACACACAGGGCTGGCAACTCAACTAATATTTGAGTTAATGGCAAATAATATTTGAGTTAATGACAAATAATATTTGAGCAGTGACAAGCAAGGGAGCCCCAGGAGAGAGGAACAGGTTAAGGGTTGGACTTGATAATCTCTGAGGTCCCTTCCAACCCAGCCAATTCAAAACAAAAAAAAAAAAGAATCATAGAATCATAGAATTAGCCGGGTTGGAAGGGACTTCAGAGATCATCTAGTCCAACCCTTGACCCACCGGAGCAGTTGCTAGACCATGGCACTGAGTGCCACATCCAGTCTTTTTTTAAATGTCTCCAGGGACGGAGAATCTACCACCTCCATTCCATAGCCTAATCACCCTCTCCGTGAAGAAATTCTTTCTAATATCTAACCTAAACCTCCCCTGGCACAACTTAAGACTGTGTCCTCTTGTCTTGTTGAAGGTCGTCTGTGAAAAGAGTCCAGTTCCCACCTCGCTACAGCCTCCTTTCAGGTAGTTGTAGACAGCAATGAGGTCTCCCCTGAGCCTCCTCTTCTCCAGGCTGAACAGCCCCAGCTCTCTCAGCCTCTCCTCATAGGGCCTGTGCTCGAGTCCCTTCACCAGACTGGTTGCCCTCCTTTGGACCTGTTCCAGGACCTCTACATCCTTCTTAAACTGAGGGGCCCAGAACTGAACACAGTACTCGAGGTGTGGCCTAACCAGTGCTGAGTACAGGGGCAGAATCACCTCCCTGGACCTGCTGGCCACGCTGTTCCTGATCCAGGCCAGAATGCCATTGGCTTTCTTGGCCACCTGGGCACACTGCTGGCTCATGTTCAGTTTCTTGTCAATGCAGACTCCCAGGTCCCTTTCTGCCTGCCTGCTCTCCAGCCACTCTGTCCCCAGCCTGGAGCTCCCCATGGGGTTGTTGTGGCCAAAGTGCAGGACCTGGCACTTGGAATGTTGAACCTCATCCCGTTGGGATCATCCCAACTCTCCAGTCTGTCCAGGTCCCTCTGCAGAGCCCTCCTGCCTTCCAGCTGATCCACACTCCCCCCAGCTTAGTGTCATCTGTGAATTTGCTGATGATGGACTCAATCCCCTCATCTAAATCATCAATAAAGATATTGAACAGACCTGGGCCCAACACTGATCCCTGGGGGACACCACTAGTGACCGGCCGCCAACTGGATCAGCCCCGTTCAGCACCACTCTCTGGGCCCGGCCCTCCAGCCAGTTCCTAACCCAGCACAGGGTGCTCCTGTCCAAGCTGTGGGCTGACAGCTTCTTCAGGAAAAGAAAAGAAGAAAAGAAAAAAGGATTTGAAGCCCATGCACCTTGTAATCATTTCATTCTATTCTTCTGCTCAGCTTTGAATTTGCAGCCTTCCAACTTTTCTCCAGGTCTGTCGTGGTCCTTGATGAGCTAAATGCTGCTCTTTTCTCAAAAAGAAACCTCTGATTTCTCCAGAATTCCAGGAGCCCAGAAGTTGGCGTGGCAAGAGGAGAAATCCCAGGAACCACGAGGATCCCCCAGCAGTTGGCAGTGCTGGAACCCTGTTCCCCAGGACAATAAATAAAGAAATCAATGTGAATAAAAAAAAAAACTACTCAGAAAAATGAGTGGGTAAAGAGCCTGCCTGAGGATTTTACAAACCAGTGGTTATTTATTTTGCAGTTCAGAATAACTGAGAACCTTCAAAACCACTCCTGGGATTTTTCGCCAGTGGGAAACTGGGTCCCAGAAGAACCAAATGTTGTGTTTCTAAGAACAGTTATTTTTATCATTTTTTTTCCCTATTTAGGGATCTCTGGCTGCTCTCATTTGGACTGTCCTTGGGGCTCTACTTTGCTTGGGCAGCTAAAGCCACCAGTTATTTTTCAGCTGCAGAAACAGGTCCAGAGCTCAGGGATGTAGCAGCAGCCCCTGAATTCCCATCTTTGTCCTGACCCTATTTCACAGAGGGCAGCAACAACCAAATTTACAGCTGATATTTCATCTTCTGTCACCTTTTAAATTCTCTTTGGAAGAGGCTCCTGTCTCTCTTTCACTTCTTGTCCTCCAACTTGGGGGTTGGATTTGCTCTCTCGAGGTCCCTTCCAACCCTTAACACTGGGATTTCTGTGATTAATTTTACCCCCCCTGAAGTCCCCATGAAATGTCCCCATGGAATAAATTCTACCACGGGCTAAATCAAAACCTTGTCTACAGAATTCTGGAAGGGACAAGAGCTTTTTGCAATATTTCTGTACTAAGCTTTGCTACTTTATTCCACTTGGGCAAAATTATGGCTCAGTTTAGCTCACCAAAAATCCTGCTCAGAGAACAGCTGAGTCTGAAGGTGTTTTTGGGGCAAATTTTGGTTTTTGGTTTCTTAAGCACATCTCTGTTCATACTAAATTTACCAGGGAAATGCTTTTTGTCCCAGAGTTTCTGATTTTAAAAAAAAGAGAAATGTCCATCCAAAGAGAAACTCATAGCTGTTTGGATGAGTAATTAAGTACCTGCCCTATCAAATCTCTCCCTTCATTAAAGAGTTTATGGCAAGGGCAAGGCAGATGGTAGAAAAGAAGCTTGAACTTGTATTTCTGACCTTAGGAAGGGCTGTGTCCACCAATCATCCTCCTGCAGAGCTGTTCTTTGCCCTTCTCTTGATGGCCTGCAGCTCACCTTGCTGTGGAATGGGAAAATTTCTACTATTATAATTCTTTCCTACCCTGGGAGGCACCTGTGGACCCCACACAACCCCCTGACCCCTGAAAGGGATGGGAATAAAAACTCATCCTTGAGGAGGGCACTGGGGACATGGGACATGGGAACTGGAACCTGGGTGGCCCTGCCAGTGGGAAGTCAGGATTTTTTTCAGAAGCCTTTAAATAATACTTAGTGTTGGATTTGCTGGCATATTTTTTATTTTTTTTTTCTTTCTTGGCACTCAAGAGGCATCAAATCCATTACTTAATCCAGCAGATCTGCATCAGTAAATCACCCAAGTGGATTGGCCAGAAGGGGTGGGGAAGAAAAAAAGGGGAAAAAAAAAAAACCAAAAACAGCTCCTAGGATTTCAGGCCTAGATAACCATCACTCAACAGCTCCAAGAGGGGACTTGTAATTCACCCGTGGAGTTGGAAGCTGTGAAAATCAGCCCACAATATAGAATCATAGAATCATAGAATTGGCTGGGTTGGAAGGGACCTCAGAGATCATCAAGTCCAACCCTTGATCCACTACTGCTGCAGTTCCCAGCCCATGGCACTCAGTGCCACATCCAGGCTCTTTGGAAATATCTCCAGACACGGAGAATCCACTACTTCCCTGGGCAGCCCATTCCAATGGCTGATCACCCTCTCCAGAAAGAAATTCTTTCTAATCTCCAACCTAAACCTCCCCTGGCACAACTTGAGACCCTGCCCTCTTGTCTTGCTGAGAGTTGCCTGGGAAAAGAGCCCAACCCCCCCCTGGCTCCAACCTCCTTTCAGGGAGTTGTAGAGAGTGATGAGGTCTCCCCTGAGCCTCCTCTTCTTCAGGCTGAACACCCCCAGCTCCCTCAGCCTCTCCTCATAGGGTCTGTGCTTGAGTCCCTTCACCAGCCCAGTTGCCTCCTTTGGACCTGCTCCAGGACCTCAATGTCCTTCCTGAGCTGAGGGGCCCAGAACTGGACACAGGACTCAAGCTGTGGCCTCACCAGAGCTGAGCACAGGGGCAGAATCCCTTCCCTGGACCTGCTGGCCACGCTGTTCCTGATCCAGCCCAGGATGCCATTGGCCTTCTTGGCCACCTGGGCACACTGCTGGCTCCTGTTCAGCTTCCTGTCGGTCCAGACTCCCAGGTCCCTTTCTGCCTGGCTGCTCTCCAGCTGTAATATATGTAGCTGCTGTAATATTTTTCAGCCTTTCCAATGCCCATGGGGTCAGGGTCTGTCTGTGCAAGACAAAAATGGGCACAGAGACTCCAGCAAGGACCTGGAGTGTGACCCCTCCACTATTTGTTGCAATTCCAGTGGGATTCATCCCACTTTCTAGGTCTGGAAGGTGAACATCCAGAGTGAGGTGTGGACATCTCCTTGAGAACTGAGCTCCCATTAAAACCAGTGGAGATGCTGGGCTCCATCCAGGCTCCAAAACATCAGAGAACTCAGTCTGATGGGCTTTTTCCATTATACTCTTCAAACTGGGTGCCATCAGCTTCACACGATCCCCTCTCCTATGAAGATAGGATGAGAAAGTTGGGGTTCTTCAGCCTGGAGAAGAGAAGGTTCCAGGGAAACCTTAGAGCACCTTCCAGTGCCTGGAGGGGCTCCAGGAAAGCTGGGGAGGGACTTGGGACAAGGACCTGGAGGGATGGGATGAGGGGGAAGGGTTTCAAACTAAAAGAGGGGAAATTTAGATGAGAGATTAGGAAGAAATTCCTTCCTCTAAGGGTGGTGAGACACTGGAGCAGGGAAGTTGTGGCTGTTCCATCCCTGGCTGCATTGATGGTCAGGTTGGATGGGGCTGGTGGGAGGTGTCCCAGCCCATGGCAGAGGGGTTGGAACTGGAAGAGTCCAGGGCAGATCCTCCAAGTTGGTGAAGGGAGTGGAAAATCTCCTGGTGAGGAAAGGCTGAGGGAGCTGAGGGGCTCTGCAGCTTGGAGAAGAGGAGAAAGAGGGGTGAGCTCATTAATGTTTATAAATATGTAAAGGGAGAGCCAGGAGGATGGGTCCAGGCTCTCCTCAGTGATGTCCAGTGATAAGAAAAGGGGCAATGGGAAGAAGCTGGAGTATAGATGTTTCCACATAAATATAAGGAAAAATTTTTCCACTGTGAGGGTGAGGGAGCCCTGGCCCAGGCTTCCCAAGGAGGTTGTGGAGTCTCCTCCTCTGGAGACATTCAAATCCCACCTGGATGTGTCCCTGTGTGACCTCCTGGAGGTGACCCTTCTCTAGCAGGGGGGTTGGATTTGATGATCTTTCAAGGTCCCTTCCAACCTTCCTGTGGTTTCTGTGATCTTGAAGGTCCCTTCCAGCCCCAACCATTCCATGAGTCTGTGATATTGTGCACACACACACACAAAGGACAAAGAGTGACAGCATCCACCACCTTTGTTTTCTGACCATCGTGGAAACATCTAAGGAGGTAAGAACCTGCAAAAAAAATGGACTCAATCATTGCCAGAGTCAGGGATTATCTGTCTGCTTGGATTGGCTCCATACAACACAAACAGAAGCACGCAGAAAATGCCAGGAATTGCCCCATTTTGCTTCAGGGGGGGTCGTAATTAGATAATGTCTGCAGGGAGATGATTGCAGGAGAAGAAACCACAGCACTGCAAAGCATTAGGAGCATTTCAGAGCCAGGTTTGTCACTCAGAGGTGAAGGATCCCAGGGAAGATGGCAGCTTGCCACAAAAATGTTCCTCATCTTCACGTGGCACTTGGAGCTGAATGCCTCAGACGTGTCCCAACTTGGAAGCCTGAGAACCCTTGGAAGGGGTTAACATCACATCTGAGGTCTGGAAAGGTTCTGGGATGGGCAGGTGTCCCAGGGAATTCCAAGGGAAAAACAAAATGTTTCATGAGAAAAAGGGGTCTGAAGGCTCGATCCAGAACGATGGAATCAGAGTATGGATGGAGCTGGAAGGGACCTTAAAGCTCATCAAGATCCAAACCCCCTACAGGGGCTGGGACAATGCTGACAATGCCATGGACAAGGAATGACGTGGTCCCATGGAAGGACCATACTGGTTGGGACCATTTTTCCTCAAGGTGGGAACATCTCCAAGAGGAAATCAGAGTTTTAGTGGGATGAGATGATTTGTCAAGCCCAACAAGGTCAACATCAAGGAGCAAGGTGGAGCAGGTTGGTGGGTGGAGGGGATGGATGGGGTAGGATTGGGTTGAGGACTATTTTAGGGTACACACTGACCCTTACTCAGAGGATACTCTCACTTTGGAAGAGGAGTTCAACACCTCAGGTGATTTCAAAGCTTTCCTCACCCAGAAACAACCCCCTCCACCTCCACTGGCATGGAGGACATCCAGAGAGATGGAGATGCAAACAAGAGGAACCAGCAGGATCATCTTTTCTCAAATCCCAAAGAATTCAAGCCAGGCAACAGCACTAAAGGAGTTTATGCTCCAGTCTCTATGTCCCAGGTGAAGCCAAGCAGCTGTAGCACTCCCATGGTGACCAAAACAAGGCACAAATCAAATCAAAATGGGATTTTAAC
Organism: Calypte anna; assembly: GCF_003957555.1. Classification (NCBI taxonomy): domain Eukaryota; kingdom Metazoa; phylum Chordata; class Aves; order Apodiformes; family Trochilidae; genus Calypte; species Calypte anna. The sequence continues at coordinate 2,921,774 of NC_044245.1, forward strand.
ACTCATCAACAGGAAACAGCCTTGGAGGACTTTTCTAAACCAAAAGATGGGAAATTTACTTGTTGCACCATTAATGTGCAGGAGGCAATGTCAAACCTATCTCACTTCCCACTTTCCTCCTTTCCCACTCATCACCTCTTGCTTTTCCCAGCCTCGGTGGTTGATGTGCTTTGGTACCAGCAGAATTCCTATCTGGAAAGGCCACAACTCCTCAGTGTGTCTATGAACATGATAAAAGTCCTCATGTATTGCTCCTGCTCTCATCCCAGGAAGGAAATCTCCTCCCATGGAGATGTCTTGGGTGAAGTCAAGGTGTAGAGGGCACCCTGGGCTCAACAGATCCAAGTGATCCTGGTCTGGGATACAATTAATGTTAATTTCTTTTTGGACCAACCCAGGAACATCTCATGGGCAGAACCCAGGCATGGTTTGGGGACACTCCAGGTTATACACCCAGTATGAACTGGAGAACGCTTTCTGTTCATGGCCAAGGTGAAGTCATAGAATCATAGAATTGGCTGGGTTGGAAGGGACCTCAGAGATCATCAAGTCCAACCCTTGATCCACTACTGCTGCAGTTCCCAGCCCATGGCACTCAGTGCCACATCCAGTCTCTTTGGAAATATCTCCAGACATGGAGAATCCACTACTTCCCTGGGCAGCCCATTCCAATGCCTGATCACCCTCTCCAGAAAGAAATTCTTTCTCATCTCCAACCTAAACCTCCCATGGCACAACTTGAGACCCTGCCCTCTTGTCTTGCTGAGAGTTGCCTGGGAAAAGAGCCCAACCCCCCCCCTGGCTCCAACCTCCTTTCAGGGAGTTGTAGAGAGTGATGAGGTCTCCCCTGAGCCTCCTCTTCTTTAAAGTCAAGGTGAACGTGGCCAAGGAGGATGCACTCAGGTGGTTTACAGGGTCTGGAGACAAAAGATGGAGCTGCCAACCCAAACTGCCACAAGCAAGATCCCTGTGGCTGTCTCAGTGCCTCAGTTTCCTGATAAATCTGATAAATCCCAAGCCTTTCCCCATTAGGAGACAGAAGTTTCTTTCCATGTGTCTGTCTTCACCTCCAGAACTTCAGCTGAAATCTTCCTTAGGAGGATGTGATGCCAAGGCTGTTTTGCCAGCCTGCCCCAGCCAGTTTGGAAACCAGGAATGACAGGAAAAGGAGGAGAAATACAACTGGTTATCAGTCTTGGGAGCAAGGCCAGACATTAAGGATGTCCATGAATTTCAACTGAAAGGTCTGGTCAGGTATGAGAGGTGTTTTTTTTCCTCTAACAGCCTCACAGGGACCTCTCAAAACATCACACAAATAAAAAAAACAATAAAATTTATTAAAATTAAAATAAATAACAATAAAATTAAAATATTTATTAAAATAAAATAACATAAAAAATTAAAGATGCTCTTCCAAGCTTGAGTGTCCTCCTGGAGCTGAGCAGGTCCCTGACTCTTGAGGGATGTTGTCACCCACCAGCTCACAGGGTCCTCATCTCCTCAAGGTTTTAGGGTGAATTATCAGTAGTTCTGTGCTCTGCTCTGGAGTTTTTTCTGTGGCTTCAGAAGCTCTTCATTGCAACCTGGGTGTGAAAAAAGGGCTGGCTGGAGACACCTGGACTTCTACTGATGGAAACTGGACATGTCCAGAGGATGATCAGAGGACTGAGAGAGTTGGGGTTGTTCAGTCTGGAGAGGAGAAGGCTCCAAGGAGACCTTAGTGTGGCCTTCCAGGATCTGAAGGGGCTACAGGAAAGCTGGGGAGGGACTTTTTATGATGTCAGGGAGGGTTAGGACATGGGAATGGATCCAAACTAGAGGAGGGGAGATTTAGATTGGATGTTAGGAGGAAGTTCTTCCCCATGAGGGTGGTGAGACCCTGGCACAGGTTGCCCAGAGAGGTGGTGGAAGCCCCATCCATCCCTGGAAGTTTTTAAGGACAGGATGGAGAAGGCTCTGAGCAACCTGAGCTGGTGGGAGGTTTCCCTGCCTATGGCAGGGGGGTTGGAACTGGGTGATCTTAAAGGTCTCTTCCAACCCTGAAAATCCTCTGATTCTATGAAAATCATCTTGTCAAGGAATTCCCAGCTGGGAATGTCCAGATGGTGCCATAGGAGAGAGGTGAGAAGAGATATGGACATGACTCATAGAATCATAAAACAGTTTGAGTTGGAAGGGACCTCTAAAGGTCATCATGAAGGTGTTGGGCAGTGCTGGGCAAAGCCCTTGTTTACTACACACCATTTTTTGTTGGGAGGGAAAAAAGAAATTAAAAAAAAAAAAAAATAGAAAAGCAGCTTTTCTTCATCCCAATGATTAATATTATTTATTATCATCATCACCAACCACCCCCCACTACCACCCCTCACACCCCTGCTGGCATCCACGCACTCTCAAAGTAAATTTGCTTTGCAAGGAGGCTTAAAGAGGTGCACTTTGAGAAGAAGGGAATAGACCCAACTCGTTTACACAAACAAGCAGGAGAACAGGCTTGTCACATTCCAGACGTGCTTCCCCCCGGCCGACGGCCCCCTCCCACTCCAGCAAAGGAAAAAAACTCTATTTTTTTTATATATATATATATTTATTTATGTATTTATAAAAGAAATAGAGCAGGGAATGCTCCCAATCCCCAATAATCCAGAAGGGAATCTATTTGTATACACACAGAGGTGACAGAAGCTCCCAGGGCAGTTTTTTTCCCCATCCTTGCCTGGCTTGGTAGAGCGAAGTGGAAGGGTTGAATTTTCAACCCCCTTCCCCCCAAAGAGCAGCTGCTCAGGGTTTGGGGGTGGGAAATGTCATCATCTCATTCTCCTTGTCCAGGCTGAGAAATGGTTTAGTGTCCAAAAAAAAAAAGAAAATAAATCCTAGGGATGGGGAATGGTCCCAGGTCTACGCTCACTGGAGGAGATGCTGCGGTGAAGCCCACCAGGACTTTACTGAGGGTCTTCTGGGACATTTCAGTTTGTGAGCCTTGGGGGGAAAAATCCTCAGACTCAGTTTGTAGGACTGGAAAAAAAAAGAAAAAAAAAAAAAGAAAAAATCCAAGAGGGAAATCAGATAAGGCACATTCCTGGGTGCACATTACTGAAATGACTTCGCAGCGCAGCGCTAATGCCCATACTTGACCGGGGAGCTGCACAAATCCACTTGATTTATGGAGAAGGAGGTGCAGGCAGAGAGAGGCACAGAAGGGTGTTTTTTCCCCTTGTCTGGTAGCTCGAGGAACACTGACAATATCCCTCTTGTGCTTGAAGTGCTGCACAAGAAGCAGAAAATTAAAGGGAAATGGCAGAGAGGGCGACGAGCGGCGTTCCAGCCGGGAACAGCACCACAAACTTGGTGTGCACCCATTGGGTGATCCCAGCTAGCTGGGCACCCTAAATGAAGGAATTCCACCTTTTCTGGGCTTGATCCCATGAGATGGTTGATTCACCATCCCTGGATGTGTTTAAGGGTCGTTTAGATGTTGTGGGATATGGTTTAGGGGAGAACTTTGTGGAGCAGGGATGATGGTTGGACTCCGTGATCCCAAGGGTCTTTTCCAACCTGAAAGATTCTATGATTCCATGGGATAAAGGCCCAACATGGATGAAGGATGGAAAAGCAGCCCATGGTTCAACTTCACATGGTGGGATTGTCATTGTTTTGGCCCAGAGCCACCAGGCACCAGTAAAAACCAGTGGTTTTCCCCAGTTGCCCATCCTCTCCAGGTGCACTGGGTCTCCACCATCCACCTCTCAAAGCACAAAATGAGTTTTCTCTGGATATTCAGCAGAGAAAAATACAGAATGTCACAACTGTGTCCAGACCATCCCAGTGGGAGGACAAATTGATTAGCACAAAGGGAAACTGAGGCACTAAAGAGATAGGAGAAGCTCCATCCTCAGGACTTGCAGCCATGTCTGGGCTGGGAGATTCTGGGATGATTTCTGGCCTTCCCTGGGAGAGAGTTTTTTGCCCTCATACCCCAGTCTGAAGGGGGAATTTAGAGGGATGGGATGGGAAAGCTTTGCTCTGACAGCTGAAATTTGGGGCTATTTTCCACAGAGAGAGAAGAGAAACCAGGCTCATGGCAAAGGCTCAGAAACATGAGCTACCACCTCCTGCCTTCTCCCTGCCTCAGTTTCCCCACCGGAGGGTTTGAACTTCGCTTTTATTCCCCTTTTCCCTTCATTCCCCCCACCAGAAATCCCAAGGGAATGTTGTGATTTCAGCCCCCCCCTACCCCAACCAGCAGCCTGGGTGTTCCTCAGAGGTGCTGCCTCAATCTGCCCTGGCTCTGCTCACCCGAGCACAGCCCGGGGTGCTGTGATTATCAGCTAAAAAACCTCCTGCCTTGGGTTTCTCTGCTATCACTCAGACATACCAAGCCACTGACTTTTTCCCTTTGTCCATCTCAGCTCTGGAGTTTCCTGGCTTGCTGCTTGTTCCTGCATGTTCCCTCCTCCAGCTCCCTGACTCAAGCTTCAGGTATTTGAGTTTTTTGTTGGTTTTTTTTTTGGTCATTCCCCCCAGCCAAGTCACCTTCCCAGCAACTGGGAACAAGTTTGGAAACCCTCAGTTAAGATAAGCACCCAAGCTTCCACCTTCCAGGGTGATGGGATGGCTCCTTGTGTTCAACAAGGCTTTTCCAACCCAGGAGAAGCCTGCAAGGGCTGGTGGCTCAAACCTTGACCCCAAAGGAAGTTTTTTGGGTGGAAGGGAGGAGCCAGATCCATATTTGCTCTCATGGGGAGGTCCAGCTTGAGGAGCTTCATCTCCTGTAGGGTCTGGTGAACACCCTCTCCCTGGCATGGGGTCTTGGGGCTCAGTTTGGGTCTGTCCTTGTAACCCAGAGTGTGGGGACAGTGGGGGACATGAGCACAAGGCCCTGACATGTGTTAATTTCATGGGAAGACCCCTCAAAGCCATTCAGCTTCCCCAAATCCACCCCATCAAAGAGCAGGAGCTGGGTTGAGCTCTCCCAGTTGGTTGATGGACACTTCCAGGCACCTCCAGGGACCAAAGAGCCCATGTGAGCTGCAGAACCCAACAACAAATCGGAACCAAGGGCCCAAAATCCAAGTGGATGGATCCAAAACTGAGCCAATGGGGTGAAGAGAGCTCACCCCTGCTCACCCTGCATGAGATTTGGAGCCAAACTCAAGTCTTGGCCTTGGGCTTTCCAAGCTGGTGATGCAAATCCCTTCTTTGGGCCATTTAGGAACCACCTGGCTCTTGGTTCTGGTTTTTCCAAGGTGGTGAGAATGATGAGCAGGGCCATTCAAATCTTCTAGAGGCCTCATGGAGGTGACAAGGACAATCCCCTTACCATTTGCCATGGAAAAGAGAGTCTCTGGGTGCCAACCCGAGCAAAAAACCCCCAAAAATGATGGTGTAAAGGTTCTGCTCTAATTGCCATCAGCACATCATGGCATGGAGATACCAACCAGGTGAGATCCAGCCCAGAGGTGGCACAGCAGCCACAAGACAAGAAGGGAAGACACACAGGGAAGACATAAACCATCCTTAAAACCTAAATAATAACACCCCAGGGAGCTCCCAACATTTCCTCAGCATATCCTGAATCTCACCCCCAGAGAGATGGGGAGGGGTCTGCTTAAAGCTTTCATTCTCAGAGGTAAACTGAGGCACCAATGTGCAGAGAGCTCCATCCTGGAGCCTCCTGCTCACCTCCTAAAAAAAAAAATCCTAAAAAAGTATTTCCTACAGACACAACCAGGGCTGAGGGACCACAGCTTTGTGTGTCTCCTCAAATCACTGGGGGAAGAACATCCCACTGGCTCACCTGGTCCCATTGGGTCCAAAAAGATGGGAATAAGAAAGATGTCCTGGAAGATGGGAATAACTCAGAGCAGGAGGAAAGTGCAAAAATGGTTCAGAGCAAAAAAAAAAGGCTCAGAGCAAACACAGCAGGGAGGGGTGCCCTGATCCAAGGTTTTCCTTTATCCCTAGAGAAATCCCCCACATCTCCTGGCAGCCAGGAGCAGGGCAGCCAGCAGGCCAGACACCCAGGCACAACCAACCCCATGTTTGGGCCACAGATGTCCATCCATCACCTTTTAATCCCCAGCCTTTGACCTTCTGCTTTTGTCTGGCTGAGGAAAAAAAACAAAAAACCCCACACGTGTTAAGGCAACAAGGAAATGACCCCGAGTCTGATCCCCCCTGATCCTGCTTCACCTCCTGGGATGGGTGATGTCCCCCAGCAGCAAGACCCTAATCCTTTGACCACCACAGCTCATCCAGGGACAAGTCCCCACTTCAGGGTATCCCCAAGGGATGGGAACCTCCCGGAATGTTGGGAAAAAAAATAAATAAAATAAAAAGAGTTGTTCTGCCCTAAATTCCCTTCGGGGTAGAGATGCCGGGTGAGAAAGGAATGAGTTAAAGGAAAAAATGTTTTGCTTCTTCATGTTTAGGGTCACTGCTCCATCTAGTGTTGGAAATGTCCCTTCAGCAGGGGCAGTGCCACTGAGCAGGGACAGGCCAGGAAAGAGGGGACTGCAGCCCTTTGGCAGGAACACAAAGCTCTGGTCATTTTTATTTTTTTTTCCCTTTTTTTTCTTGCCAGCTGTCACTTTTTTTTTTCTTTTTTCTTTCTTTCTATTTTTTCTTTTTTCTTTCTTTTTTTTTCTTTCTTTTTTCTTTTTTTTCGTTTTTTCTTTTTTTTCTTCCTTTTTTTGTGTTTTTTTCTTTTTTTTTCTTTTTTTTTTTAATATATATACATCTTGAAACCTCTACCACATGATCTCTAAAGGGGCTGTGGAAGGAGTGGAGTCCCTGACTGTATCTGAGCTCCCAAGCAGGGACATTCAGTTTATCCCCACCCAGAGAGCATCCCATGCAGGAAACCTCAACATCCAAACACAGCTCCCCTGAGATCAAGATTTTTGGGGTGAAATAGAGAAAATGGGCTCCTATTTTTCTAAAATAGCCCCAAATGGGTATTTTGGGGGCCAGTTGGGTCTACAGGTCAAGCAGCTCTGGGGTCCCCATCTCCATAAAATCCCCCAGTGTGAGAAAAGGAGGAGAGAGGGTCCTCATCCAGCACCTCCAGTGTCCCTGGTTCTGCACACCCCACAAAACCTGTCCTGGTTTGGGCCAGGATAAAGGGATTTTCTGTCTGGTACTTCTGCTTTCAGCTCAGTCTCTTGTAAGGAGCAGCACCTGCTGAAATGAACAGCAAGGTTCTCAGACAGTGGCTGCTCTGGGACTGATAACTCTGGGTGTTTAGAGTTCCAGCTGGGAATGGGCTGCAGAACCAGGGACACTGCTCAGCTCTGAGGAACATTTTGCCCTCCAGAAGGAGAAAAGGAGTAAAAAGGTCTCACCTGAAACCCTCCTGTGGGGAGGAAGGGACAAGAGAGATGCCAGAATTGACCAAACAGAGTATTCCATCCCATACACCTCATACTCAGGATAAAATTGAGGCATCACCAGAGTCAAACCCCTTCCTGCTTCCCATTCTTCCCCTCTCCCTCTTTGCTTCAGCATCCTGGGAGGATTCCATCCCTTCCTCTGCCTGTGCTCCTGATCCATCCCAGCCTGAATCTGTGTGTTCCTGCCTCCAGCTCCCAACTGCTGCTGACCCCAGGATTCCAGCCTGGACTTTCCCAGGGCTGCCCTGCAGCTTTGGTGGAGATTTGAACATTATTGGGGTGAAAAGGGGAGGAACGTGGGATCAATTTTCCTGTCTATTTGTATAGATTTAGTAATTTTTCCTATTTCTCATTCCTGTTTCATTCAAGCTGTGTAGTTTAGTTTCCAACCCCTCAGTCTCTCTCCCTTATTCTCTCTCCTTTCTTTATCAAGGAGGAGAGAGAGATTAATAGAGAGCAGCTGTCACTCAGTTTAATTGCTGGGCCAGTGTTAAACCATGACATTTAGGAAGCATCACCCATGGGTCTGGGTCCAGCCCAGGCCCACCAGGACCTCTTCCCCCACCTGCAGTGCTGCCCCAGCTACCAAGATAAAGCCAGGGGTGGTGGCTCTTTGCTTTCCAGCTCTCCTGGAAACCAGAGGAGCCTGCAAACCCAGGGAAATGGGACAGGATCAGAGACACCTCGTGCCATCATTATGGGATAATTCCAATGGGAAGGGACCTCAGGAGGTCTCTAGTGCTACCTCTTTTCCAAAGCACTTTTGGACCAAGTTGTGCAGGATTAATTGGGTCACAAAAGCCACCAAGGATGGAGATGTCACCTTTGAGCAACTGATTCCTTCACACCTGGTCCCTGGGACAACAGTGGAAGAAGATTGGAGGGAACCTGCTCCTTAATTGCTACTAATGAAGCACAGGGCTTAATCCCTACTAAACCTGCTGGCATTCCCTGATTTTGCTGCTATCCACAGCCAACCTCACCTCTGAGGCTTCTCCCCACCTATGGCTTGGGTGGATCTCCAGCAGCAACCATCTCCTCCATCTGCTGGGATGTCAGAGGAATTTCCCCTTCCCCTCTCTGCTCTAACTAGGCTTAGATCCCCTCTGTGCATCCCATCTCCTCACCTGGGCCCACTCACACCTGCCCTGCTCTCACCAAGAATTTTAATTGAATTTATATTTATATTTTATATTTATATAAAGAATTTATATTTATTTTGGGGTCACCTTAAAAATGATGCATCCAGCCAGGCTTATCCAGCTGGATCATGGAATGGTTTGGGTTGGAAGGAGCCTTAAAGGTCACAGAATCATCATGTGGGTTGGAAAGGAGCTCTGGGATCACTAAGTCCAACTCTTGATCCACTCCCCCCGTGGTTCCCAGCCCATGGCACTCAGTGCCACATCCAGTCTCTTCTTAAAAACCTCCAGGGATGGAGAATCCACCCCCTCCCTGGGCAGCCCATTCCAGTGTCTGAGCACCCTCTCTGCAAAGAATTTCTTCCTCATCTCCAACCTAACCCTCCCCTGGCAGAGCTGAAGCCCCTGGCCTCTTGTCTGACTGATAGAGCCCAACCCCCCCGTGGCTCCAACCTCCTTTCAGGGAGTTGGAGAGAGTGATGAGGTCTCCCCTGAGCCTCCTCTTCTCCAGCCTCAACACCCCCAGCTCCCTCAGCCCTTCCTCACAGCAATTCTTCTGGATCCCTTCACAGCCTCCTTGCTCTTCTCTGGACCTGCTCCAGCACCTCAATCTCCTTCCTGAGCTGAGGGGCCCAGAACTGGACACAGGACTCAAGCTGTGGCCTCACCAGAGCTGAGCACAGGGGCAGAATCCCTTCCCTGGACCTCTTGGCCACACTCTTCCTCATCCAGGCCATCATCTCATCCCAACCCCCTCCATGGGCAGGAACACCTCCCACCAGCCCAGGTTGCTCTAAGCCCCATCCAACCTTCAACATTTCCAGGGATTGGGATACCATAAATTCCCTGGGCAACCCCAGGGTCTCACCCCCCTCAAATTAAAGAATTTCTTCCTAATGTCCAACCCAAATCTCTCCTCTTCAAGTTTTAACCCCTTTCCCCCTGTCCTCTCCCTCCACAATGTATTGTGCCTTCCAAACGTGCTTTTGGCTTCACCCTCCCCAAATAAAATTCCCCAGCAAATGATTCTTTTAACTGGGATGTTTACCCCCAGCATAAGACAGCCCAGCCCTGGGGTATTTATATCAACACATCACACCCTAGGAATGCTTCCAGACAAGAAGCTACACAGAAAATGCCTTTTGTCCAGCAACACAATCTGGGTTTTGTTCCAAAAAAAAAAAAAAAAAGAAAAAAAAAAAGGAAAGCAAAAAAAGCCAAGATAATTGGAGCTGCAAAGCACTACCTTCATGTCCTTCCACCAGTCATGGAATTAATTCTGGGGAGAATAACTCCCTGCAGTTATTGCCATAAAGCAACTCAGAGATTCAGAGAAACCTTTTCAGTCGCTGAGGCTGGGGATGGGACCACCCAGGAGCTGGAAGGACAAAGCACCCCCCAAGCCTGCTGTGAGGGGACCCGGGTTGGTGGGGATGGATGGTCCTGCAATGATCCCCCAAAAAAAATCTTGTACCAGGTGTGGAGCTCAGAGCTCCTGCCTGGTGATGTGCAGATCCCCTGTATCCCAAAGGATGAGGCCTTTGTCCCATCCCCTTGTCCCAAAGAGGGAGGGGACAGCAGATCCCTGACCCCACCAATCCAGAAAACCAAATTAATTTTGGTATTAACTTAAATTAACTTGGGTGGGAACTTAAATTAACTCTGTTAGGAACCTAAATTAACTTGGGCTGCATCCCTTGCTGGATGGCTGCCTTGTGCCTGGTCCCCCATAGAATCACAGAATCATAGAATTGGCTGGGTTGGAAGGGACCTCAGAGATCATCAAGTCCAACCCTTGATCCACTACTGCTGCAGTTCCCAGCCCATGGCACTCAGTGCCACATCCAGGCTCTTTTGAAATATCTCCAGACACGGAGAATCCACTACTTCCCTGGGCAGCCCATTCCAATGCCTGATCACCCTCTCCAGAAAGAAATTCTTTCTCATCTCCAACCTAAACCTCCCCTGGCACAACTTGAGACCCTGCCCTCTTGTCTTGCTGAGAGTTGCCTGGGAAAAGAGCCCAACCCCCCCCTGGCTCCAACCTTCTTTCAGGGAGTTGTAGAGAGTGATGAGGTCTCCCCTGAGCCTCCTCTTCTCCAGCCTCAACACCCCCAGCTCCCTCAGCCCTTCCTCACAGGACTTGTGCTGGATCCCTTCACAGCCTCCTTGCTCTTCTCTGGACCTGCTCCAGCACCTCAATCTCCTTCTGGAGCTGAGGGGCCCAGAACTGGACACAGGACTCAAGCTGTGGCCTCACCAGAGCTGAGCACAGGGGCAGAATCCCTTCCCTGGACCTGCTGGCCACGCTGTTCCTGATCCAGGCCAGGATGCCATTGGCCTTCTTGGCTACCTGGGCACACTGCTGGCTCCTGTTCAGCTTCCTGGCAATCCAGACTGACTGCCCAGGGCAGTAGTGGATTCTCCGTGTCTGGAGATATTTCAAAAGAGCCTGGATGTGGCACTCAGTGCCATGGGCTGGGAACTGCAGCATTAATGGATCAGGGGTTGGACTTGATGATCTCTGAGGTCCGTTCCAACCCAGCCAATTCTATGATTCTATGATTCAAAGTGCACTTGGCCGTGTTAAACCTTCCCAGTGCTGCCACCTGCTGCAAGAATCCTCCCTGGAAGCCGATGGCAAAAAAAATCCCAAAAATACGAGAGTAAAAAAATAAAATAAAATATAAATAAAATATAAAATAAAAAATATAATAAAATAAAATAAAAATAAATTAAATTTAATAAAATAAAATTAAAATAAATTAAATTTAATTTAATAAAATAAAGTAAAATAAAAAGTAAAATAAAATACAATAAAGTAAAATAAAATAAAATTTTTTGGAACCTACCCTGCCACTGTTTCAGTTTGGGCAGGCATCCGTGCCTCAGTTTACCTGCGGGGAGGTCTGTCCTGAGGAGAGCATGAGTCCCACCAGGTTTTAACTTCAGCATCAGCTGCACTTGGATTTTTTTCCACCCAAAGCTGCACTTTGGGTTTTCATGCAGGGATAAATCCTGAGCTTTTCCCATGGGACAGAGTCCTGGGATCATCGTGGTTGGAACAGAGCTCTGAGATCACCGTCTCCAACCATCAGCCCAGAAAAAACCCAGAAAAAAAAAAACCCATGCCCACAACATCCTGAAGTTCTTTGGAGACCTCCAGGGATGGTGAGGATTCCTCCACCTCCCTGGAATTCCTCTGCCAGGGTCTGGCTACTCCAAAGCAAGGGAAAAGTTTTTCCCTGGAAGCACAGACACAGAGACAGAGGGGGATGGAGTGGCTGAGAGCAGCCAGAGAGAGAGGGACCTGGGAGTCTGGATTGCCAGGAAGCTGAACAGGAGCCAGCAGTGTGCCCAGGTGGCCAAGAAGGCTGATCACCCTCTCCAGAAAGAAATTCTTTCTAATCTCCAACCTAAACCTCCCCTGGCACAACTTGAGACCCTGCCCTCTTGTCTTGCTGAGAGTTGCCTGGGAAAAGAGCCCAACCCCCCCCTGGCTCCAACCTCCTTTCAGGGAGTTGTAGAGAGTGATGAGGTCTCCTCTGATTTCCTTCTGGATTACAGGGGGGCTGTTTAGATTCTTGTCACCTTCTATAAGCTCCAGAAGCCAGCTCTCCTCAGGATAACCTGTCTTTCTGTTGAAAACTGAGGCAAAGAAGGTGTTAAATACCTCTTCTTCTTTGACAACTATATTCCCACCCATGTCCAGTAAAGGATGGAGGTTTTCCCTGCCCCTCCTTTTGCCACTGATGTATCTGTAGAAGGACTTTTTTTTATCCTTCACAGAGGTGGCGAGATTCAGTTCAAGTCGTGCCATTGCCTCTCTAATTTTCTTTCCACACAACCTGACTATATTCCTAAATTCCTCCTGAGTAGTTACCCCTTTTTTCCATAATCAGTAGGCTCTCTTCTTTACCCTAATTTCTTTCAACATCTCCCTCTTCAGCCAGGCTGGTCATCTTCCCAACCAGCTTGCTTTTTGGCACACTGAGACAGCTGCTCCTGTGCTTCCAAAACTTGCTTCTTGAAGCACGACCATCCCTCCTGGACCCCTTTGCTTTCAAGAGGTGTTTCCCAAAGTATACTCTGGATCAGTCTTCTGAAAAGGCCAAAATCTGCCCTCCAGAAGTCCAACGTAGAGGTTTTATTGAGGGCCCTCCTTGTATCCCTTTAAGTAAATAAGTGAAACTTATTTAATAAAGTAAAACTTTATTATTTCATGATCACTGAGTCCCAGACATCCACCGACCACCACATCTCCCCCCAGCCCCTCTCTGTTGGTGAAAAGAAGGTCAAGAGGGGCTCCATCCCTGGTAGGCTCATTTACCAGCTGGAGAAAGAGCTCATGACCCATCCCATGGGAGACCTCAAGCTCCAAGAAAGAGCTGAAGGCTTCTGTAGGAGCCCATCATACTTCTGGCATCTTTGCAGAACCTTTGCAAGAAGAGGGAAAGTTCTCAGGTTCAGGTTTGTGGGACAGAGCAGAAACTTTAAAGCAGAGAGAGGCAGCTCTGGTCCTGGGGAGAGCAAGTGGAGGATGTCAGCCCAGGAGCTGACTCATCCCTCCAGCCTTGCTTTTTATTCTCCTGCCACAAAGAGCTGATGAAATGAAGGTATGGAGACCCAGATGGCACTGAGAGCCCCTCTGGAGGTCTCTGGGCTGAAATCAGCACTGGCTCAGGCTGCTCAGGGCCTCATCTCTCAGAAGAAGACATCTCCACAGAGCCCTGAGGAGATGAACTCAGTCCTGCTGGGAGAGATGAAGGCTCAGCTTGTCTCAGCTCTCTAGGAAAGGGTGAAATAATCACAGCCTCAGGTCCCTGTGTCTCTACAGTGACTGTCAAAGGATGCTGGAGGTGCCCCATCCCCTGGAAGCATTCCAGACCAGGTTGGAAGAGGCTCTGAGCAACCTGATGGAGTTGAAGATGTCCCTACTTGACTCTAAATATCCCTTGCAACCCAAACTGCTCCATGGTTCTGTGGTAAAAGGGAGCAGGGAAGGAACTGGTGGGGAATCTCTACCTCCCAGAGATGCAAAATGAGCTGAAATGCTCCCACCCTGCAGTGACTTCTGCATTCCTCACCTTTTTTAGCTTCTTTCAGTCCCAGACCTTTGCCCTGAACCCAAACCTCTCTCTTTGGTCATTCCTCCAGCATCTTTTTGTCCCTGACTCCCTCTGCCTTGCAAACTTTGCTGCCAGCAGCCCAGGGTTCTCCTTGCACCTCTTGCCATTACAACATGTCCTCAAATTTCCAGAAAAAAGAAAAAAAAGAAAAAAAAAGATTGAATGAGCAAAACTTCTTCAAGGTGACATTTTTCCAGCTCGGACAACCCAAAGTGGTGACAACACTGGGCAGTTTCACCTTGACAGGTGCCATCTGGGGTTGTTTGGGTGAGGTTTTATGTTGGTTTTTTTTTTTCTCCACGGTGCAGGTGTCCAACAAGGGTATGTGACCTGACATTGATGTTATAATTAGCTTGGTTTCCATCTTCTTCCTCCCAACTCAAACAATCCCCCCCATTCTTCCAGGTGGTCAAAGTTCACCATGGGCCTGGGATGGTTGGGACAGTGATTGGCAGGTCCCAGGGCCACCACTGTCTTCTCCTTTGACACAAGTTGTCAGGCTTGGGCACATCAATTAGTGGTCAGGGGAGGGGGGACTTAATGAGGTTTTGATGATGGAGAGCAGCTGAAACTTCATTCCCATCCAGGAATAAGCTGTGCTAATAACCTCCATCCCTCTGCTCTTACATTTTCTTCTCAATCTCCCTACCCAAGTGGCTTCATCAGGAAAGGCAGAACCTTCTCTCCTTCTTTTTTTTTTTACAACTCATTAGCTGCAAATTCTAGCTGGAAAAAGCCAGGGGTGACAGGACACCATATTCCAGAAGTGGCAGCCTTGAAATATTTCAGCTGAGCATTTAAAATCCACATGTTCAGTCATTAAAAGCAAAAGGATATGAGCCCCATCAACACCTACACAGCAGCCATGGTACCCTGGTGATGGACAGAGAGCTTTTAGTGATGGAGCTCTGTAAAAATGCACAAAGGTCTCCTAATAGTTTGGGGTTTTTTAATGCTCTTACCTTTTGCCTTTCTATTTGGAGAGCATCTTCCCTCCAGGAGACAACTTGGGATTGCTCTGGGGATGTCTGATGGGCTTTGGGGTAGGACCAGGCAAGGGAATATGCTCTGGAATTGCTGTCCTGCCCATCTCAGAGAGCAGACTGGTCCCACAGAGCAGATCAGACCCAATAAATCTGTCAGGGTTTAACACTGACCCAGCAATTAAACCAAATAACAGATGCCCCCTATTAATCCCCCTCCCTGATTAAGAAAGGAAAGAGACTGAGGGGTTGGAAACTAAACTACACAGCTTGAATGAAACAGGAATGAGAAATAGGAAAAATGACTAAATCTATACAAATATCCAGGAAAATTGATCCCAGGTTCCTCCCCCCTTTCCCCCAATAACTCTCACGTCACCCCCGAGGCTGCAGGGCAGCCCTGGGAAAGTCCAGGCTGGAATCCTGGGGTCAGCAGCAGTTGGGAGCTGGAGGCAGGAACACACAGATTCAGGCTGGGATGGATCAGGAGCACAGGCAGAGGAAGGGATGGAATCCTCCCAGGATGCTGAAGCAAACAGGGAGAGGGGAAGAAGGGGAAGCAGGAAGGGGTTTGACCCTGGTGATCCCTCAAATTTATCCTGAGTATGAGGTGTATGGGATGGAATACTCTGTTTGGTCAATTCTGGCATCTCTCTTGTCCCTTCCTCCCCAAAGGAGGGTTTCAGGTGGGACCTCTTTACTCCTTTTCTCCTTCCAGAGGGCAAAATGTTCCTCAGAGCTGAGCAGTGTCCCTGGTTCTGCACACCCCACAAAACCTGTCCTGGTTTGGGCCAGGATAAAGGGGATTTTCTGTCTGGTACTTTTGCTTTCAGCTCAGTCTCTTGTAAGGAGCTGCACTTGCTGAAATGAACAGCAAGTTTCTCAGTCAGTGGCTGCTCTGGGACTGATAACTCTGGGTGTTTAGAGTTCCAGCTGGGAATGGGCTGCAGAACCAGGGACACTGCTCAGCTCTGAGGAACATTTTGCCCTCCAGAAGGAGAAAAGGAGTAAAGAGGTCCCACCTGAAACCCTCCTGTGGGGAGGAACAGACAAGAGAGATGCCAGAATTGACCAAACAGAGTATTCCATCCCATACACCTCATACTCAGGATAAATTTGAGGCATCACCAGGGTCAAACCCCTTCCTGCTTCCCCTTCTTCCCCTCTCCCTGTTTGCTTCAGCATCCTGGGAGGATTCCATCCCTTCCTCTGCCTGTGCTCCTGATCCATCCCAGCCTGAATCTGTGTGTTCCTGCCTCCAGCTCCCAACTGCTGCTGACCCCAGGATTCCAGCCTGGACTTTCCCAGGGCTGCCCTGCAGCCTCGGGGGTGACATGAGAGTTATTGGGGGAAAGGGGGGAGGAACCTGGGATCAATTTTCCTGGATATTTGTATAGATTTAGTAATATTTCCTATTTATCATTCCTGTTTCATTCAAGCTGTGTAGTTTAGTTTCCAACCCATCAGTCTCTCTCCCTTATTCTCTCTCCTTTCTTTATCAGGGAGGGGATTAATAGCCAGCATCTGTTATTGGGTCTAATTGCTTGGGCCAGTGTTAAACCCTGACAAGACCCCACTGGGAGAGGAGAGATGCTCACTGAGCTCAGTTGCATTCACCCAAGCTTGCCCACAACTTGAGGCTGAGCAGCCTAAACCCAGGATGAGTTGGATCATCAGTTCATAGCCCTGGAGAGGATCTCAACATCTTCTGAAGGTTTTCATAAACACCAGAGGATGAGGACCAAAAGCTGCCTCAGCCTGGTCAAAACCAACTCCTGTGAGATTGCAGCAACCTGGGCTTTGGGAGGTGTCCCTGCCCATGCAGGGGCTTGGAATGAGATGATCTTTAAGGTCCCTTCCCATCCAAACCACTCTATGATTCTGGGAACCAACTTGTCCTTTCTAACCCATCTTTCCCAGGTACCTGAAGGCATCTCCAAAGCATCATCCCACTGCAGGGGTGGCTGAGAGCTTCACCCAGAGGTGTCAGCAATTACAGCTGCTGATGTGACACAAATCTCCTCTCACCAGCACGTCACTGAGTCACAAAGTGCAGCTATTTCCAAACTGAGGAGGAAAAAAAAAAATAATAATAAAAAAAATCAGGCTGAGAGAGCTGCAGCAATTTTCCCCAATTCCCTGGGGATCAGTGTCATGAGCTGAGCTGCTCTGTTTGCTCTCCAGGCTTCAAACCCACATCTGAGATGCTCTCCAAAACTCTGCGTGGGTCCTTCTGCCACCTCAGTCAGCTCTGAGTGGAGAAATTCTAGCAAAATTGAGGCTCTTGCTGCAAATATTCTTCTTTAGCTGCCTATCAAAGGAGCCATTGAGAGTTTTCCTTGTTTTTCTCCCAGTTTCCACCTCCCTTTGCCTGCCAGGATGGTAAAATGTGAGCAGCAAGAGCAGATCATAGAATCACAGAATCATAGAATTGGCTGGGTTGGAAGGGACCTCAGAGATCATCAAGTCCAACCCTTGATCCACTCCTGCTGCAGTTCCCAGCCCATGGCACTCAGTGCCACATCCAGGCTCTTTTGAAATATCTCCAGACACAGAGAATCCACTACTTCCCTGGGCAGCCCATTCCAATGCCTGATCACCCTCTCCAGAAAGAAATTCTTTCTCATCTCCAACCTAAACCTCCCCTGGCACAACTTGAGACCCTGCCCTCTTGTCTTGCTGAGAGTTGCCTGGGAAAAGAGCCCAACCCCCCTCTGGCTCCAACCTCCTTTCAGGGAGTTGGAGAGAGTGATGAGGTCTCCCCTGAGCCTCCTCTTCTCCAGCCTCAACACCTCCAGCTCCCTCAACCTCTCCTCATAGGGTCTGTGCTCAAGTCCCTTCACCAGCCCGGTTGCCCTCCTTTGGACCTGCTCCAGCACCTCAATCTCCTTCCTGAGGGGCTGAGGGGCCCAGAACTGGACACAGGACTCAAGCTGTGGCCTCACCAGAGCTGAGCACAGGGGCAGAATCCCTTCCCTGGACCTGCTGGCCACGCTGTTCCTGATCCAGCCCAGGATGCCATTGGCCTTCTTGGCCACCTGGGCACACTGCTGGCTCCTGTTCAGCTTCCTGGCAATCCAGACTCCCAGGTCCCTTTCTGCCACTCTGTGCCCAGCCTGGAGCTCCCCATGGGGTTGTTGTGGCCAAAGTGCAGGACCCGGCACTTGGAATGTTGAACCTCATCCTGTTGGAATCATCCCAACTCTCCAGTCTGTCCAGATCCCTCTGCAGAGCCCTCCTGCCTTTCAGCTGAATTCAACAGTCCAGACCCATCCACAGGTGACCCCAGGACCTCAAATCCAATAAATAAATGCTATTTTTTTCAACTGATAAGGTAGAAAACAGCTGTCAAGGAGCAATTACTTTTGCAATTCCCAACATCCCATGAGAGAATCAATCCCTGACCTGAGAGCTCAGAGGAGAAGCTTTAGGGCAGCAGAAAGCAAAGCAGGGATTGACCCCAGTGTCCTTCAGCAAGTGGGTGTCCAACCAAAAATACCCCAAGATGAATTTTTCCATCTCTACCTGGATGGAATTCTGGGCTCCCCATCCCAGGAAGGACATGGAGCTCTTGGAGCAAGTCCAGAGGAGGCCATGGAGATGATCCCAGGGCTGGAGCAGCTCTGGAGCCAGGATAGGAGAGGTGGGGTTGTTCAGCATGGAGAAGGCTCCAAAGAGATCTTAAAGCATGGAAGTGTCTGGAAGGGACTCTGGGAAAGGTGGAGAGGGAGTTTTTATGAAGGGATGGGATTGACCCCAGTGTCCTTCAGCAAGTGGGTGTCCATCTCAGCATTGCCCCAAAATACCCCAAGAGGACTTTTCCATCTCTACCAGGATGGAGTTCTGGGCTCCCCATCCCAGGAAGGACACAAAGAGGTTGGAGTGAGTCCAGAGGAGGCCATGGAGATGATCCCAGGGCTGAAGCAGCTCTGGAGCCAGGATAGGAGAGGTGGGGGTGTTCAGCCTGGAGAAGGCTCCAAGGAGAACTTAAAGCATGGAAGTGTCTGGAAGGGACTCTGGGAAAGGTGGAGAGGGAGTTTTTATGAAGGGATGGAGTGATAGGAAAAGGAGGAACAGTTTCCAGCTGGAAGTGGGGAGATGGAGATGAAAAACAAGGCAGAAATCCTTTCCTGTGAGGGTGCTGAGCCCCTGTCCCAGGTTTCCCAGGGAAGCTGTGGCTGCTCCATCCCTGGAAGTGTTCCAGGCCAGGTTGGATGGGGCTTGGAGCAACCTGGGCTGGTAGAAAAAGAAATCCCCATGGGATTTCTTTTCCTGGTGAAGATGCAAAAGGAAAAGCATCGCTCAAGCAAGTTCTGAAGTGACTCTGGGTGACAGAACCCCAGAAAATCACCTCTCACAAACACTTGGGGCTTTTGGGAGGTTTTGGTTTGGTTTTTCTTCAACAGGCAGCAAGTAGAGGGTGTAGTTCAGCCAGCAGTTTGGTCACCTGGTTGCTCCTGATGGGAAGGAAAGCTCTCCAGCTCCAACAGAGCCATCCAGAAAAAGCCCAACAGGTTCTTGGCAAACTTGGAGCACCCAGCAAAGGAGCCCAGCTGCTCCAGGGCATCCCTTCCCCTTTTGTCCATCAGAAAAGAGGAAGCAAGTGACACCTTTGCTGCCTCAGTTGCAAAAAAAAAAAAAAACCCAAAACAAAACAATAAAAATAAATTCCAAAAACCATGAGACTTCTTTCTTCCCATAAATGTCAGGAGCCACCAGGGAAGGTTTTGTCTTGCATCATTAACACCTCGGGAACCAGGGGGCCAAATTTCCACCAGCTCCTCTGGCCCAGCTTCAAGAGGTGAGACTCATGAGATCACACCTTACAGGTGATGTTTTATAGGTGATAATAATAAAAAAAATAAACCTCCCTCAGCTGGCTTCACAGCCTGGTGGGCACCTCCATCAGCTGGAGTTTAGGTGGGGAGGAGATGGGATGGGGGGATGAGCATCTCCTCCTCCTCCTCCTCCTCCTCCTCCTCTCCTCCTCCTCCTCCTCCTCCTCCTCCTCCTCCTCCTCCTCCTCCTCCTCCTCCTCCTCCTCCTCCTCCTCCTCCTCCTCCTCCTCCTCCTCCTCCTCCTCCTCTCCTTCTCTCCTCCTCCTCCTCCTTCTCCTCCTTCTCCTTCTCCTCCTCCTCCTTCTCTCCTCCTGCTTCTCTCCTCTTCCTCCTCCTCCTCTTCCTCCTCCTCCTCCTCCTCCTCCTCCTCCTCCTCCTCCTCCTCCTCCTCCTCCTCCTCCTCCTCCTCCTCCTCCTCCTCCTCCTCCTCCTCCTCCTTCTCTCCTTCTCTCCTCCTCCTCCTTCTTCTCTCCTCCTCCTCCTCCTCCTCCTCTTCCTCCCAGGCCCAGAAGCTAAAACAAGGAACTGCTAAAAATAAAGTTAAAAGGGAAAAAAATGGAGAGAATTGTTCTTTTTAAGCCAGATCAGCACCTTGATCTGGTTCTCTTGTCAGGACATGGAGACAGGGTAGGGAAATAAGCAGTTCCTTGGCTTGGTTTTGACTGGGAAGGGTTTGGGGTGGGGGATAAATGCATCCATGGGGTTTTGGTGTCCCCTCAGGAGCAGCTTCCCCTTCCCAACCTTTCCATGGACACACAGGACGTGGCCTCCCAGCACAGCTCCTGCTCCAAGGCTCACCCAAAATCTCCCCAGCCAGCATGAGCAGAGTTGGATATTCCCCAAGCAAATGCAAATCCATTCCCACAGGGATTAAATCCCATTTTGCACTCCAGCTTCAGCTGGGTATTGCTTCAACCAGATCCCAAAGGATGCTGTGTCCCAAACCCTTCCCAAAAATCAGGGCTGGACAAAGAGCCCACCCCTAAGGGACGGGGACATCTGCCATCCCAGTGGGAGCCATCCATGTCTGGACATCCAGGTGGGCAGCAATCTGTTCCCAGCACTAATCGTCTTCCCAAAATCCCCCTTTTGAGACAGGTTGGATGCTCCAGTGAGGGATAAAAAGAATTAATTTGGTCTCTCAGCATAGCTTTGCCCTCACATCCTCAGCCTGTCACCATTCCAGCTGCTTTCCAGCTGTCTGAAGGGATCCCAATGGAAGCAAGATGCCTCCTTAAGGAAAATAAGGATAATATTAACTTGGATCTGCTCATGCATGAGGCTGGTGCCTCCGTGGAAGAAACCCAAGGAAAATCTCACCTCTATCCCAGGCTCCTTCCTGGCATTTCTCAGCCCTGTTGCTGCCATGGAAGTGACACAATTTTTTAGGAAAAAGCAGCTTTTGGACTCACAGATTTCTGTCTGTCTGCCTTCTTGTGATTCTGTGCAAGGTTTGAAGCTGCTGGATGAGCTCAGCCCCACTGGACAGGGGGTGGAAGCCTTTGAGGGATTTATTTCCCATCAGTGTCCAGGGGAAATCTAGAAATAAGCAGTTTTGGGGGGTTTTCTGCTGTCTTTAAAAACTCCTCTTCCTCTCTTTAAGGGAAGTATTTAGTATTTAGCATTTTGGATGTGGCCTGGGACAGCACCTGAGCTTGATTTATCTTACTACCCTGAAACAGAAAGGAAATAATCCCATATTTATTGCTCACAGGACCTCACAGTTGTTTCTACACTGACCTCCTGGCCTTTCAAACCACTTGTTTTTCCTTCTTCCCATGTGGAGCTCAAAAACTGCTCCACTTTCACCCATTTTTAGTGATTCACCCATTGGGAGATTTTGGGTGAGCCTTGGAGCTTGAACACTTCCAGGGATGGAGCAGCCACAGCTTCCCTGGGAAACCTGGGACAGGGGCTCAGCACCCTCACAGGGAAGGATTTCTGCCTTGTTTTTCATCTCCATCTCCCCACTTCCAGTTGGAAACTGTTCCTCCTTTTCTTCCTATCACTCCATCCCTTCATAAAATGTCCCTCCCCACCTTTCCCAGAGTCTCTTCCAGACACTTCCATGCTTTAAGGTCTCCTTGGAGTCTTCTCCAGGCTGGACAACTCCACCTCTCCCATCCTGGCTCCTGAGCAGAGCTTCCCCAGCTCTGGGATCATCTCCATGGCCTCCTCTGGACTCACTCCAACCCCTTTGTGTCCTTCCTGGGATGGGAAGCCCAGAACTCCATCCTGGTAGAGATGGAAAAGTCCTCTTGGGGCATTTTGGGGCAATGCTGAGATGGACACCCACTTGCTGAAGGACACTGGGGTCAATCCCATCCCTTCATAAAAAGTCCCTCTCCACCTTTCCCAGAGTCCCTTCCAGACACTTCCATGCTTTAAGGTCTCTTTGAAGCCTTCTCCATGCTGGACAACCCCACCTCTCCCATACTGGCTCCAGAACAGAGCTGCTCCAGTCCTGGGATCATCTCCTCTGGACTCACTCCAACCCCTTTGTATCCTTCCTGGGATGGGGAGCCCAGAACTCCATCCTGGTAGAGATGGAAAAGTCCTCTTGGGGCATTTTGGGGCAATGCTGAGATGGACACCCACTTGCTGAAGGACACTGGGGTCAATCCCATCCCTTCATAAAAACTCCCTCTCCACCTTTCCCAGAGTCCCTTCCAGACACTTCCATGCTTTAAGGTCTCCTTGCAGTCTTCTCCAGGCTGGACAACCCCACCTCTCCTATCCTGGCTCCAGAGCAGAGCTGCTCCAGCCCTGGGATCATCTCCTCTGGACTTGCTCCAAGAGCTCCATGTCCTTCCTGGGATGGGGAGCCCAGGACTCCATTCTAGTAGAAAAGTCCTCTTGGGGTATTTTGGGGCAATGCTGAGATGGACACCCACTTGCTGAAGGACACTGGGGTCAATCCCATCCCTTCATAAAAACTCCCTCTCCACCTTTCCCAGAGTCCCTTCCAGACACTTCCATGCTTTAAGGTCTCTTTGGAGCCTTCTCCATGCTGGATAACCCCACAACTCCCATCCTGGCTCCCGAGCAGAGCTTCCCCAGCCCTGGGATCATCTCCGTGACCTCCTCTGGACTCACTCCAACCCCTTCGTGTCCTTCCTCCCGTGGGAACCCCCGAGCTGCACCCATCCCTACCAGGGCTGTGCCATGTGTACATCCCACCAAACCGAACTAAAGGGAGAGAACCCCCCTCCCCTCGCCTTACCGGACACCTTTCTTTCCACGCAGACCCCTCCCCAACAATCTCCACGCAGGTTTCACGCACACATCCACCCCATCCTCCGCACACACCCCCCTCCCCACAGCACGGAGTGACACTGCGCAGTACTTCAGGACCCCACAGAGCACCCATCCCCCCCCTCCTCCCTTCACAGCCCTCTCAGGATGGGGATAAGGGAGGAGCAGGGATCCCTCCCTGTGTGTGTGTATCCCCCCACGTCACGCGTGGGGCTGGGGGGCGTGGCCCAGGGGCTTGTGGGCGTGGCCACGCCCTCTCAGCTTTATGCGGGTAAGGCATAGCCACGCCCCCTTGGCTTATCCGGGTCCGGGTTAGCCACGCCCCCTCACCGCCAAGCCATGGTCTCTCACCGCTAAACCACGCCCCCTCGTCCCCTGAGCCACGCCCTCCTCCACTAAGCCACGCCTCCAGTATATAACTCGGGCTCGCAGCCCGCTAAGCCACGCCCCCTAGTCTATAAATTGTCCTCCCTCGCCGCTAAGCCACGCCCCCCTCCTCGGTTACCCGTGGTGCCGCGCGCGGGGCTGGCACTGACGTGGCCGCCGAGCGCCGCCATCTTGTGTGCCTGGGCGGAGAGCGGCCGAGAGGCGCAGGGGGCAGCGGGCTCCGAGCGGGACCGTCCGAGGAGAGCCACAGACACTGCCCGCGGCACCAGCCGACCCCGGTGGGTTCGCCGACACCTTCTCTCCCTTCCCCTTCGAGCCCTGCCCGCCCTCCTTTCCCGGCTTTCCCGCCCACACCCTGCCAGGCGGCGGCCCGCGGGCGGCTCTGAGGCGCCGCGGCCTTGGCGCTGAGGGGAAGGAGGCGGCGGGGCGGTGGGCGAGGGGGTCCAAACGCGCTTTTTTTGTCCTTTCTTCCCTCCCTCACCCTCTTTGCCTGCAGCCAGGCTGCGGCGAAAGCCCTGAGGAGCGGCGGGCTTTGGCAGAGGCGCTGCCCCATCCGTCTCCTTCTCATGGGTTTGGGGCTGGGTGTCTGGGCCAGGGGGGGTGGTCAGGCTTTTCTCTGGCCTGGTGGGGAGCTGTAGGGACGGGTAGGACTTGGGGGGAAGCGTTTCTGCTCCCCGGCAGCTGCACCGGGCCCGGCGCCGCTCCCCCTGCAGGAGGAATGGGAGGGGATGCGGCGGGATGGGCTTTTCCTCCCTCCCTCCCTTCCCCAAACTCGCTCGTTCCGGCCTCTGCCCCGCCCGTGAAACGAGGGGGGGTATTTCCTCGTTTTCTTCTTCCTCCGAAAACCCTGATGGTAGCGGGGTCTCGGGTGGGGTGGAATTCGTAGGAGGGAGGTTGTGGTTTTGGTTGTTTTTTTTTTTTCTTAAGCCTTTGGCTGCTGGGCTGAGGAAGAGTGAGGATAAGGGCAAGAAGCTGAGCTTCAGCCTGGAGCAAACTCTGCCATTCCTGGCTTCGTTTTGACGGCCTAAGGATATCACTTTTCCTTGGTATATCAGCTCCTGGTGGGAGGATATTATACTCTGTGTGAAAATACTATATCCTATATCTCTGAGTAGTTAACATGATACTTCGAGCTGATAACCCCTGTCTGAACGTGGAAGGCCAAGCTATTCAAGCCTTTTCATGGAGGAATCACTTTTGCCTTCAGCAGAGCACAACTAAAACTCTGCTGGGTCATAAAACTGTCCAAATGTTGTGTTTGACATTGACCTTGCTGCTTTGCTGCTAGTCTCTTGCCAAACCAAATTCCACAGGTTGATTAGAGTTGTATCCAGAGGTCTTTGTTTTGAAACGTAGCTTTGGCACTAATGAAAATGCCAACTATTTTATATAATACTTTGGAC
Source organism: Calypte anna (assembly GCF_003957555.1). Classification (NCBI taxonomy): domain Eukaryota; kingdom Metazoa; phylum Chordata; class Aves; order Apodiformes; family Trochilidae; genus Calypte; species Calypte anna. The sequence goes on from NC_044245.1 coordinate 2,946,299, forward strand.
TCTTGTTTTGCAAGCTGCAGGAGCTTACAACACCCCTTAGGACAGGGTATTCTATTAACCTTATTTTTCAGGCAAAAAAAAATCGAGTCCAAGTAATCCAAGGTCATTCAGCAGCATCGTTTTTACTATTTTTGCTGCTGATTTGGAACACTCCTGTAGGAAAAGGGAACTGTAGCTGAACTGGAGGATTTCTTCCTGGCTTTTATGAGTGTGTTTTATAATCAAATTACCAGTGTGAGTCCTCTCACAGGAGACAGGAAGGGCTTTTCTGAAAGGAAAGTTTACGAGGCTGGTGTGATGCCATTGAGCTTCCTCAGTTCAAAACTCATCTGGAGAACCCTGTTGGACTGCTCTCCCTGTTGTAGTAATTACATTGGGTGAAAGGGTGAGGAAACTCTCCTCACTTGAACCTCTGAAACTCAGCTGCTGTGCCAAGTTTGTTGGATATTCTGCCCTGGTGGAGAGCATCAGGAAAAAGAATCATAGAACTGGCTGGGTTGGGAGGGACCTCAGAGATCATCAAGTCCAACCCTTGATCCATTACTGCTGCAGTTCCCAGCCCATGGCACTGAGTGCCACATCCAGGCTCTTTTGAAATATCTCCAGACACGGAGAATCCACTACTGCCCTGGGCAGCCCATTCCAATGCCTGATCACCCTCTCCAGAAAGAAATTCTTCCTCATCTCCAACCTAAACCTCCCCTGGCACAACTTGAGACCCTGCCCTCTTGTCTTGCTGAGAGTTGCCTGGGAAAAGAGCCCAACCCCCCCCCTGTCTCCAACCTCCTTTCAGGGAGTTGGAGAGAGTGATGAGGTCTCCCCTGAGCCTCCTCTTCTCCAGCCTCAACACTCCCAGCTCCCTCAGCCTCTCCTCATAGGGTCTGTGCTCGAGTCCCTTCACCAGCCCAGTTGCCTCCTTTGGACCTGCTCCAGCACCTCAATCTCCTTCCTGAGCTGAGGGGCCCAGAACTGGACACAGGACTCAAGCTGTGGCCTCACCAGGGCTGAGTACAGGGTTTGAGCAGATCTCTGCTCAGAACACCCCTTGTTGCTGCCACACACACAGAATAGCTGCTGGATGGTGTTAAAAGGCAAACACCTAAAGGTAAATCAGTCCCCAATGGGCTGTTTTTTCCTGAGGTTGTTGAGTTGTGAAATGGAGTGCAGAGGGATTGGGCAGGGGTGGTGTTTTTTGCTCAGTTCCCTGTGTGTGTTAGTCATGCCCAGCAGACTGGGGGGGGGGCAGGTGTAGTCATTGCTTTTTCAAGGCAAACAAAGTTTATGTGGGAGTCGTGGGCTGGATTCTAGTCCTTATAATTCATCAAATTGTCTTGTGCTCTGGTTACATCTCTTTGAAAGCCTGCTTTAAGCAGAAGCAGTCATCTCACTGAAGCACAATTATCAGATAAGCTGTTGGTTACATTAATTGGTGAAGGAAGGCAAAGCTCTCAAGGCAGGATTCCAGATGAATTTGCTGTGGTGAAGCTTCAGTCCCTTTATTTTCAAAGATCAGTTTAGAAATAAAAGCTGCTGATGTGTGAAGATGGACTTTAAAGTGAAAATTTTTATAGATTTCAACAGCCTTAGCAAGCAGCTAGGTTGCCTTAACAGTGGATAAATTTGGTGAACAGAAGTTAACTTTTTCTAAAAAGGAATAGCTTCTTTTTTTAGAAATCTCTTGGAAGTTTTGTTGCTGGAATGTTACAAAGCCTGTATTAGACCCAGCACTGTCCTCAGCCATTATTCTCTTTTAACTGATGAGTAAAGAAGTTTATAATCAGCTTCCTACTACAGCAGCTGTTTTTTCTGTGTCATTCAGCACTTTTTTTTCCTTTTTGCTTGTGAGTATCTAATTTTATTTCTTGTTTCTAACACACGCAGACACTGAAGGAGTGTGGTACTACTTGGGCTGATGTTTCAGTTCTTATAAAACTGTTAATGTTTAATATAGCACTTATTCACATGTGGATCTTGTACCTCACCACTGGCTGCCTAAGCTCTGCTTTGACATTTCCCCTAAACCAAAAGCCAGTTTCATTTCCAAAGCTCCCATGTGAGTTCTTGCTATTTCTTACATCAGTGTAAATGTTGACTTAGTGCCCAGTTACTGGGAATGAATAACAGGATATCTGGCTTTCAGTATAAAATTTTGAACTTGTGAATAGTTTACCCCCCCAAAAAAACCACCAAAAAACCAACAACGACTGTGCAAGGATTATCTAAAAAGAAATGCTTGGTAATAATGGTTCTCACAGCAGTTACCCACTGTTAGCAGGTGAATATGAAGTGGGAATCACAGCTATATTGGAGGCACCTCTCTATTTCCTGAGCAGCTTCAGGCAATCCAGAGGGAGGTGATGGTTGCACTTGATCTAAAAGTGTGAACAGTCCCTCCTTCTGTACTTTTCCATGTGTCAGCCTATCCTTTAAATAAAATACTTTTCAGACCAGCTATGTTTTTTCCCTCTGGATTTGTTTGCGTGATGGTGATTTGTGGTAGTCTATAACTGCTTAAAATAGTTTTGATATTTTGCTGTGAAAAAAAAGTAGTTTGATTCCCCTTGCTTCAAGGTGAGAATAAGGGAGTCATTCTGATTTGGGTTTGAGTATCAAGTCAAATGGCCTGGTGCTCTCTCTGCTGGATACTGACTGTTTTTTTTTTCCTAGTTCTGCCCAATATTTTAAGGAGTGAGTTCTTCTTGTGCCTGAGAAATAGCCATGACCCTAAAGGAAATTTTTCCTCTTTTGCCCTTGTTTTTAATCTTGTAAGTGAAAATATTTTCTCTCTTCCTGCCATGCTGAGCCTTCTGCTCCCAGGAGAATTGTACAGCATGTGGAAAATGCACTCTCTGGGTAATGAGAATAGACAGCAAGATGTTCAGCCTACTTTGGTTGAACAGAGGTGCTACAAAAGGAGCAGCTCTGTGCTGGATTTTTCTTTCACCTTCCATCTTGCTTGCAGTTAACTTGTCCTCCATCTGCCTTGAACATTCCCTGTGCATCTGGGCACTTTTTAGTTGGTCCTTTGGTGGCCAAATCCAGCTGTGCCTCTTTAGATATGGGTACAGTTACATATCTCTGGTTCTTCAGTGCCCTAACATCCCTTAGAAGACTTGTGGCAAGGTCAGGATCATTTAGGACACCTTTTCAAGGATTCCTTTTCCATCTCATGCCTGGCAGAAGCACCTCCAAGATGAAGTGGGAAGAGTGTTACAGTGGTAGGTTTTGATCTCCACAGTTGATACTCCTCTATTTTTTTAAAGAGTGTAACTCTAGATGAATTGGGACTCAGAATGAAGAACTCTGAGGGGATGTTCTTGAGGTGGCCTTTATTTTAGTGGTGTTTCCATCCAAGATAATTCCCTGTTGAAGATAGAACCTGTTAGCTACTCTTGAAGGTTTGCACACAGTCAGCACCTCGTGGTGTTCACAGAATCAACCAGGTTGGAAAGAACCTCTGGGATCATCAAGTCCAACCCTTAATCCACTACCATGGATGGTATATGATCTAAAGCCCTAGGTAACTTAAATCAGAATTATTAAAGCTAAATTCCACTGTCCTGAAGTCAAAAGGCCTGAGAGGATACCCAGTCATCTTAGCTTATCAGACACAGAAAGCCAGTAAACAACTTCCAAAAATAGGAATATAGCTCTACTGGAATACATAGGTATTGGGCCACCCTGGCTATCTATAAAGAAGAGCTTGGAGCAAGAGTATTTTTCAAAATTTGCTGTAAGAGAACACTCCAATCTGTAGATAAATCAGTTCAAGTTTGAAGGAACACAGCTTTTTTGTTTATACCTGCTGAGTGGTGGTGTGAAATACAGTGGCCCTAGATTACTCCTAAATTTTAGCAGTGTTCTATTCTTGTTGGATGACTTCTCACATTCTCTTAAGTCACATTTTATATTGTAAAGAACAAGCTGCCAAGTTTGGTTTGCACTTTAAATTATTTGCCAGTTGTTCTTGCATGTAGCACCAGGAGCAGCTGTTTCACTTTTTTTTTAAGGTTTCCCACCTCCTGTTTACAGATGGATTGGTTGTTTTTAATTAATATTTTGCTTCTCTTGCCATTTTAATTTGAAACCTTCTAGAAGGCTATATAGTAGAAATGTAATACAAGGTAGTTATTGATAACTGGACTTCAAATTAATATTTCTGTTGAGTAACAAAGAGATCAATTTTTATTCTCCTGTGGCTGATGTTAATACCTGGGTAGAAGTTGCAGGTTTGGGCTTTCCCTGTCTGTATAAAAAGTGGAGTTAATGCTTGGACCAATTTCAAGTAAGCTCTCCTTTAAATTAAAATGTGCTTGTGGTAGTAAATCAGTTGTCTTGATTTTACACCAGTTTTGCTTGCTGTAGGTGCCTAAGCCAATAAAACAAGGTACAGAAAGCTACTAAGAAAACAAGATCTGAAAGGCTTAGGAAGATACAATAGATTCCAGAAACAACAAACGTCCTCTGTGCCTCTATCTTGGTGTGATGGGCAGAGAATTACACTTTACTTGACTGATCCTGGTATTTTTCAGCTCTAGAGAACAGTTTGCCAAAATAATTCTTTGTGCCTGGCAACTTTTGTTATTGATCACTGTTGTTGTTTTTCACTATGGAAGCCGTGTGTGTGGCAAGTGCTGATACATCAGAGTGAGGGAAGTGTATTTCTGTAGTACAGGCATGATTTCACTGGTTAAATAATGCATCTGACTCCTCCTGTCCTAGCTTCTGATTTCATCTGCTGTGGTGTGTTTAAAAAATTGGCATAAACCTGAAAGAAATGGTGGCATTTGCCATGACACCTGGCATGAAGTTTAATTTCTGTATGTACAAAAAGGACTTTCCTAGAGATTCAGAATTAAGGTTATGAAGAGATTCCAAGATGTTGCTACATTTTCTTTAATGTACTTCATATCCTTCTGGCCACACTTCTGTGGGATGGCTTGATAACTAACAACTCATCCGAGCAGTTTGGAGGTCAAGAAGCATATTTGATTTCTTAAGCAGCCTGAATGAAATGACATTAAAACACATTAATGTACAGCTAAGTGCACAGTGCTGCAGAAGATTAAGTGTTGAATGATCTTTGGCTTTGAGATGCTCCCCAGAGCTTTTATTCTAACCACCTACAATTAATAAAAGCAAATTTTATTTCCTACTCAGGGGCCACATCACTTTAACAGACCCCAGCCTGCCTGATTATTGCAGACACTCATTCATTTTTAACTCATTATTCTGAGTCTTTAAATTAGACTGTTCTAATTGCTTCTCTGGAAGTACCACTAGAAAACAGACTGCTGAAAATACCTTGTTTCCTGAAACACCACTGCAGTCTTAACCCATCTTTCTCTCTGTTTACCAATGGTACATTAAACCTTACCTGAACCTGCCCAACAGGTTTTTTACTCCTGTGAGGATCTTGAGGTGGAGTTGACTCTAGGGTAAGGTGTGCTCCAGAGCTCCCAAGGGCAAGGGGGAACCAGAGTTGTACAGAGAGTTGGGTTTTGGGGTGATCTGGGTTTGGTGAGAGGTTGTGAGCTGCTGTTCCTAGAAGCTGAAGTCTGGTTGAGGGTAAAGGGTTTCACAGAGCCTGCAAAAAGATTCTGTGCTTCTTATTCATATTGTTCCTATTCATACATGACTCTTCCTACTTAGCCTGCTAGATACTTCTTTTGAAGATGTGCTCAAATACTATAAGTAGCTTGCAAGCCATGGTCTTTTATGTTTTCAAGGCATTTGATTGAACTCGGGCTTCTGAAATAATGGGTGTAGGAACTACTGACACCACTTGCAGGGAGGGAAAGACAAAGTTAAACTTCAGAACAGACAGCAGACAAAATACTGGCAAGCCTTGATAGACTGCAAATGTTAAAAATGTCTGAAAGGCAACAGGATTGTTTGTTTAACCTAAAAAGGTCTTAAACGTCCTCATATTTTCAGGCTGAATGTGTTGTTTTTCATGGGTTTCAACTAGGGGACTGAAATGAGAATGAAAGCAGCTTCACCTCTGAAGCACAGCAGCAGAAATCTCGTGACCCCTCAGCTGAGCTGTATTAAGGGGAAGCAGCCCTGAACTGTGGTGGCAGCTTCTGCTGTGGTCCTGTTTAAAAAAGCAGAGACCTGGGGGCTGCTCAGGGTTGTGATAAGGATTTGGTTGAGGATTTTAATGACATGGAAAGGGGTGGAACTCGAGGTGCTTTTGCTTAATAATAAAGTAATTAAATACTGGCAGGAACAGTGTAGGGAGGGGAGTGTGACACAGAGAAACGTGGGAGTGTGATTTCCTTTTTTGTGGCAATAGATGAGCATAATTGGAGCTGCTGATCAGAGGATGATCCCACTGACAGTGGAATCTTTTTTTGCTCTCTCTTTTGCTCCAGCAACATCTAACAAGTAACTGGGGGAGCCCACAGTGGTTTGTGGGAGTTCTGACGTCGGTTTCTCCTAATATTTTTCTTTTAGACAGCAAAGATATTGCTGCTTTCTAAAGGTGCTTGTCTTGCAGGGATGGGCTGTAAACTGCACTTCTCTGCCTGTAAAAAGGAATGGGACTTTCTGCAATGTCACCTACCTTGAAGTACCAAATAAATTCTAGAAATTGTTTGGATAGTAGGAATGTGGAAGAAACCAAATACTTAAATGTATTCTTTACTCTTCACAGAAAGAGTGGAATGGAATGGTATAAAAGCAGTGGAGGACAGACTTGACCTGGAAATAGATCCCAGGAAAACAAGGAGAGGAGAGGCTGAGGGAGCTGGGGGTGTTGAGGCTGGAGAAGAGGAGGCTCAGGGGAGACCTCATCACTCTCTCCAACTCCCTGAAAGGAGGTTGGAGCCAGGGGGGGGTTGGGCTCTTTTCCCAGGCAACTCTCAGCAAGACAAGAGGGCAGGGTCTCAAGTTGTGCCAGGGGAGGTTTAGGTTGGAGATTAGAAAGAATTTCTTTCTGGAGAGGGTGATCAGCCATTGGAATGGGCTGCCCAGGGAAGTAGTGGATTCTCTGTGTCTGGAGATATTTCAAAAGAGCCTGGATGTGGCACTCAGTGCCATGGGCTGGGAACTCCAGCAGTAGTGGATCAAGGATTGGACTTGATGATCTCTGAGGTCCCTTCCAACCCAGCCAATTCTATGATTCTATGATAAGGATCTAACGGGGTTCACTACTGTTAGTGCCACGTGTAAGCAGCTTGTTGAGCTGATTGTGACTTCCCCGGGGTGTGGTATGATGTCATGGTTGTAAACGCTCAGGTTTTGCTGTGTTACATGATTGCTGCCAGTAATTCAAGCACTAATAACACAGAATGCTTTTTAACATGCAGAAACAAAATAAATGCATTGTTTGGGAAGGCTTGCCTTGTTGCCAGAGTTCTTGGTCTCATTTTGGAGGGTTGTGTGAGCTCTGGTGAAAGGTAACAGTTCAACACTGACTATCACTTTTCAGATGAAGTGGAAGATACAGGTAGCAGGAGACCAAAGGAAAGTTTTACAGCCACAGAGCTGCTGTGGTGGGGTGGGGAGTGAGACTTCCTGCTGAGATGAGTGCTCTGGATAAATAAGAACTCCAGCAAAACTGTTTTCTCTACTTCTGAAATTAACTTTCCTGTTTATACAGCTTTCATATGTTGAAGTGGAAGCAGAATTTTTGTGATCGTGCTTCAGAAATAGAAGGAAAGTGGTGGCATAATAAAACTTCCAACCCTTCCATTTGGTTTTAATCCACAGGTTTCCTTGTTTGGCTTACAAGGGGGGGGTTTAGCTATAAAGTTTCAATTGCACTCAGCTTCAGTCATGGAAAATAAGTGAATCTTTGACTCCCAGTCAGTAGTTGAAGTGGTGATGTCATTCAGGAACTCTGGACTCTTGAGTTCCACTGTGGAGCTGCTTGTCTGGAGACACCTGACTTAAATATTACAGTGCTTAACTTTGGGGTTCAAAATTGAATCCAGAAGAGCTTCCTGAGAGGATCAGGACTGCCCAGACCCTTCCAGTGCTGGTAAGGAAGCTGGAGTCTGTACTCTCCTAGCCTAGAGCTCAAGAGAGGGAAGGACTTTGGCTCTTTGGTGCAGTTTTCAGTTCAGAGCTTGTTTGAATTGTCTGAAATAGACTTTACAGTGTCTGTTTCCAGTGAGAATTTGGCTTCAAGGACACAGCTTCATCATGAGTCTCTTCAAGAGATGATTCAGACTTCATGTAGTGCTTTCAATTGTGGCTTGGCTTACAGGAAGATCATCCTTTGAGTGTTACTTGTTCTGCCTGTATGTGCTCCTCTTGTTTTAAGCTTGTTTTTTGAGTTGGGCTCCATCTCTTCTTCTCAAACTGACATCTGAGAGCTTCTGGACACAGCAGCAGTAGAGGTGTGAGCTGTCATTGTGTAACAGCCTTGTCTACAGCCTGCTGGAAAGATTTCAGGCTGTTTTGGTTTCTTTTTTTTTTTTTTTAGTGTCTTATATGAGCAGAAGAGTAGTTCTGGTGATTTCAAACTCACTGTGTAGTAAAAAGTTGGGAAAGAGAGGGGAAATCTGTGGAAGAAAGGAAGAAGCAGAGATGTGGGTGCCATGGATTCCATCTCAAGGGCACAGAGAGTGTCTGTGAGGGTTGGAGAGGAGGAGGAGGGGCAGTTTGTGGAGAGGCAGTTCCTCCAGTTCCTGAGCAGGAAGCTCCTGGTGTTGTTAATCCCTTCAGAGTGTCCAAGCAGAAGTGTTTGCTCTGAAGGAAGAAATGTTCATTTCTAAACCCTCCTCTTTTAACCTGGTTCTTAATTTTCAAGATTTAAGTTTTAGTTAATGTGGGTTTGTTTCCTAGAGAAGGTTTCCTCTGATGTTAATGTAATAACTGCTTTGTGTTTACTCTTTTTTCACAGTCCATTTCCTCAGGGTTTCAGAGGAAGGAAACTCCTTTGAGTAGGAGAGAGTCTGAGCTGTGTTCTGAGTTTCCTTTGCAAAGGAAGGATCAGCACACTGAGCAACAAAGAGATGAGCACACATTTAGCACTTTTTTTTTACCTCCAGGTCAAGTAGAAAAAATGTGGTTTATTTTTTTATGGTGACATTTCAAGCTGCAGATAAATTATCCCAAAACAATGGGAGGACAGAGCACCTGGAATGGTCAGTTGAGTTGAAGGCAAACCATGAATTTTGCAAAGAAAACTCTGAGAACAGCATTTAATAGTTAAAAAAAATCTCTGAAATAATATTGGAAAGATACAAAGCACTCAGAGGAGTGTTTGTAACCGGCTTTGGTGTCTGTGCTGATCTTTGTGTTGCTTCAGTATGGAAAAAAATAATGTTCAGTGGTAGCTTGGGGGTATCTAAAGAATTCAGATTATCTGATAGTTTCTTTTTTTGTGTGTTTGTGGCTGTTTCCAGCCTGGTCTGACCACAGCTATTGGTAACTCATGAGTGATACTGTGATCTTTTTCCTCTAGACTTCACTGGCCAGTGAGAATAAATCTCAAGCATGGGAAATATTTTTGCTAACCTCTTCAAAGGCCTTTTTGGCAAAAAAGAAATGCGGATTCTAATGGTTGGTCTGGATGCTGCAGGAAAGACAACTATTTTGTACAAACTTAAACTTGGTGAAATAGTAACTACTATTCCTACTATAGGTAAGATTTTTTTTTTTTTTTTAATTTATAAAACTGCTGGCTTGGAGGTTTGGTTCTTATTGTTTGCAGCAGGATCTTATCTCAGCTGCCACTCTGGATTTAAATGACTTAGTGCTGCACCCTGACTTGACTGTCAGAACAAACACTTGCTAAATCCAGGGTATGAAGTTGGCACAGCTGAACTTTCCAGCATGGGGAGGAAATGACATGGCTGGTTTTTTTTACTTCATTCCCTCTCTTTAGTCACTTGTGGAACAACCCTTTATGGGCCACAGCAGAGCAGTCTGCCCTGCTGAGCAGCACCAAATAGATTAGGCTGAGGAACTGAGGGGTTTTTTTGGAGGGAGACAGTGAGAACTGTAGGATCAGAGATGTGCCTTGTTTGCTGTCCTTAAAGCCCTGCATTTATTTGATACAAAATAGTTTGCTCTGCATTTTCTACCTGCTTAGGTACCAATTAGAACTGTTTCTAATTTAAAGAGGGAGTTTGGGAAAACCCAGGTTTGTCTGAGGGCTTCAGTGTCAGATTCTTCTTCTTTTAACTAGTTGTAAATTTAATGTTTTTTGGTGATGCCATTCTGAGTGTCACTTGGTACATACAGTAGGCTCAGGGCTGACTACTTTTCACTGAGATTTTTGCCACAATTTCTGTTTTAGGTTTCAATGTGGAAACAGTAGAATACAAGAACATCAGCTTCACAGTCTGGGATGTAGGTGGTCAGGATAAGATCAGACCCCTCTGGCGCCATTATTTCCAGAACACACAAGGTGAGTCTTAACACTTCTGTTGGAGGTTTCTAAAATCTAAAGGTATTTTTTCTTTTTTTTAAATATCCTTACTGTGATAATCTTGCAAATTTCTTGAGGGGGGATCTTTATTATTATGAAAGGGTGTGTTTTGTGTGCTGCTCTGGCTCCTCTATTAAGTGCAATTTGAAAGGGGTGGGAGGAAACATAGAAACCAGTCCTCCTTGTCCATCTGACTCACAGTGAGTTCAGAATTTTGCTGTTGTTTGCTGTGTCACAGCTCTCTGCCTTCACTTCAAAGCAGAGTCTTTCCTACAAGCTCTAACAGCCCCACCAGCTGAGAGTTTGTCACCTTTTTCACTGTTGCTCCTTTGTAATTATAGAATCCTAGAGTGGTTTGGGTAGGAAAGGACCTTAAAGATCATTTAGTTGAAATGTGCATGGATTTGAGTTCTGTCACAGGGTTTCCAGGGTTGCACAAGTTCCAAAACCAAAAATGCAAACTGCTTCTCAGCAAGAACAAACTTTATGAGATGACAGTGATAGGAAAGCTGTGTTTTTCTGATTATACACTGAATTGTTTCACATTATTTCCTCTTCAGAGCAGGATTCTGACCTCTAGGTATGTATCCTTTGAAAGTAACTTCTGCTGTCTGCTTATTCTGATTGTTTGCTTATTTCTAGGGCTGATTTTTGTGGTTGACAGTAATGACAGAGAACGAGTGAACGAGGCCAGAGAAGAGCTTATGAGAATGTTGGCAGAAGATGAGCTTAGAGATGCTGTTTTATTAGTGTTTGCTAACAAACAGGTATGCCCAAGGAAGGGTTTTGGGTTTTTTTTTGTAAGAACTGAAAGCATCCAACACATTTCTGAGTGCTAGATCTTGAATTTGACATCCTCACTTGCTGTGTAAAACTCAATAAGCTCTCAGTCAATGTCCATTCAGTTTTGCTGAAGACATCAAACCCATAGATTCAGTTACCCTGCTGTCATCTGAAAGGGAGGGACATCCTTCTAAACAGCCTCAGCTAATGGGAATGCTGTTTTAGGGAATTCTACCAGTTGGATTGAGCACCAGGTTCCTCCAAACAGAGAGGAAAGCCAAAATGCAACCACTTCCCTGAATTCTTTGGGTGTTGAGTGCTCGGTGACAGTGATGTCAGTGGAAGCACTGGGCTGAGCTTTTAGGGTAGCTGTGGTTTTCCAGGCCACAAAGTGAGCTGGAAGTTCTTCCTTTTAATGCTTGTAAAGACCTTGGTGGCTTAAACCCAAATGTCAAGGGTCTTAAATACGATTAGTAAATGTACAAAAGGAGTAAATTGATTGAACAGGCTCCTTGTGAAGGGTAAAGAAGCCTTTGGTCTTGGGTAGGAGGAGGAAAGGTGAACTATAAGCAGAATTGGTTTTAATTTCAATTTCATGAGAGAAGTTGAGCTTAAATCATAACCACAGCCCACAAAACTTTCCTTGAGTGGAAAACTGACCTGGAATTTGTAAGTTTGGGTCAACACTTAGGGGTTTGATGACTTGCTCCACACATCAGTTCTCTCACTTCTGTTTTCTGAAGAAAATCCTGAAGAAATGGTGCAGAGTTTGTGCTTTTGGTCGTGGTGTCAAACCTTTTGAGAGACTTGGGTCAGTCTGGGGGAAATAGCTTGGACAGAGAAATAATCTAGGAGAAATAGCTTGGACAGAGAAGTAATCTGCTGCCAGAGAAACTGAAAGAGCTCTTAACTTACTAATTAACCAGAACTGCTCCCAGCTGGCTCAGGGAGGCAGACACCTCCTTCTCAGCAAGTAGGGGAGAAAAATTAATTCTTCTTCCTTCCCTCAGGACCTGCCGAACGCCATGAATGCAGCAGAAATCACAGACAAACTTGGACTGCATTCTCTTCGTCACAGGAACTGGTACATCCAGGCAACCTGTGCCACTAGTGGGGATGGTCTCTATGAAGGACTGGACTGGTTGTCCAATCAGCTCCGAAACCAGAAATGAAACCATAAACCTTCCTTTTTTTCCCCCCTCCTCTTTCTTTTTCCACCCCCTCCCCCTCTTATTTCCCTCCTCTTCTCCCTCTGCTTTACTCTGATGTGGCAAACTGTGCTACTTTGTGGTATTGAGTGCCGGAAGCTGTTTTCATTTCTGTTTGTTTCTTTTTTTTTTGTCACAGTATATATTGCATCATGCTGTAAATGTGGCAAATACAAGCCTGAAAACAGTTAGGTTTCTTATTTAATGTAAATAGTTTTTGTTTTCAATGAGGCAGTTTCTGGTACTCCTATGCAATATTTACTCAGCTTTTTTTTTTTTTAATTGTAAAGAATCAAATCACTGGTTAGTACTTTTGGAAGGGATTTAAGTGGGTTTAACATAAGGGTTGCCAGTGGTCCTTGTGCAGTAGAGCTGAATCCTATCCTGGCTGGGTTGTGAGATCTGTGAGGTCCTGGTTTTGGTGGTTGGTTTTTAACCTGAATCCTGTATTTTTTTAAAATAGTCAAAGAAAAGTAAAAACACTTCAACACACAAACCTTTTGACATCACTTCTGCCATTCTCACCCCTACCAGGGGACTTTTGATTCTTTTTTTTGAAATGGTGAAGCAGTGGTTGACCCTCACTCAGCTTCATCCACTTAAAGAACAGTTGATAACTAACAGATCTCTGGCTCTTTCTGTTCTGTGCTCCTCATATTTGTTCATATTCAGTCAAAGATTTGTCAGCCCTGCTTCAGATGAGCTTGCAGACTCATGCTCAACATCTGACTTTTGGTTCAGGTTGAGATTTCTCTCTTCCATTGAACTTTTGAATCATTTCCAGAAGTCACATTTTTAGCCTGTCCTATTTGTCAAAAAAAAAAAAACCTAATTAAAATAAGTGTTTTCTACTTTTCTTGTGTGTAAACCACTCCAGAAGGCAAACCTTTCCACAGAAAGCACAGCCTCTACTAGTCCTAAGCTCTGTAGGCAGAAAGTACTGTACTTAACATCAAGAATTGCCATGAAAAAACACCAAACATCTATGTATAGCATCTAGAATTAAAAAAAAAAAAGGAAAAAGCATGAGAGTTTGGAGAGTCATTCCACTCTAGAAGTATTCAATCCCATTTTGGAACAATCCCATATCTGTATATGTGTGAAAACCCTTGGCATCCCTCATACTGCAAGGTTCAGATTTGCCATCAGTTAAAAAATAAAAAAAAAAAAAAAATGAAAAAAAAGACCTCTTTACTTTTCTTTTGTATTTTGATAAACACTGAAGAAGCTGGAGCTGTTAAAACTTTAACTTGAGGAACTATCAGAACTGGTTTATTTAGTGTTGTGGAAACCTTGATTGCTTTCAATACACAATTAGTAATCAACTGTTTTGTATACTTGTTTTCAGTTTTCATTTCGACAAACGAGCACTGTAATTAAGGCTATTAGAATAAAAATCTCTTAACTATATCATGTTTTTTATGCCTTGCTGTTCATTTGATCATCTTGGCAAGAAATCATAATGAAATACTTGTTGAATAAAAAGTTTCATGAAACTTGCACTGCTTATCATGTTGGTTTGTAGCATTGATTCTATGTCCAGGGAAGGGATTCTGCCCCTGTGCTCAGCCCTGGGGAGGCCACAGCTTGAGTCCTGTGTCCGGTTCTGGGCCCCTCAGCTCAGGAAGGAGATTGAGGTGCTGGAGCAGGTCCAGAGAAGAGCAAGGAGGCTGTGAAGGGATCCAGCAGAATTCCTGTGAGGAAGGGCTGAGGGAGCTGGGGGTGTTGAGGCTGGAGAAGAGGAGGCTCAGGGGAGACCTCATCACTCTCTCCAACTCCCTGAAAGGAGGTTGGAGCCAGGGGGGGGTTGGGCTCTTTTCCCAGGCAACTCTCAGCAAGACAAGAGGGCAGGGTCTCAAGTTGTGCCAGGGGAGGTTTAGGTTGGAGATGAGAAAGAATTTCTTTCTGGAGAGGGTGATCAGGCATTGGAATGGGCTGCCCAGGGAAGTAGTGGATTCTCCGTGTCTGGAGATATTTCAAAAGAGACTGGATGTGGCACTCAGTGCCATGGGCTGGGAACTGCAGCAGTAGTGGATCAAGGGTTGGACTTGATGATCTCTGAGGTCCCTTCCAACCCAGCCAATTCTATGATTCTATCTTTATGCAGCTGCTGTCTGTTGGATTAATGCAAACCCAGGAAAGGGTTTTGTTCCATCACAATTTGCATGGAAATTCCAGGATTTCTTCTGCTCTTTTCCAAATGAGTAAGTGAAGAGGTGGGCAGCAGTTCTTTGGTCCTCTTCTGGAGTCCCTTCATCACCTCACGGGTGTCTGCTGAGCTTCTTCAGCACTCCCATCCTTCTCACAACAATTTGTTGCTCCCTCTTAATAACAGAACCTCTGAATTAAGGCAAAATTATGAACTCTGTCTTCCTAAACACTTCATATTTATTTTTTCCATTCCACAGCCCCCTCTGGAGCTCCTCCCAGCTGATTGTCCTGCTTTTAGCTGGAGTTCCAGCAGATTCCAGGCTGGGAAGCTGAAGGAAGCTGCAAGGTGTAGAGCTGTGCAGGTTGGAGAGAGCAGACTCTCAGGTGGGGAAACCTCCATCCTCAGATGGGTTTTGGGGGATCACAGCTGTGCTGGGAGGAGACCTGAGGGGGGGTTGTTGTTCCACCCTGCCAAGTGGGTGCTGCCTTTTTGGCTGGTCCCAAAATCCCAGGATCTCCTGTCCAGCAGCTCAGGCATCCCCTCGTGCCCCAGGTTTTATTTCCTCTACAGAAGCTTCCAGAACAGCCCTCACTCCCAGCACAGCTTCATCCTGGGATTGTCCCCTCTCTTGCTGAGGCTCACCCAGGGAAGTGGGTGTCTTCTCTGCCCTGTCTTCAGCTGGGAGCTCAGGTTTAGTCAGGTTTTCCTGTTCCTTGTCAGGGCAGTTAAAGGGCAGATAGTGCTGGGCAAACAGGAGGATTGCAGAACTCCTGTAAATCAGGTTGTTCCTCTCAAGCTGTTCCCCTCACCTGGGATTTCAAGCTCTGAATCAGGATCTTTGCTCACCTGATGGGGCTGGCAGGACATTTTGTTTGTTTATTCTGGGAGGGGACTGAAGGGTCAGCTCTTCTGCTGGCCTCACTGCCCTGGCTGAAATAAACAGAGACCCCCACTCCTCTTATCCCCCCCCTAACTCTTCTCATCCCCCCCCAACTCTTCTTATCCCCCCCCTAACTCTTCTCATCCCCCCCCCCAACTCTTCTTATCCCCCCCAACTCTCCTTATCCCCCTCCAACTCTCCTTATCCCCCCCCTTCTCTTATCCTCCCCCTCCTCTTATCCCCCCAACTCTTCTCATCCCCCCAACTCTTCTCATCTCCCCAAACTCTTCTCACCCCCCCAACTCTTCTCATCCCCCCCCAACTCTTCTCATCGCCCCCCAACTCTTCTCATCCCCTCCAACTCCTCTTATCCCCCCCTCCTCTTTCCCCCCCTTCCTCTTTTCCCCTCCCCCTCTTCCCCCCCCACTCCTCTTATTCCCCCCCCAACTCTCCTTATCCCCCCCCTCCTCTTATCCCCCCCAGCTCTTCTCATCCCCCCCAACTCTTCTCATCCCCCCCCAACTCTTCTCATCCCCCCCAACTCTTCTTATCCCCCCCAACTCTTCTCATCCCCCCCAACTCTTCTCATCCCCCTCCCACTCCTCTTATCCCCCCCCAACTCTCCTTATCCCCAACTCTCCGTATCACCCCCAACTCTTCTCATCCCCCTCCCCCCACTCCTCTTATTCCCCCCAACTCTTCTCATCCCCCCCAACTCTTCTCATCCCCATCTCTTCTCATCCCCCCAACTCTTCTTATCCCCCCCTCCTCTTTTCCCCCCCTCCTCTTATTCCCCCCCAACTCTCCTTATCCCCCCCAACTCTCATCCCCCCCCTCCCTTTATCCCCCCCAACTCTTCTCATCCCCCCCCCCAGCTCTTCTCATCCCCCCCCAACTCTTCTCATCTCCCCCCAACTCTTCTCACCCCCCCCCAACTCTTCTCATCCCCCCCAACTCTTCTCATCCCCCCAACTCTTCTCATCCCCCCCCAGCTCTTCTCATCCCCCCCCAACTCCTCTCATCCCCCCTCTACTCCCCTAATCCTCCCCCTACTCCCCTCATCCCCCCACTCCTCTTGTTTTCTGGGATCAGGTAGCTCTGTCCTGTGCAGGGAGGCAGAGGGGATGAGCAGCCCTGGGGTGGGGATGGGCTCTTTCATCCCCCTAATTTTTCTCGTTTCCTGTTTTCCAAACCTATTTTTGAGGGCAGAAAAGGCACAGGAGGCTTCAGACTGTGTGAGGGTTGAGAGGAGGAGAGGCTGAGCTGAGAATTCACCCAGCCAAGAAGCATCAGGTTCCTGGGAAGGGAGGGAGAAGTTTGGAGCCCATGGAGGGGGATTCTGGTTTGTTTTGGTTTTTTCTCCAGTTTTTTTTCCAATGTGGTGGTTCAGGTCTCCAGTATCTCCTTTAGCTCCTGCCACTCACTTCCCACCAAGCCCAACTCCTACTCCACCATCCCCACCACTGCCCTGGGGCTTTCCCAGCAAGGACAACTCAAAACCTGAACCCACCCCCCAAAAAAAAACCTAGAGGGGTGATGATCCCCACCTTGGTCAGTGGGACAGAACCTCCAGCCAGAGAGCACGTGGTGGGTCCCTGGGGTGGATCTGGAGGTCAGACCAAGCAAGAAGAGCCCCATGACCCTTCCAAGAGGTCAAAACCTCCTCAAAAAAGAAAAAAAACAACCAAAACCTGAAAGATCTTGGAGTGGCTGAGGGTGAAACTCAGCCTGTGGTGGTGGGGTTAAGGCTGTGCTAGCAGGCAGGGCTGGGGAGGGGGGCAGTGGGACAGAAGGGCTTTATTCCAGCTCCTGATCCTGCTCTCTGGGTGTCCCCCAGCCCTGGATGAATGCTGTCCTTGTCCCACACTCCTGGTCCCACCCTGCACGGGCAGCTCTGCCCCCCATCAAACAACTGATGGCAACAGGCACTGAGATCATAGAAACACAGAATGGGCCAAGTTGGGGCTCTCTGTCTTCACGGTATGAAGTCTTCCTCTTGAGGTTTAAAAAACAAAAAAAGATGGAAAAAAAGGAAAATTTCATAGAAAAATAAAATGGGTTGGGTTGGAAGGGACCTTAAATATCATCCAGTTCCAACCCCCTGCATAGGCAGGGACACCTCCCACCAGCCCTGGTTGCTCCAAGCCCCATCCAACCTGGCCTTGAACATTTCCAGGGATGGAGCAGCCACAGATTCCTTGGGCAACCAGTTCCAGGGTCTCACCACCCTCAAATTAAAGAATTTCCTCCTAATGTCCAACCTCAATCTCCCCTTTCTCTCCAAGTTTTAACCCATTTCCCTTCTCCTCTCCCTACCCCCCTGTGTCCAAAGCCCTCCCCCAGCTTTCTTGGAGCCCCTTCAGATATTGGAAGGTTGCTCTGAGCTCACCTGGGAGCCTCCTCTTCTCCAGGCTGAACAACCCCAATCCCTCAGCCTGGCTTCCCAGGGAGGTGCTCAGCCCTCTGAGCATTTCAGTGGCTCTGCTCTGGACACCTTCCAGGAGCTCTGTGTCCTTCTGATGTTGGGGACTCCAGAACTGGACCCAGCACTGCAGGGGGGGCTCAGCAGAGCAGAGCAGAGGGGGAGAATCCCCTCCCTGTGCTGCTGTCTGTGCTTCTGCTGATGCCCCCAGGACCTGGTTGGTTTCTGGGCTCCAAGCACACACTGAGGGCTCAGGTTGAGCTTCTGCTCCACCCCCACCTCCAAGTCCTTCTCCTCAGGGCTGCCCTCAGCCTTTACTCCTCCAAATTTAGTTAAAATCTTTAGCTAAAAGCAAAGGCAGTGGTTGTAGCCCAGAGAGCAGAGGGGGAGAATCCCCTCCCTGGACCCTCTTTGCTTTTTTTGCTGCATCCCAGGACCTCGTTGTGCAAATGACAGAAGAAAGATGCAGTGACAGTGACAGATGCAAAGCCTCCCCCCACACACACCCCACCACCCAAAACACTGCCAGAAAATACAAACTGAGGCCAATTGCCAGCCTGGGGTTTTTGTCTGCCAAGAGACACAAACCCGCCCTGTCCTGAGCACAGAAATTGCATCATTAGTGACACAAACGAGGTCCTCGTGCTTGGCACGACCACACTGGCAGCTGGAGGAGAACTCTGGGGCTGCTCAGGGCAATCCTCCTCCTGTTGGGTTGATATTTTTTATTTTTCTGTGTAAAATCCAACCCCACCCCTCTGTAAATCATTCCTGTTTTTTATATTTTGAGGTTTCCAATCCTGGAATGTGATTCCCAATCCTGGATCCCTGCCCTGCTCCAGGGGGGGATGTGACCAGGGCAAATATCCATGGGAGACATCCCAGCCCCATCCATCTCCTTCCCATCAGCTGAGGAATTACTTCAGGGGTTTGGCTTAAAAAAGCCAGTTTGTTGGTTTGTTTTTTGGTTTTTTAACCCAAAAAGGCCATTTCTCAACCCAAAGGAACACCCACCACCCTCAGCCACAGCTGCTTGAGCCATGAACACCCCTCCCTCTGATTTTTTCCTCAAATTTGGGCTAGGAATGCACTCATCCCTGGGAAATGAGCTGCTCCATCTTCATGCAGGGGACACGTGGGGACACTTCCCAGTCACCCCATGGCATGGACATCCCTGTGGTGATTTATTCCACCCCCATGGAGTTTGGGGGGATGATGGAACCACCTCTGCTTCGTGTCCCAGCAAGGATACAGCAGCTCCTGCATGAGACTCCCTGAAAATAAAAAGTTTTTTAGGGTCAATGTCACCTGGAGGCAGATCAGGCCCTCTCCTGAGGGTCCCAAGGGGTTGTGCAGTGGGGTTTGGGGTTTGGGATGCCCCATGGGGAGCACCTGGCACCCCCTCACCCTATGGAGAGCACCCATCACCCTTTGGAGAAAACCTGTGGTCCTTGGAAAGCAGCCACAGCCTCATGAAGAGCACCATGGATTTAACCATCACCCCCCAGAGAGCAGAGAACTGTGGAGAAAGAACTTGATAAAAGCATCACAGAAACATCAGGTCCAAAATGCAAAACCCTCCCAGCAATGTGAAAACTCCAGGTTTTATTTTGCAGCTGATGAAAGTCAGGGAAGGTTTAAGGAAAACTGTGGCTGCCCCATCCCTGGAAGTGTTTAAATCCAGGTTGGATGGGGCTTGGAGCAACCTGGGCTGGTGGGAGGTGTCCCTGCTCATGCAGGGGTTGGAATGAGATGATCTTTAAGGTCCCTTCCAACCCAAACCAGTGTGAAGTCATTTTAACAAAGAACCTCTCCTCCAGCTAAAGAAATAAAAGTTCCTAACAAAGAAACTCAGCTGGCAGTTGCTTGAGAGCACTGAAAAAAGGTATTAAAAACCCCATTATAATAACACTCTTAATAAGAACTGCATCCAAAGTCTCTTGACACAAACCCCAGGCAGCTGCAGCATCCCCAGCATCCACCCCACTGTCTCCTCTGAGCTCAATCCAGGCTGAGATCCCTGTGGGCAGGGAAGGGACAACCAAGCACGGCCCTTCCCCAGCCCCTGGCAACTCTGGCTTTTCAGTTAATTTAATAAAAAATAGATCTATAACCTCTGTGAGATCTCTCTGAAAACAAAAAAAAAACAAAACAAAACTCCCCAAAAAACCCCCACCCCAGGCTTTTTCTCAGTCCTCCGAATCCGTGTCGTGGCGTTGCCTGACCCCACGGGATGGAGGGGATCGACTCCTACTCCTACTCCTCCTCCTCCCCTTGTGCCGACCCCGACCGTCCCGGCTCCGGCTCTGGTTCCGGTTCCGGCTGCGGCTCCGCCTCCGGGCTGGACGTGGTGTTGGGCTCCTGCCCGAATCCCGGCTGCTGGCAGAGGAATCCGTGTGGTGCCGACGCCGAGCAGAGGTGTCCGAGCGCTGTTGGGTTTTCCTGCGGTGGTGCCTGCACAGGGATGGAGGGGAAAGTGAGGTCGGGAGACACTGGGGAGGCCACCGAGCTGATTTTGGGGATGAAAAAAGGGATTTAGGCAAGGCAGGGGCATATTGACAGGAAGCTGAACAGGAGCCAGCAGTGTGCCCAGGTGGCCAAGAAGGCCAATGGCATCCTGGGCTGGATCAGGAACAGCGTGGCCAGCAGGTCCAGGGAAGGGATTCTGCCCCTGTGCTCAGCTCTGGTGAGGCCACAGCTTGAGTCCTGTGTCCAGTTCTGGGCCCCTCAGCTCCAGAAGGAGATTGAGGTGCTGGAGCAGGTCCAGAGAAGAGCAAGGAGGCTGTGAAGGGATCCAGCAGAATTCCTGTGAGGAAGGGCTGAGGGAGCTGGGGGTGTTGAGGCTGGAGAAGAGGAGGCTCAGGGGAGACCTCATCACTCTCTACAACTCCCTGAAAGGAGGTTGGAGCCAGGGGGGGGGTTGGGCTCTTTTCCCAGGCAACTCTCAGCAAGACAAGAGGGCAGGGTCTCAAGTTGTGCCAGGGGAGGTTTAGGTTGGACATTAGAAAGAATTTCTTTCTGGAGAGGGTGATCAGGCATTGGAATGGGCTGCCCAGGGAAGTAGTGGATTCTCCATGTCTGGAGATATTTCAAAAGAGACTGGATGTGGCACTCAGTGCCATGGGCTGGGAACTGCAGCAGTAGTGGATCAAGGGTTGGACTTGATGATCTCTGAGGTCCCTTCCAACCCAGCCAGTTCTATGATTCTGTGATTCTTGATGCCAGCCATGAGCACGTGGTTCTCCTAAATCCTTCCATGATGTCCCCACCTCCTTCATCCCAACCCATCCCACCTCTCGTCCCGGTCTGGAGATGAATCAGAGGATGATGGAGAAGCATCCCTCTTGTGATGCTTGTCCTTCCTCTTCTCTTTCTTATGTTTCTTCTTTTTCTTCTTTTTTTTCTCCTTTTTGGATTTCTTGCTGGTCTCTGGTCTGCAAGGAAGAGATCAAGCAGTGAGGATCCCTGCTCCCTGCATCCCAACAGCTCCTCAGAAAACTCATCCCCATCCTTCCCTCCATGTGCATCCCACAAGACAAGGAGCAGCCTCCAGCAAAACAAAAAAACCTACAAAGTTTTGAGGACAAAGCAGAGGTTTTGGGGGTGATTCAGGCAGATGCAGAACAAGCTTGATGCCAAATGGAGCCAGAGAAGCATTTTGCACAACATTCCTCCCCTCAAAAAAGGCCATTTCTGGAGGTTTCCCACCAAAACTTCCTGTCCTCACCTTTTCTCCTCCACCTTCTCCTCCTTCTCCTGCTTTTTCTTGGAGCCAGACATATCAGGACTGCTGGAGACTTTCTGGTGCTAGGGAAGAGGAGGAAAAACATGGAGTGAGTCTGTGAGCCCAGAGGTCACAGAAGAAAAAGGGATTTTCTCACTTTAAAAAGTAAATTTAACTTGGAAATCAAAGTTAAAATTAAATTTAATTTGAAAATGAATTACAAAGAAGCACAAATTAAATTAGATTGGGGGAAAAAAACCCTAAAATTAAGTAAAAACCAAATTTCATTTGGAGAAAAATTTCAAACTAAATTGAAATTAAATTTGGAAATCAAATTAAAATACCCCCAAGAGCTCCTTCCAAATTAAAACCCCACAAATTAACACTGGGCAAACAGGGCACTTGGGAGCTCCTGCAGATCTCGGGGCTACAACCACTGCTTTTGCTTTTAGCTAAAGATTTTAACTAAATTTGGAGGAGTAAAGGCTGAGGGCAGCCCTGAGGAGAAGGACTTGGAGGTGGGGGTGGAGCAGAAGCTCAACCTGAGCCCTCAGTGTGTGCTTGGAGCCCAGAAACCAACCAGGTCCTGGGGGCATCAGCAGAAGCACAGACAGCAGCACAGGGAGGGGATTCTCCCCCTCTGCTCTGCTCTGCTGAGCCCCCCCCTGCAGTGCTGGGTCCAGTTCTGGAGTCCCCAACACCAGAAGGACACAGAGCTCCTGGAAGGTGTCCAGAGCAGAGCCACTGAAATGCTCAGAGGGCTGAGCACCTCCCTGGGAAGCCAGGCTGAGGGATTGGGGTTGTTCAGCCTGGAGAAGAGGAGGCTCCCAGGTGAGCTCAGAGCAACCTTCCAATATCTGAAGGGGCTCCAAAGAAAGCTGGGGGAGGGCTTTGGACACAGGGAGAGGAGAAGGGAAATGGGTTAAAACTTGGAGAGAAAGGGGAGATTGAGGTTGGACATTTGGGAGAAATTCTTTAATTTAAGGGTGGTGAGACCCTGGAACAGGTTGTCCAGGGAAGCTGTGGCTGCCCCATCCCTGGAAATGTTGAAGATGAGGTTGGATGGGGCTTGGAGCAATCTGGTCTTGTAGGAGGTGTCCCTGCCCATGCAGGGGGTTGGAACTGGATGATATTTAAGGTCCCTTCCAACCCAACCCATTTTATTTTTCTATGAAATTTTCCTTTTTTTCCATCTTTTTTTGTTTTTTAAACCTCAAGAGGAAGACTTCATACCGTGAAGACAGAGAGCCCCAACTTGGCCACCTCCTTGTCCTCCTTGGAGAGGATCACCCGCCCGGCACTGCCACTGGGGAGAGACACAGCCACGAGTCAGGTAATTAAATAAAACCACCAAAAAAAATTTTAAAAAGGTAAAAGAATAATTAAAAAAGATCTAATTGCCCTGAAATGGGGTGCTGAGGTGTGGGACACCCCATCTGCAGTACCTGGAGCTGCCCAACCCCACCACTCGATCCACGTCCTTCTCATCCCGCTCGGTGCCGTCGCGCTTGCACACCTCAGCCAGGTCCTGGGAGGGGACAAGGAGCATCCTGCCTGTGTGTCCCCAAAAAACAGAGGGGACACACCCCACACACACACATCTGCGTGGGTCAGTGGCGTGGGGACACGTGGTGCCCCCTCTTACCTCCTTGCTGAGGACTGTGGGCTGCCTCTTCACGTTCTTGTAGCCACTATAAAGAGAGAAGCAGCCGCTCGGTCAGTTTGCAGGTGACACCAAGTTGGGTGGGAATGGGTCTGCAGAGGGACCTGGAGAGTTTGGAATGATGGGATGAGGCTAAAGAGGGATTTGGACAGGTTGGATTAATGGGATGAGGCTCTACAGAGGGATCTGGACAGGTTGGAGTGATGGGATAAAGATCTACAGAGAGACCTGGAGAGGTTGGATTCTTGGGGTGAGGATCTAGAGAGGGATCTGGACAGGTTGGAGGGATGGGATGAGGATCTACAGAAGGATCTGGACAGGCTGGAGTGATGGGATGAGGCTGAAGAGGGACCTGGACAGGTTGGAGGGATGGGATGAGGATCTACAGAGAGACCTGGAGAGGTTGGATTCTTGGGGTGAGGATCTAGAGAGGGATCTGGACAGGTTGGAGGGATGGGATGAGGATCTACAGAAGGATCTGGACAGGCTGGAGTGATGGGATGAGGCTGAAGAGGGACCTGGACAGGTTGGAGGGATGGGATGAGGATCTACAGAAGGATCTGGACAGGTTAGAGGGATGGGATGAGGCTCTACAGGATCTGGACAGGGTAGAGGGATGGGATGAGGCTCTACAGAGAGATCTGGACAGGTCGGATTCATGGGATGAGGATCTAGAGAGGGATCTGGAGAGGTTGGAGGGATGGGATGAGGATAAAGAGGCATCTGGACAGGCTGGAGGGATGGGATGAGGATCTAGAGAAGGATCTGGACAGGCTGGAGGGATGGGATGAAGCCAACTGTATGACATTCAACAAAGTCAATTATTGGGATCCTGCACTTGGGTCACACCAACCCCAGGCAATGCTCCAGGATTGGGACAGAGCAGCTGGGAAGTGTCCCATGGGAAAGGACCCATGGGGGTGTTGGCCAACAGCAGCTGAACATCAGACAGGGTGTGCCCAGGTGGCCAAGAAGGCCACCAGCATCCTGGCTTGTGTCAGCACTGCTGTGGCCAGCAGGAGCAGGGCAGGGACTGTCCCCTTGTGCTGCACCTCAAATCCTGGGGTCAGTTCTGGGTCCCTGAGGAGCAGAAGGACATTGAGGGGCTGGAGAGTGTCCAGAGAAGGGAATGGAGCTGGGGAAGGGTCTGGAGCAGAAATCAGGAGCAGCTGAGGGAGCTGGGGGTGTTGATCCTGGAGCAGAGGAGGCTGAGGGGAGACCTTCTGGCTCTCTGCAACCCCCTGAGAGGAGGTTGGAGCCAGGGGGGGTTTGGGCTCTGCTCCCAAGGAAGAAGTGATGGGACAAGAGGAACTTTTGGCCTCAAGTTGTGCCAGGGGAGGTTTAGGTTGGAGCTGGGGAACAACTTCCCTCTGGAAAGGGTTCTCAGGGCCTGAGATGGACTCATCCCTGGAGGGGTTTCCAAGCCCTGGAGATGTGGTGCTGAGGGACACGGGGCAGCAGTGTCCTTGTCTGGGTGCACAGTTGGATTCCATCATCCTAAAACTTCTTCCCCAGCCAAGAGGATTTCACAGATCTGTGATTTGGGGGTTGATGTTTTATAACCCACCCCCCCTTCCTCTTTCCTGTGCTGGGGGGTGCAGACTCACAGTGCTGCCATCATGGCCTCCTGCTCGGCCAGCCGGACAGCAGCCAACTCCTCCTCACGGGACAAATTTGGGGCCATCTCCTTCTTGCCCTTGGCATACCAGGTCAGGTCCTTCCCCTTCTGCCACCGTCCCACTGGTGCCATCAAGGAGTTCCCTGGAGGAAGCCAGAAAAACACCCCCACCCCCCCGAAAAAAACCCTAAAATGTAATCCTCGCACCCCAAAAAAACTCCATTTTCACCCCAAAACGGGGACAGGGAGGAAGGAGGTGAGGGGGGGGGGTGTCAGCTCTTACCCAGGTAGTTCTCACGTTGTTTGTCTGTCTTGACATCCTCCCAGTTGAACTGGTCCTGCCCCCCACGGACCCCCCCTCGGGATGACCCAAACATGGTGCTGAACCCCAGGGTGGTGTTGAGGGGAGGGGGGGTTGGTACCACCTGCAAAGGGATCAGACGTTGGGATAACTGCACCATCATCATCACCAATATCACCATCATCATCACCATCACCAATACCAGTATCACCACCACCACCATCACTACCATCATCACCACCACCATCACTACCATCATTACCATCACCAATATCACCACCATCACCACTATCACCATCACTACCATCATCATCATCATCATTACTATCACTACCACCATCACCACTATCACCACCACCATCATCATCACCATCACCAATGTCACCACCACCATCACCAATATCACCACCATCACAACCATCACCACCACCTTCATCACCATCACCAATATCACCACCATTTCACCATCACCACCATCATCACCACCATCATCACCATCACCAATATCACCACCATCCCGCCATCACCATCATCACCACTGTCATCACTACCACCATCACCAATATCACCACCACCATCATCATCACCATCACCAATGTCACCACCACCATCACCAATATCACCACCATCACAACCATCACCACCACCTTCATCACCATCACCAATATCACCACCATTTCACCATCACCACCATCATTATCACCATCATCATCACCATCACCAATATCACCACCATCCCGCCATCACCATCATCACCACTGTCATCATCACTACCACCATCACCAATATCACCACCACCACCATCCCATCACCATCACCATCATCATCATCACCAATATCACCACCATCATGATCACCACTATCACCATCACCACCATCACCACCATCACCATCACCACCAGGCAGCTCCTCTGTGAAGGGTGGAGGAGACCCTGGAGGTGTGGGGTAACCAAATGCAGACCCCTCCCAGTGCTGGCGGGGTGTCCCCCAAAATCTGGGCAGGGTGTGGGGATGTGAACAGGGGAATAGTGATGTCTGGGGGGGGGGGGGGGTGCAAAGCCTGAGAAGGGGGGTACAGTCTTGGGAGGGGGGTTGCACAATTTGGGGGGTGTGTGGCAGAGTTTGGGGGGGGATGAACAGTTTGGGGAGGGGGTGGCGGAGTTTTCAGGGTGGGGTTGAATATCTTGGGGGGGTGGCAAAGTTGGGGGGGGGGGTAGCAGAGTTTGGGGGCACTGAACAAATTCTTTTGAGGGGAGGGGGTAGCACAGTGGGGGGGGTGAAGAGTTTGGGGGGGTAACAGAGTAGGGGTTAGGGTTAGGGGTAGCAGAGTAAGGGGGGGAATAGCACATTAGGGGGGTTGAACAACTTGGGGAGGGGTGGTGGTGCACGGCCTGGATTGGGGGGGGGATCAAAGAGGGGTTGCAAAGGTTTAGGGGGGCCTGGAAGAGGAACTGAAGTACCTTGGGGGGGGGGGGCTGAGGTTGAGAGGGGTGACAGAGCCCGGGGGGGAGGGTGACAGGGCCCAGGGGGGGTTGCAGGGATCAGGGGGGGTGGATGAAGCTGTGTGAGGGGGTTTCAGAGCCCTGAGGGGAGGAGGAAGCGGCTGCAAAGCTGGGGGGACACACAGAGACCCGCACCCCCCCCCCCCCCCCCCAATGTCCCTTCACGCACCTCCCGCACCGCTCCGGGCCCCGCGCTCACTCCCGGGCGCTACCACTGCGGAGGGAATGGGGGGGGGGTGGCTGAGGCGGGCGGTACCACCGCGAAGTGAGGAAAAGGGGAGAGGAAAGAAAGGGAATGTAAAATTTGGGATAGTTGGGAAAAAGGTTGAAGATGATGGAGTCCGGCTGTGCGCACAGCCAAGGACACCGCTGCCCCGTGTCCCTCAGCACCACATCTCCAGGGCTTGGAAACCCCTCCAGGGATGAGTCCATCTCAGGCCCTGAGAACCCTTTTCTGGGAGAAATTGTTCCCCAGCTCCAACCTAAACCTCCCCTGGCACAACTTGAGGCCAAAAGTTCCTCTTGTCCCATCACTTCTTCCTTGGGAGCAGAGCCCAAACCCCCCCTGGCTCCAACCTCCTCTCAGGGGGTTGCAGAGAGCCAGAAGGTCTCCCCTGAGCCTCCTCTGCTCCAGGATCAACACCCCCAGCTCCCTCAGCTGCTCCTGATTTCTGCTCCAGACCCTTCCCCAGCTCCATTCCCTTCTCTGGACACTCTCCAGCCCCTCAATGTCCTTCTGCTCCTCAGGGACCCAGAACTGACCCCAGGATTTGAGGTGCAGCACAAAGGGACAGTCCCTGCCCTGCTCCTGCTGGCCACAGCAGTGCTGACACAAGCCAGGATGCTGGTGGCCTTCTTGGCCACCTGGGCACACCCTGACTGATGTTCAGCTGCTGTTGGCCAACACTCCCCATGGGTCCTTTCCCATGGGGCACTTCGCAGCTGCTCTGTCCCAGTCCTGGAGCATTGCCTGGGGTTGGTGTGACCCAAGTGCAAAGCTCCCAGCATTGCCACCTCAGCCACACACACAAAAAAAAAACCCAAACCACAAAAGACCCAGCACAGCGGGTGGACAAACTCGGTAATTTTTTTATTTCAGGCCTTCACTTCTTCCAGAACTTCTTGTAGGTGCCCATGTCGATGCTGTCGAAGGTCTCCTCCTCCTCAGCCTTTATCTTGCTGGGGAAGTGCCTCCTCAGCCGTGCTTTGCGCTCCTCCTCAGGCAGAGTGCTGCTGTCCAGGGGCAGCTGGAACACAGGAGCATCCGGGTTGGAAAGGAGCTCTGGGATCACCAAGTCCAACCCCTGATCCACTCCCCCCGTGGTTCCCAACCCACGGCACTCAGTGCCACATCCAGTCTCTTTTTAAATGTCTCCAGGGATGGAGAATCCACCCCCTCCCTGGGCAGCCCATTCCAATGTCTGATCACCCTCTCTGCAAAGAATTTCTTCCTCATCTCCAACCTAAACCTCCCCTGGCACAACTTGAGACCCTGCCCTCTTGTCTTGCTGAGAGTTGCCTGGGAAAAGAGCCCAACCCCCCCCTGGCTCCAACCTCCTTTCAGGGAGTTGTAGAGAGTGATGAGGTCTCCCCTGAGCCTCCTCTTCTCCAGCCTCAACACCCACAGCTCCCTCAGCCCTTCCTCACAGGAATTCTGCTGGATCCCTTCACAGCCTCCTTGCTCTTCTCTGGACCTGCTCCAGGACCTCAATCTCCTTCCTGAGCTGAGGGGCCCAGAACTGGACACAGGACTCAAGCTGTGGCCTCACCAGAGCTGAGCACAGGGGCAGAATCCCTTCCCTGGACCTGCTGGCCACGCTGTTCCTGAGCCAGCCCAGGATGCCCTTTTTGGCCACCTGGGCACACTGCTGGCTCACGTTCACCTTCCTCTCCACCCAAATTCCCAGCTCCATTCCTGCCTGGATGCTCTCCAGCACCAGAATCCCATCACCACTTCACTGCCCTTCTCTGGGTCTGCTCCAGCACCTCAAGATCCTTCACAGAACTGAGGAGCCCTGAAGGGACTCAGGGTGAGGAAAATCCTCGAGGAAGCCCCCCAATCCTCGAGGAAACCCTCCCGAAGCTGCTCCTCCTCACCATCAGGATCCTCTTGGGCTCTTTGTAGCGCAGGTGGACGGTGGAGCCGTCGGTTTTCACCAGGAGGACAGGGTAGAGGCGGCCGTAGAGCTGCCGGTGGAGGTGGGAGATGGCGGCGCGGTTGGAGTTGTGGCGGGAGGAGGTGGTGAAAGGCGGCAGCAGCCTGGGCATGAGGGAAGAGGGAAAGGGAAGGGATCTGCCATGCCAAAGAACCTCATGGTGGGTAAAATAAACCCTCAACCATTCTTTCAGGGGGTGAACACAGCCTCCCCCCCACACGCTCACCTCAGCGCCCGCCTTGCGGCCGCCATCTTAGGGCAGCTAAAGGATGGATCCTCCTCAAGAGGTAAATTCCTGGGGACAGCCCAAGGGAGAAGGGCTTCTTCTGAGATGGATTGATGGATGGATGGATGGATGGAGAAGGGGGTGACAGCCCCCACCACAGCATGGCTTTGCAGGGCACCTCCCCAGCATGGATCAGCTCCATGAGGCATCCTTCAGTACCATGATGCCTCCCCCCACCCTCTAATGGTTCAGCCCCACCATGGCATCCCCCACACACATACACCCCCCACACACAACCCCTTCCCCCCACTCATGACATGGTTCAGCCCCATAATGTCCCCCCCCAACCTATGGCTCCCCCCACCCATGACATGGTTCAGCCCCATAATGTCCCCCCCCCAACCTATGGCTCCCCCCACTCATGACATGGTTCAGCCCTATAATGTCCCCCCACACACACACCTATGGCTCCCCCCACCCATGACATGGTTCAGCCCCATAATGTCCCCCCCCCAACCTATGGCTCCCCCCACCCATGACATGGTTCAGCCCCATCATGTCCACTCCCCCACCCATGACATGGTACCGCCCTACCCTGGTGTCCCCCCCCACCTATGACATGGTTCAGCCCCATCACGTCCATTTCCCTCCCCCCGCAGTGCTATGGTTCAACCCTAAGGTGGCTCCCCCCTTGCCCATGCCATGGTTCAGCCCCACCATGGTGTGGGTGTGTCCCCCCCACTCATGACATGGTTCAGCCCTACCATGGTGTGGGTCCCCCCCACCC
Organism: Calypte anna; assembly: GCF_003957555.1. Taxonomy (NCBI): domain Eukaryota; kingdom Metazoa; phylum Chordata; class Aves; order Apodiformes; family Trochilidae; genus Calypte; species Calypte anna. The sequence goes on from NC_044245.1 coordinate 2,976,108, forward strand.
ATGACATGGTTCAGGCCCATCATGTCCACCCCCCCACCCATGACATGGTACAGCCCTACCATGTTGTGTCCCCCCCCACACCCGTGCCATGGTACAGCCCTACATTGGCTCCCCCCACCCATGACATGGTACAGTCCCACCATGGTGTGTCCTCCCCCTCCCATGACATGGTTCATCCCCATCATGTCCACCCCCCCACAATCCCATGGTTCAACCCTAAGGTGGCTCCCCCCCTTGCTCATGCCATGGTTCAGCCCTACCATGGTGTGGGTACCCCCCACTCGTGACATGGTGCAGCCCTACCATGGTGTCCCCCCCCACCCAAGCCATGGTACAGCCCTACCATGTTGTTTCCCCCCCCCCCGTGCCATGGTTCATCCCTACATTGGCTCCCCCCACCCATGACATGGTACAGTCCCACCATGGTGTGTCCCCCCCCACCCATGACATGGTTCATCCCCATCATGTCCACCCCCCCACAATCCCATGGTTCAACCCTAAGGTGGCTCCCCCCCTTGCTCATGCCATGGTTCAGCCCTACCATGGTGTCCCCCCCCCCAAGCCATGGTACAGTCCTACCATGTTGTTCCCCCCCCCCCTGTGCCATGGTTCATCCCCTTGCTGTCTCCCCCCTCTCCCCCACCATGGTTCAGCCCCCTCCTCACTCCATGCCTCTCCCCCTCCCCTCCATCATGGTCTGACCCACCACATCCCCCCCCAGCCCCGCAATGGTTCACCCCCTCCCTTCACGGGGGTTTTGCTCCCTCCTCCATCATGGCGCTGAGTCCGCCCCCCCCCCTCAACCTCCACCACGACCCTCAGCACCCCCATATCCCTTCCCCCTCAGCACCCCCATATCCCCCAGCACCCCAATATCCCTCAGCACCCCCATATCCCTCCCCATCCCCCCTCACTGCTCAGCGCTGCCGCCCCCTCACTGACCGCTCCCCCCCCTCCTCCCTTCTGCTGTGGTTGAGTCCGCCGCCCTCCGCTCACGTGACCACGCCCTCTTCGCTCCGCCCCCTCCCCGTGACGTCACGGCGCGCGGCGGCGGCGGGAGCGCGGGGGCTGCTGGGAACGATCCCCCCTTCCCCACCTCCCCTCCCCTCATCCCCTCAGACCCCCCCTGTCCCAAACAACCCCCAAATCCCCCCAAAATAACCCCAAATCCCCCCCCCAAACCCCCGCCCCTATTCCCCCCTCCCCATGAGCGGGCGGCGGCTGCGCGGAGCCATCGCTTGGGCGGCGGGTGAGCGGGGGGGGATGGGGTCCCTCCTCACTGAGGGGGCAGGTACGGATGGGGGGGGCGAGACCCTCACAGGGACCCTCGGCTGACGGGCACCAGGTGGCCTCAAGGGGCTGAGTCCCTCACAGGAATCCTCGGATGGGAGGGGGAGGCCCAGGTGACCCCGGGGGTGCTGAGCCCCTCACAGGGATCCTTGGCTGGGGGGGCCCAGGTGGCCTCAGGGGTCTGAGCACCTCACAGGGATCCTTGGCTGGGGAGGGGCCCAGGTGACCCCAGGGGTCTGAGCCCCTCACAGGGATCCTTGGCTGGGGGGGGCCCAGGTGGCTTTAGGGGTCTGAGCCTCTCACAAGGACCCTCAGCAGGGGGGGGGCTGGGGTGCTGGGCCCCTCACAGGGATCCTTGGCTGGGGGGGCCCAGGTGGCCTCAGGGGTCTGAGCCTCTCACAGGGATGTTTGGCTGGGGAGGGGAGGGTAAGGGGGGCCCAGGTGACCCCAGGAGCTTGAGCCCCTCACAGGGATTTTTGGCTGGGGGTGGGAGGCCCAAGTGGCCTCAGGGGTCTGAACCCCTCACAGGGACCCTCAGCAGAGGGGGGACTTGGGTGCTGAGCCCCTCACAGGGATCCTTGGCTGGGGGGGCCCAGGTGGCCTCAGGGGTCTGAACCCCTCACAGGGATTTTTGGCTGGGGGGGGGGGGTGGTGGGTCTGAACCCCTCACAAAGACCTTCAGCCGGGGGTCCCAGGTGACCCCAGGGGTCTGAACCCCTCACAGGGGTTTTTGGCTGGTGGGGGGGTCCAGGTGACCCCAGGACCCTGAGCCCCTCAGAGGGATTTTTGGCTGGGGGGGCCCAGGTGGCCTCAGGGGTCTGAGCTCCTCAGGGATTTTTGGCTGGGGGAGGGCTGGGGTGCTGAGCCCCTCACAGGGGTTTTTGGCTGGGGGGGCTCAGCTGACCCCTGGGGTCTGAGCCCCTCACAAGGATCCTTGGCTGGGGGGGCCCAGGTGGCTTTAAGGGTCTGAGCACTTCACAGAGGTTCTTGGCTGGGGCTGGGGCAGGTGACCCCAGGGGTTTAAGCCCCTCATTGGGATTTTTGGCTGGGGGGGGGCTGTGGTGCTGAGCCCCTCACAGGGATCCTTGGATGGGGGGGGGGAAGGAGAGGCAGGTGGCCCCAGGGGTTTAAGCCTCTCACAGGGATTTTTGGCTGGGGGTGGGAGGCCCAGGTGGCCTCAGGGGTCTGAACCCCTTACAAGGACCCTAAGAAGGGGGGGGTCTGGGGTCTGGGCCCCTCACAGGGATTTTTGGCTGGTGGGTCTGAACCCCTCACAAAGACCTTCAGCTGGGGGTCCCAGGTGACCTCAGGGGTCTGAGCCCCTCACAGGGGTTTTTGGCTGGGGGGGGGCAGGTGGTCCCAGGGGTCTGAACCCCTCACAAGGACCTTCGGTGGGGGGTCCCAGGTGACCCCAGGAGCCTGAGCCCCTCAGAGGGATTTTTGGCTGGGGGGGCCCAGCTGGCTTCAGGTGTCTGAGTCCCTCACAAGGACCCTCAGTGAAGGGTGGGAGGTGGGCAGGGGGCAGCCAGCTCTGGGTGCTGAGCCCCTCACAGGGATTTTTGGCTGGGGGGGGGGATGGGGAGGAAGAAGGGGGGACCCAGGTGACCCCAGGGGTCTGAACCCCTCACAGGGATTTTTGGCTGTTGGGGGGGGTGGGTCTGAACCCCTCACAAAGACCTTCAGCTGGGGGTCCGAGGTGACCCCAGGGGTCTGAGCCCCTCACAGGGATTTTCGGCCGGAGGGGGGATGGGAAGGAAGAAGGGGGGACCCAGGTGACCCCAGGAGCCTGAGCCCCTCACACCGACCCCCAGTTAGGGTGGGAGGCATCCAGCTTGGGGTGCTGAGCCCCTCACAGGGATTTTAGTTGGGAGGGGGGGTCTCTGCCAGCCCCAGGGTGTGCAGCCCCTCATAGGGACCCCTCTTGAGGGGTGCTGAGCTGGTGGGTGGGGGGTCCTGGTCCCACCACTGGGTTTCCTGCCCCCCACAACCACTCTGAGGATGCTGAGTTCCCCATCACCCCTCCCAGCCCCTCCATATCCCCATCACTGCTTGGGGAGGGGGCTCTGAGGTGTCCCCCCCTCCTTGGTTATATCAGCATTTTAAGGGGGGGTTTGGGGGGGGGGTGTTCTGGTTGAATTTATTGGGTTTTTTTGGGTACCCTGTGAGATGATGAGGGTAAAAGCAGAGGTTTGGGGTAACCACCCTTCAGGTATCCATAAATAAATAAAGCTCTTGTGTGGTGAAATGCAAAGCACGTGGGGGGGGGGAGGCAAAACCACACCTGCCTGAGCTTCAGTTCTGGAGAAATTCCCCCCAGGTGGGTAAAAGGGGGCTCAGACCAATTGCCTAACTGGTTAAACTGGTCCAGTTTTGCAGTGGGACACAACTCTTGGAGTGACTCCTGACCTCCTGGACCTCGGTTTTCTGCAGTGACCTTGAGCAAGTGGTTCTGCCCTGCAAGGAGAGCAACACCAATCAGTGCAAGCAGCTAATTAGTGCTGTGTAGCTAATTTGTTTCCAGGAGAAAAGTGGCTGAGTGGTCCCGACAGCTCTGGGTACTGTGCTGGGGGTGCTCTGCTCCTGTTTTTGGTATTACAAATAATAATTAATTTCTTTTTTTTTAATTTAAGCAACCTTCTGGCTCTTGGGGCAGAATCTCTGCTGGTGCAAGACCTGGGGCTTTGAGATCCTGGGGGTTTTTCCTGATTAAAATGTGTTGCTGGAGCTGCCTGGGGATTTCAGGAAGTGACCTGAAACTCTGTAACAAACCTCCTAAAAATAGGGAATGGGATTAATCATCCTAATTCAGGAGTCTTGGGGTTCCAGGGAAACTGTCCTTTAAGCTGCTTTTCTGCTTTGCTGAGGCCTCCTCTCTAAAGCCTCTCTGCTAATCAGCATTAATTATGTTTTAACCCTTTCCATGTCTCTCCTTTGAGTTGGTTCCTCCCAGTTAAACCCCCAGGTGAGTTGAGCAGGGCAGAGCAGACCCAAAAATGTTCCTCACCCTTGGTGACCAAACCTTTTTTTGGTGACCACCTCCTCTTCCCACAGCCCTGCCTGGTTTGTCCCCAGCCTCAGGTGTGGCACCTCCCCAGACACAGGGGTCTTTATGATATAACTGTGCCGGGTGACTCCAGCCCCCTGGGATTTTGGTGCTCATGGAGCCAAAACCATTTTAGGTGTAACCCAGGAGACCCTCTCTGTCCAGAGTGCCTGCTCTGGAAATGCCAAAATCTGAGCAAATGACACCAAATTCCTGAAGAGTTCCATGTTTTTTAAAATTGCTGAACAGGGCTGATCCAGTTGGCTGCCAGTCACCTGTGGTGTCCCCCAGGGATCAGTGTTGGGCCCAGTTCTGTTCAATATCTTCATTGATGATTTAGATGAGGGGATTGAGTCCATCATCAGCAAATTTGCAGATGACACTAAGCTGGGGGGGAGTGTGGATCAGCTGGAAGGCAGGAGGGCTCTGCAGAGGGACCTGGACAGACTGGAGAGTTGGAATGATCCCAAGGGGATGAGGTTCAACATTCCAAGTGCCGGGTCCTGCACTTTGGCCACAACAACCCCATGGGGAGCTCCAGGCTGGGCACAGAGTGGCAGAAAGGGACCTGGGAGTCTGGTTTGCCAGGAAGCTGAACAGGAGCCAGCAGTGTGCCCAGGTGGCCAAGAAGGCCAATGGCATCCTGGGCTGGCTCAGGAACAGCGTGGCCAGCAGGTCCAGGGAAGGGATTCTGCCCCTGTGCTCAGCCCTGGTGAGGCCACAGCTTGAGTCCTGTGTCCAGTTCTGGGCCCCTCAGCTCAGGAAGGAGATTGAGGTGCTGGAGCAGGTCCAGAGAAGAGCAAGGAGGCTGTGAAGGGATCCAGCAGAATTGCTGTGAGGAAGGGCTGAGGGAGCTGGGGGTGTTGAGGCTGGAGAAGAGGAGGCTCAGGGGAGACCTCATCACTCTCTCCAACTCCCTGAAAGGAGGTTGGAGCCAGGGGGGGGTTGGGCTCTTTTCCCAGGCAACTCTCAGCAAGGCAAGAGGGCAGGGTCTCAAGTTGTGCCAGGGGAGGTTTAGGTTGGAGATTAGAAAGAATTTCTTTCTGGAGAGGGTGATCAGGCATTGGAATGGGCTGCCCAGGGAAGTAGTGGATTCTCCGTGTCTGGAGATATTTCCAAAGAGCCTGGATGTGGCACTGAGTGCCATGGGCTGGGAACTGCAGCAGTAGTGGATCAAGGGTTGGACTTGATGATCTCTGAGGTCCCTTCCAACCCAGCCAATTCTATGATTCTAAATGAGGCAATAAATTGGAATTTCTGCTTAACATACAGAAGTGATTGGAAGGCTACTGCTGCAGACAGCTTGGAAATGGGATGTGCAGGTGCCTTGTGGGCCGGGAACCAAAGAGGAGAATTTAACAGTTTCCACCAGTATCCCTGTATCCACCAGATCTCTTCCTTTGGGCTTTTTTTGGTACTTGTGGTTTTTGAGGAAAAAGGTTTTTACTTTGAGGTTTTTGGGTTGCTGGAGGGCATTTGACAGGGATGAGGAGGCAGAGGAGGGCAGTGGTGATTGGGGTGCAGCCCAGCCCATCATTTGGAGCCATTCCTTGAGGTCAGGTTAACCAAATCTCACCCACTCCCAGCACCCATCAGCTCTTCACCCCCTCAGGACATTTTTATCCTTCACCTCTCCTGCAGAGCTGCTCCCAAAATCCCACAGTCTGCTGGGCACCTTCAGATGCCCCATGGGAGATGTTTTTGCTCTGTTACAGATTCCCAGTTTTCCATCCCTTTCATCAGTCATTGGAAACTGAATTTTTTTTTCTTCTCCCCTTTTTTCTTCTCCCCTTTTTTTCTTCTCCCCTTTTTTCTTCTCCCCTTTTTTCTTCTCCCCTTTTTTCTTCTCTCCCTTTTTCTTCTCCCCTTTTTCTTCTCCCCTTTTTTCTTCTCCCCTTTTTTCTTCTCCCCTTTTTTCTTCTCCCCTTTTTTTCTTCCCTTTTTTTTCTTTTTTTTTCCCTCCCTCCTAACTTCCATCTGGTTTTCCTCTGCAGATCTCCAGAAGAAGAGAAGGGGGGATACTTCTGGAGGGAGGCAAGAGGAAACACCTTTGAGTCTCCTGGCCCATTTTTAGCCTGTTTTCCAAAGAAGTGGGACCTGTGATCACAACTCCTGTGTCTTTTCTCACTTGAGCTCTCAATATTTTTAGGAAAAAAAAAAAAAAAAAAAAAAAAGGGGGGGGGGGGGGGGGAGGAAGGAAAAGGAGATGACCCCTGCAGGGTCCCACCTGGTGGCTTTTGTGGCATCACCTAAAAATGAGGTTAAGTGGTGGCTGGAGGCAACAACCACACAGGTTACAGTCTGAAAGGAGAGGAGTGTTGTCTGTGGGAGGTGAAATCCAGGGTAAAACCCAAACTGAGGGGTGTTCTGGAAGAGTTTTTGTCCAGCACCCAACTGCTGGGTGTCTGATGGGGGTGTAGCAGCTTTAGAGCCTGAGTTTTCTGCCATCTGAGAGTCCACCCACCCTTGGGGGCTGTGGGCACCACTGGTCTGACCACCACCAGAGGAGGTGGTACATTTGAGAGGGTGTTCTGGACACCCCCTGAGCACCTTAGCAACCTGTAGGACTGTTGGGGACACACCAGACCTGCATGTACACCCTTAGCTGCATTTTGTCTCTTGTCTTTCCCAGGCAGGAGAGCAGAGGAGTGGAGGAAAAAAAAACCCCAAGAGGAGATTAAAGGGCAGGGAGCACTTTTCCATTGGCCATCTTCAAACTGCAGCTGGGTAATTAAAGCTTTAGGCAGCTCACAAATAGCCCAGCTTCCTGCTGCCTGGCTCAGGGGTGCTGCTAGGAGCTGCATTTCATTCCTTGCCTCTAAGGGAAGAAAAGCAAAAGGTAAGGAGAGGATGGAACCTTCTCCTCCCAGTGAGGGGTTTTGCCCCTTTCCCAGTTTGTTTGGGTGAAATGGTTGTAAATGATTTGGGCAGCTTTAACATTTTGTTGTTGTTGTTGAGGGGAAGGTGGGAGAGAAAAGCTCTTTAGTGGGGCTGGGATTTGGGCATCTGGAGCTGCTCTTGTTGGCAGAACCAGATGGTGGTGGAGGGAAAGAAGCCAAACCCCCAGCCAGGACCCAAATGTCACCTGCAGGGAGTTTGAGTGGTGTTTGAGGAAGCTGGAGCAGGATGGAGGGACTTGGTTGAGGAGGAGCCAGGTGCTGGGGTGGCTGCAGGGTGACAGAATTTTCTGCAGCTCTTCTGGAGGAAGGGTCAGGGCTCACCAGAGTTCTGCCACTTAATTTGTATCAATGAGAGGAGTTGGCAGAGAGGAAAATGGTTTGGAGAGCTCAGCAGGAGCCTCTCTGCTTCCTGGCTGCAAGTTCTGAGAAGATTTGCTGGTGAGGAGGTCCAGGAGGGTTGTGCTCTCCTCTCCAGGTGTGGAACATTTAGGGAAAAACTTGGGCTCCCTGGAAATTCTCAAAGGCTGAGGGAAAGGTAGGACAGGTCCTTACCTCAAAGGGTTTCAGCCTTGTGGGGTTTTGGATGATGAAGCCCAATTGTGGCTGTGCATGGACCATGGGATCAGTTGTCTCAGGACCCTGGAGAATCATGGAATGGTTTAGGTTGGAAAGGACCTTGGAGATCATCTCCAAGCTCCTGCCATGGGCAGGGACACCTCTCATCCAGCCCAGGTTGCTCCAAGCCTCATCCAACCTGGCCTTGAACACCTCCAGGGAGGGGGCAGCCACAGCTTCTCTGGGCAATCTGTTCCAGAGTCTCAGCACCCTCCTGCTGAAGAACTTCTTCCTCAGCTCCAGCCTGAACCTCTTCTCCTGCACTTTCAATCCATTTCCCCTGGTCCTAGGGCTGGACACTCTGAGGAAAAGTCCCTCTGCAGCCTTCCTGGAGGTTCCCTTCAGGGATTGGGGGGCAGCTCTAAGGTCCCCCTGGAGTCTTCTCCAGGCTGAACAATCCCAGCTCCTCAGCCTCTCCTGGGAGCAGAAGTTCTCCAGCCTCTGGATCATCTTTTTGGCCTCCCCTGGACTGGTTCCAACAGACTGAAGCTGTTCAGTCTCTGGAGCTGCAGCACCCAGGGGACATTAACAGCAAAAAACCCCAAAAAGAAGACACTTTTCTTTTGGAAGGTGATTGAAATGTGGGGTTTTTACTCTGCTGCTGGCACCTCCTTAGACTTTTTGTGTTAATACCCTCTCCTTTTTTGCAGACTTTAAACTCTGGTCAGACAAAGCACCCTGGGGGACAGGAAAGAAGGGAAAACTCAGAGAATTTATATAATTTGCAGCTGAATTTGCCTGTTTTGCAGCTGTGCTGCCTGACCCAGGGCTGCGTGATGGCAGAGCTGTGCAGGAAGGAGGGATTTAGGGATAAGGAGGTATCCAGCTCCTTGAAAGCTGGGGTTCAGGCAGCTGGGTTGGATTAGGCTGCTGGAGGATCCCCAACCCAGTTTGTAAGACGTGGCATTTGGCTTAAGGCTGTTTAAAGAAAGTGATTGGTAAGCTCAGGGTGACATTGCTGATGAGCTCATTTAAAATGGAAAGGTCTGCTGAGGCCACACCCAAGGCCCTGTGGTTCAAGAAATGAATTTCCAAGGGATTTTCTGCTTCCAGAGTGTGATGGGTTTTAAAGAGCAAAGGAGCAGCTTGTTTGGTTTGTCCTGCTCTTCTCACCACCTCTGCTTTAGAAGCTGCTGAGTTGCTGTTGATGGATGAGGGTCCCCAGTGGAACCCCCTGAGCTGTCCTACAGGATTTGCTTCTTTATTCACAGGTTAATAATTAATTTTTCTTCCACCCTAGAGAGGCAGGAGTGCAAAACCACCCAGTTGCTTGCTTTCTGGCTGAAGTAGCAACTGCAGGAAAACTCTGTGTGGCCCCAAGCTGCCTTCATTTTTTTCTTTTTTTCCTGTACCAGGAACCAAACACTTCTCCCTGGCCAGGAGAGCTGGAGTTGGTGCTCCAGGAAAGGTGGAAATAAACCCCAAATAAACCCCTTTGCATCCCAGATCCCACCCGTGTTGGGGACATTGTTGCAGTTTTGGGGTTTAGTGGTGGGGGGCAGTGGGTCTGAGCTTCAGGCAGCTTATGGAAAAGCTTTTGCCTAGGGATATTTATCCTGGGAATGCCAGGAAACATTCAGGTGTCCCTCACAGGCTGGTGGTTTGTACTTGTTGGGATGTGAGCAAGCAGCAGAAGAGGTGTGATGGTCTCAAAGACATCCCAACCCTTCACTTGAAGATGTGTAGCTGATTTCTGCCCTTTTATTTTTATTTTTTTTTTTTCTTACCAGCTTCTCCTGGAGGCCTCTGCCCATCTGAGGGAGGTGGCTGTGACCCCACAAGTGTTAACCTGGGATTTCCCTGCAGATCCTGTGGTGTTTCCAGGCAATTATCTCCTCCTGGAGAAAAACTTCCCTGGGATTTGGGTCTCAGAGGGACCCAACCCTGGTGGCAGAGCTCCTTTAGTGGCACCTGGAACCCAGTGTCCTCCTTTTTTGGGTTTAACCTCAGTCCTTCAGAACCACCCTGCAGTGACACAGGTGCTTCAAAGCCTGAGAGATTTGTTCCCTGCTAAGAACTGGGCACAGCAAGGGGAAGCTTTCCTGCTGCACTGCTGTTTTCTGCTCTCCAAAATGTTATCCAAGTCCTTTAGGGCTCCCAACCTGGTTATTTCACAGAACCTAATTCCCTAATTTAGGGAATTAATTAACCCATGCTCCCTAATTTAAGAGTTCTTTGAATTTCCCTGGAATTTCCCACCCTCTGTTCCTTCCTATCAGCTCCAGGTTTGCCTTTTCTCATCATTTCAGACTTCCCTGCAGAAACTGCAATCCAAGGGCAAAGCTTAGGTGCTCTTGTAGGTTCAGGCACACCTCCATATGGGGTTTTTTTTTCTCTTTTTTTCCAGCCATGCAGGGACCAAGACCCGTGGTTCTGAGCGGCCCCTCGGGTGCAGGGAAGAGCACTTTGTTAAAGAAATTACTTAAAGATTATGAGAATGTCTTTGGCTTCAGTGTCTCCCGTGAGTATCTTGAGTGTCTCTGGGGTGAGGACAAGGTAAGAGGAGGAGGAGTTCCCTGGGATGGTTCCCTCTGAGGTGAAAATAACCCTGGCAATGCTGGAATTCTCCAGCATCCACAGCAGCATCAGGGCAAGGAATTTTTTGGCAGCTTGCCTGCTGGAATGTTTATTTTGTTGATTTTTTCTTGAGTGACACCTTAAAGGTTTCCCTCAGAGTGTGGGCAGTGCCCATGGCTCATTTGCCTGATCTTTCCCTGGAGTTCTGCAAGGTGTTTTAAGTACATTACCAAAAATATTTGGTTTGTTTTTTTTTTTGCTGTCCTAACACTTTGGATCCTGCAAGTGAAATCCTTTGAGATCTGTGAGATCCAGATCTGTTCTGCTAGGAAAGGGCAAATACTGCCTGTTTAAAAATTGAATATTACTGGAGAGGAAAATAAATTATCTTTCCTTTTGTGTCTATGAACCCATGCTCCTCACATCAAATTAAATCTGTCCCTTTTCCCCAAAGTTGCCTCTTGGTAGATATTTTTCTTCCTAATTCTCCAGTGTCCTTTTAGACTTTGGCAGGTGCAGCTTTATGAAAACTTGAAGGTGATCAGAACCTTCTTGCCTTAAAATAACTCCCCCCAGTCCTAAATGAAATAACAATCAGTGTTGCTTGCTGTGCTGAGCAGCAGCTTCTTTCTGGTTGTCAGGGTTTAACACTGCCCTGGCAATTAACCCAAGTAACAGCTGCTCTCTATTAATCTCTCTCTCCTCCTTAATAAAGAAAGGAGAGAGAATAAGGGAGAGAGAATGATGGGTTGGAAACTAAACTACACAGCTTGAATGAAACAGGAATGATAAATAGGAAAAATGACTAAATCTATACAAATATACAGGAAAATTGATCCCAGGTTCCTCCCCCCTTTCCCCCAATAACTCTCAGGTCACCCCCGAGGCTGCAGGGCAGCCCTGGGAAAGTCCAGGCTGGAATCCTGGGGTCAGCAGCAGTTGGGAGCTGGAGGCAGGAACACACAGATTCAGGCTGGGATGGATCAGGAGCACAGGCAGAGGAAGGGATGGAATCCTCCCAGGATGCTGGGTGAAGGAAGGGAAGCAGGAAAGGCAGGCAGCTGGAAGCAGGAAATCAGGAAATCATGGCTTGGCCCTCGTGATGCCTCAAATTTATCCTGAGTATGAGGTGTATGGGATGGAATACTCTGTTTGGTCAATTCTGGCATCTCTCTTGTCTGTTCCTCCCCAAAGGAGGCTGCAGGTGGGACCTCTTTATTCCTTCTGGAGGGTAAAAGTTTTCCTCAGAGCTGAGCAGTGTCCTTGGCTCTGCACACCAGTCTCTAGCAGTAACTATAAACACCTAGGGTTATCAGTCCTAGAAGCACACACTGTCTGAGAAACTTGCTGTTAATTTCAGCAAGTACAACTACTTACAAGAGACTGAGCTAAAAGCAAAAGTACAAGACAGAAAATCACCTTTATCCTGGCCCAAACCATGACACTGGTTTGTAGAGCTTTGGCTTGAAGTAAATCAGTTTGAACAACTTCCAGCCAGTTTCAAAGTCTGGATAGTTTATTGACACCTCCCTGCATTCATCTTAATCCTGGCTGCTTTAGCACCCATGTAAGTGGCTGCTTGAGCTTTTTTAAATGAAGATAACTCGGGGCAGGTGCTAATTCCCTGAAGGGAGGCAGAGGGCCTGAGTAATGTGCTGGGGTTACACATCACAGAGCTGAACACAAAGTCCCACTCTGACTCCTCAGGCCACCAGCACTCTGAATCAGTTGTTTGTAGATTATCTGGAATTCCTGGATTAAAGCCAATCCTGCATGCTGCTGGGTTGCCACACTGATTCCAGAAAGCTTGGATCATTTTAAAGAGAGGATCCATCTTAGTTGATCTGTGTTTGGTTTTGTTTCTTTGATACTCTTGCTTCCTACAATATTTACAAGGCTGTTTTGGGGGGTTTTTATTGTTGTTTGGTTTTTTTGCTTACAGATACACGAGGCAGCCAAGGCCTGGAGAAGTAAATTGTAAGAGGTGAGTGTGTTGCAGGTGGGGCCTCTCTTGGACTCAGCAAACAATTCCTCGTGAAAAAAAATCAAGTTTTATAGGTGAAGTGCATGCACAAAACCTCCCTGGCAGAATAACTGAGTGATGTTTAGAGGAGCAGACATTCCCATAATGTTGTAAATATGCACACAGACACCCACTTGAGTTCTTTATCTCCATGGCAATGAGACCATAACCATTTACTCCTGCTCCATGAGCTGGAAGAGAAGATATCAGAGGGGGGATGGACTTGGGCAGAACAAACCCAAAATGTAATTAAATGATGAAATTAAATCATGAAATGGAAGCACATGCTGCCAGTTCTCTTTTCTGGACTCTCTGTGACTCACTGGTCAAGGTTTTATGCACCCTGCTCCATAGTGAGTGGATTGACTGGTTTTCCAAAGGGACAGATAGAGAGCCCTTAAACACACCCTGCTCTGGGAATTGCAGCCTTATGAGGTGTCTCTGGATGCAGAGCTTGTGTTCAGGCTGCTTTTCTCTTCTCTGCTTTGTTTGCATACTTTCAGAAAAAATCAAATGAGCTTTTCTGCTTTCATTTCCAATGGCAGTTTTCCCCCTGAAGTGAAAGGGAGGAATTTTAACAGAAGAGAAACATTCCTTTTTAGTTCCTTTTTGTTTTGATGTTCCCTTTTATCTCTCCACTCCATTCTAGGCTTTAATCATAAAATGCTTTCAAATTAAGGGCCTCTTTGGTCCTGCTGTAATGGGGAGGAAGTTTCTCCCTGCACCAGGAAGAGGAAAAGGGATAGAAAAGGGGGATGCAGGAGCATTTTTGGCCATATAGAAAGCTCCAAAACACTTTAAGCAGGTGCCTGGGCAATTGGCATTGGGGATGCTGTAATTAGGGAGCAGTTACCTGCATTCTGAAATTACTCTGGGATGATTATTTTATTATTTATTATTTAATTATGGTTATTTTGACCATGAACTTTCCCTTCAAAGCTATTAATTTCTGGCTCTTTTTTTTTTTTTTTTTTTTATTTTTTTTTTCCTTTTTTTTTTTCTTTTGGTTGGTTGGTTTGTTGGGTTTTTTTTGGTTTGGTTTGGTTGTTTCTTTCTTTCTTTTATTTTTTCCCTCTCCAGATTACCCACTTGTGACCAGAGAGGAAATGAAGAAAGAAATTGATGCGTTGAAATTCATTGAGCATGCAGAATTCTCTGGAATATGTATGGGACAAGGTATGCAGCTCAGGCACCCTCACTGCTCAGCCCAGGTTGGTGCTGGGAGCTGGACAAGGTGCAAAGGCAAAAAATACTTGAGCTTAACAACATTTTTCCCCCCAGACACACAGATTCTTGCCCCCAAGGCAGAACTTTTCATTGATAGCAGGGTCAATGTCAGCTTTATTGAGATGAAAAAATTAACTCCTGCAGAGAGTCAGCTCATTGTAATTGAGTCATCACTGAGTTCTGAGATCTCTGTAGCCTCTAGTGTTTGAGGCTGCTGAAGGTGTTCAAATCCTCTCAGCTGTTCTTGCACAGGGGTGATTTGTGCTCCTTAATATCTTAGAATCACAGAATCACAGAATTGGCTGGGTTGGAAGGGACCTCAGAGATCATCAAGTCCAACCCTTGATCCACTACTGCTGCAGTTCCCAGCCCATGGCACTCAGTGCCACATCCAGTCTCTTCTGAAATATCTCCAGACACGGAGAATCCACTACTTCCCTGGGCAGCCCATTCCAATGCCTGATCACCCTCTCCAGAAAGAAATTCTTTCTGATCTCCAACCTAAACCTCCCCTGGCACAACTTGAGACCCTGCCCTCTTGTCTTGCTGAGAGTTGCCTGGGAAAAGAGCCCAACCCCCCCTGGCTCCAACCTCCTTTCAGGGAGTTGTAGAGAGTGATGAGGTCTCCCCTGAGCCTCCTCTTCTCCAGCCTCAACACCCCCAGCTCCCTCAGCCCTTCCTCACAGGAATTCTGCTGGATCCCTTCACCAGCCTGGTTGCCCTCCTTTGGACCTGCTCCAGCACCTCAATCTCCTTCCTGAGCTGAGGGGCCCAGAACTGGACACAGGACTCAAGCTGTGGCCTCACCAGAGCTGAGTACAGGGGCAAGTGCTTGCAGGGAGCAGTATGGAGACTTCTGCTCATTATCCCTTTGTCAACCCAATGGTCTGGATACAATAGATTTTAGGAGCAGAAGTGGTGATCAGAGGGCTGGAGCTATGAGAATAGGCTGAGAGGGTTGGGGTTGTTCAGCCTGGGAGAGAGAAAATCTCCAGGGAGACCTTAGAGCATCTTCCAGGGGCTCCAGGAAAGCTGGGGATGGAGTTTTTACAAGGGATGGAGGGATGGGATGAAGGGAAATAGGTTAAAACTTGAAGAGGGGAGATTTAGGTTGGACATTAGGAAGAAATTCTTTCCTGTGAGGGTGCTGAGCCCCTGGCCCAGGTTTCCCAGAGGAGCTGTGGCTGCCCCATCCCTGGAAGTGTTTAAATCCAGGTTGGATGGGGCTTGGAGCAACCTGGGCTGGTGGGAGGTGTCCCTGACTATTCCAGGGGGTTTGGAATGAGATGATCTTTAAGGTCCCTTCCAACCCAAACACTTCCATGATCCTGTGGTGTCTGCAGTGGCTGTTATGAAACAAGGGTTCTGTGCTCTGGTAAAGTGGCTGCTTATGAGCAGATCAATTGCACAGCACCCCTGGCTGGGGTTAAAGAGTTGAGGTGGATTTTAAAATAGCATTGCCCTCAGCTCTGGGGCTGATAATCAATAGAACAAGCTGCAGTGTTAATTAAAAGGCTGTTATCTTACACAATTATTGTGAGGAAATGATGGCACTGTAGTAAAGGATCTGCTAAGCAGGAAAAGTAAATGTTCCTTGAGGTATTAGTTGGAATTAGTTAGAAATTTGCCTGGAATGCCTTTCAGGAAGATTTAGGTTGTTGAGAAGAGCTGAGTGTGCCTTTCTGAAGACGTTTTGGAGGTGGCCAAGTTTTCTTGTGAGGAGGGTTTCCTTTTGGGGAGGTTTTCCTTTTGGGGAGGTTTTCCTTTTGGGGAGGGTTTCTTTTTGGAAAGGGGTTCCTTTTGGGGAGGGTTTCCTTTTGGGGAGGGTTTCCTTTTGGGGAGGGTTTCCTTTTGGGGAGGGTTTCCTTTTGGAGAGGTTTTCCTTTTCCTTTTGAGGAGGTTTTCCTTTTCCTTTTGAGGAGGTTTTCCTTTTCCTTCTGAGGAGTTTTTCCTTTTCCTTCTGAGGAGTTTTTGCTTTTCCTTCTGAGGAGGTTTTCCTTTTCCTTTTGAGGAGGGTTTCCTGGTGAGGAGGGTTTCCTTCTGGGAGGTGCCAACATAAAGTCCCTAAACTGAACATGCTGTACAGCTCTGAAGGACCAGTTGGTGATTTTTGCACTTCAGTACAGTGGCTGTTCCAGTTGTGACATTGCAGAGGTGTCACTGCTGTCACCACAGCTCAGGGCAGCCCTCTCAGGGATCTGGTTTTGCTGGCAGGACAATCCTCTGCCCTGGCCTTGATACTTCCAGTGTCAAGAAGAGAAACCTGATGGCTCATTCTTCCAAATCCCCAGCACCAAGGAGAAGCTGAGTTCAAGCTCCTTAATCCCTGGCTTCATTCCTCCACGTGTCCTCCTTAATCCAGGCAGCCACAGGGTGGAGGTGTCTGCCTTCTGAGGCCTGATCCATAGGTGGAGTTGAGTTTAGTGCCTTTTTCTCAGGGTGGGGGCTGAGAAGACATTCCAGCTCAGACAATTTTCTTGAAAAATCTGCAGGAATTCAGTACTTTAACCAAATTATATACTTGAGTTTGCTTCTGAGGTGCTTTTTCTCCCTGGCCCTCACTTTCACCTGGATTCCCCTCTGCATCTTCACCCTGCCTGTGGTGGTGAGAGGCTGAAACTAACCCAGACCCTCTGAACAATAAATATCTCTTTGCAAGGAAAAGAAATACAGAAACTCCAAGCTCAGGTTTCCTCTACTAAGGATGTTTCTAATCAAAATGTCTGACAAAATGGAGACTCCTTCATGCCTCTCAGAATAAGTGAAGTTTTCTCCAATCCTTTTTGTCCCCTAATTCTCACCAGCTAATAAGAATGAGGAACTATAAATTAATTGCTTAATGTAAGAGCCCTTTCAGGGCACTGTCTGTGTCCTGCCCAGAGAAACCAGAATTTCTTTGAAGCCACCTAAAATTGGAGACTGAAATCAGAGTGCAGCCATGGAGTCTTTTTCCAAGGGTTGTGAAAGCTGCTGGCTTGTTAGAGGTGAGTTGTAGCTGGAGTTGGCTGATGCCTGGTGGTACCTGATGAAACCTGCAGCTTTCACATGGCAAACCAAAGCACTCTGAGGAGTTTTTGGGGTATTTCTGATGGATGAGGCTCAGATCTGTATATGTACAGGGCACAGTTGCTGGTCTTGGAGCTTGCTGATTCCTTTTGGGTTTGTAATCTGTGTTTTGAGACTCCCAGGTCAGGAAGAAGGTCACCAACCACCTCAAGATTCTCCTCTAAAATCTCCTCTGCCACTGTCTAACAGGAGGAAACAGCCTCAGGGTGTGCCAGGGGAGGTTTAGGGTTTGATAACAGCAAAAATGTATTGATGGAAAGGGTTGTGAAGCCTGGGAAAAGGCTGTCTGGGTGGTGGTGGTGGAAGTCACCATTGCTGAAGGGATTTCAAAGCCCTGGAGATGTGGGTGCTGAGGGACATGGTGGCCTTAGCAGTGCTGGGGGTAATGCTTGGACTTGGTAATTTTGGTCTTTTCCAACTAAAATCATGACCTGGTTCTGTGAGCCTCCTGATTTCACCCCCCTCAAAAACTGCAGTGCCACCTCTGAGCTCCTTGGCAGAGCTTTCCCTCTGCTCTCTTGTGCCATGGAGCCCTGGTTTGAAGGAGAAACCTGTGCTCAGCACTTTGCAGGTGCCAACAAAAAAATTCCCTGAGAGGATTGCTTCCCAGTAACCACTCCAGGGTACCTCCAGTACACCAGGAGAGAGTTGGAACTGGCTGCTCCTCCGGGATAATTGTGTTCAGGAGCAACCTCCAGGCAATTCCCCTGTGCTGGGGAAGAGTCTTCAACACCATAAAAGGAACAACCACACTAAAAATGCCTTTTTTAATTGTGCATCTTCTGGCCCAGGGCAGGAAGCCTCTCCATCAGGCAGCCTTCAGAGAGTGTGTGGATGCAGGAATTGGTGGATCTCTGGAGAAGGGAAATTTCTCAGTGGTTTTGGTGAAGGTTTGTCAGGGTTTAACACTGGCCAGGCAATTAAACCGAAATAGACTCTCTCTATTAATCTCTCTCTCCTTGATAAAGAAAGGAGAGAGAATAAGGGAGAGAGACTTATAGGTTGGAGACTAAACTACAGAACTTTAATGAAACAGTAATGATAGGGACAATTAGTAAGATTATAGAGATACACAGGAAAATGAGAACCACATTCCTCCCCCCAATAACTCTCACGCACCCCCGAGGCTGCAGGGCAGCCCTGGGAAAGTCCAGGTGGAATCCTGGGGTCAGCAGCAGTTGGGAGCTGGAGGCAGGAACACACAGATTCAGGCTGGGATGGATCAGGAGCACAGGCAGAGGAAGGGATGGAAGCCTTCCAGGATGTGGGTGAAGGAAGAGAGTGGGAGGCAGGCAGCTAGAGAGCAGGAAGAGAAGCAGGAAGAGGGGAAATCAGGAAAATCCCTCAAATTATTACTGAGTGTGAATGTATATGGGACGGATACTCTGGTCAATTCTGCATCTGTTCTTGTCTGTTCCTCCCCAAAGGAGGGCTCCTGGGGTGGTAAAATGTTTTCCTCAGAGCTGAGCAGTGCCTGGCTCTGGCAAACCAGTCCCTGCATTAACTATAAACATTCAAGTGTTATCAGTTCTAAAAGCAGACACTGTCTGAGGGGACTTGCTGTTTAATTTCAGCAACTACTTAAAGAGGCTCAGCTGAAAGCAGAAAGTACAAGGCAGAGAATCACCTTTATCCTGGCCCAAACCAGGACAAGGTTGCTCGGGTTTGGTGCTTTCCAGGCTGGACTTGAGCCACGCTGCACGTTTCCAACCTTCCATCATGGTTTTTGATGACCTCTTTTAGGAGACAGCCAAGTCCTGCTCTGCCCAGAGGACATTGGGGAAAGAGAAACTTCAGCAAAAGCAGAGGCAGGATCTCCCTTCTCTCCTGCACATTTTGGCACAGGGGGGACGCCCTGTGGGTGCAGACCCTGCTTGGAGGGGGAACACACTGCAGTGCCTGGATGCCCTGACCCCTTCCCTCTTTGCTTTGTCCTTCAGTAAGGTGCAGTGGCAGGCTGTCCCAGGGCCCAGAACCAGATCTGTGTCCTTGACATTGACATCAGGGTGTGAAGAACATCAAGAGACAGACCTGAACCCCATCTACATCTCTGTGCAGCCCCCCATCTTTGGACATCCTGGGTGAGCGACCGCCTTCCTTTGCCGTTAGGCACTTAGAGGTATTCAGGCACTTGCTGGGGTTCTTCCTCCCCTTCATTCACCTCCAGGTTTCTAAGGGTGGGGAGGATGTTTCTGAGCATCCCTCTGCCCAGTCTTAAACTCCCCATCCTCTTTTCCCAGGGATCAGTCTGCCCTGTTTTTCAGATTCCTTCCTGTCCAGTTTCCACAACTGGGCTCCCAGCCCCCTTGCTGCACTTGCTCAGCCTTTAAATGCTTATTTTATGCTTAACACTGGGGAGAGAAGGAGGTTTTTTTGTGTTAAGACTTGCCTCATATCTTAAAAGTTAAACTCAAGTTCTCTGCAGCACCCCAGATCCTATACCCCTCTTATGGAGCCCTGTATAATTAATGATCTTCCATGTGCCTCTGGGAGAAAGTGAAATCCCTGCAGGATTCAGAGAAGGGATGTGGATTAATTGGTGGTATGGGACTCCCAAAAAGCCATGCAAGAAATCCTGGCTCTCTCCCCTCATGCTCTCAGTAGATCAGGCAAGCCTGTTCTCATCTAGAGGAGGAAGCCAACAGCACCAGAACCCAGCA
This sequence comes from Calypte anna, assembly GCF_003957555.1. NCBI lineage: Eukaryota > Metazoa > Chordata > Aves > Apodiformes > Trochilidae > Calypte > Calypte anna. Next base: position 2,995,449 of record NC_044245.1, read on the forward strand.
GAGAAATTTCATCTCCCAGATTACCTGCAAAAAACCTACAAATTAAAAAAAAAAAAACAGGGAGTGCAAAAGCAACTGGGAAGCTGAGCCTGGGTAGAAGATCTTCAAGGCCAGGTGGGATGAGCCTTGAGTAACCTTTTCTAGATGAGAGGCATCCCTGCCCATGGGCAGGGGGGTTGGAGCAGATGATTTCTTCCTGGAAGGTCCCTTCCAACCTAAGCAGATGATCTTCACCCCAAGCCCCTGCTTGGGACACTGGTTTGCTCTGGGCTGTGGATGAAGCTCCTGACCTTTTGCAGAGTCTTCTCTGATGTGCACGTGGTCACCAACAGTAGGAAATGGTGAACCAGGGGGGGACTTCTGGGTGGTTTCCTGCCTGTAGGTTTGGGACAGATGTTCCTTCAATGTGTTTTTGTTTGGTTTTTTTTTTGTTGGGTTTAGGAAAAAACGACTCGTGACAGGAAGACTGAGACAGAAGAAAGTTTAACGAAAGCGTTTGAATGCAGCCACGGGTAGATTTGGAACTTAGTGAGTACCAGGGGCCTTCAAGTGCTGTGCCAAGGGGGGCTGGGGGTGCTTTGGGGATTTAGAGATGGTTTCTGCGCGTGGGAAGTTCTCCTTTCTCTCTACACTGCCCTGGTGAGGCCCCATCTGCAGTGCTGTGTCCAGCTCTGGGCTTCTTGGCTCAGGAGGGGCAGGGAACTGCTGGAGAAGGGCAGCAAAGGGCTGTGAGGTGTTTGGGGGACTTCATCTTATGAGAGAAGGCTGAGGGACTTGGGTCTTCTTACTCTGGAGAAGAGAAGGCTGAGGGAGGGTCTTATCATCCCCCATAAATACTTAGAGGGGGGTGGAGGAGGTCTGGTCTTTTTTCAGTGGTGCCCAGGGACAGGAGATGGGGACAAACTTGATCTATAGGAAGTTCCATCTCAACATGAGGAGGAACTTGGTTACTTTGAGGGTGGCAGAACACTGGAACTGCCCAGAGAGGTGGTGGGGTTTCAGTCTCTGGGGATATTCAAATCCCACCTGGACACCATCCTGTGCAACCTGCTCTGGGTCAGCCCGCTCTGGACAAGGTGGTCTCCAGAGCTCCCTCCCAAGCCCTCACATTCTCTGGTTCTGTGGTTCACCAAGAAATGTTGTCATGGCCTGGACATGGGCACCTGCAGAGAAGCCACCTTATCAGTGTGTCTGAAATAACCTTAAAATACCACAGGAACTTGGGTCATTGATGTGAGAGATGAACACAGGAAGGAACATGCCCTCCTCTTAACTCCTCTTGTCCTCTTCTCTTCCTAGGTAAAGAGCCTGGCCTCTTTGACTTGGTCATTATTAATGATGATTTAGAAAAAGCATATTCTGAACTGAAGGAGGTGCTGCTGGAGGTGAGTATTTTGGGGGTTCTCCTCAGGCAGGGGGTGACCTTCAGCCTGAGCAGATGAGGGTCTGTCTCCAGGCAGCCAAAAAGTGTGACCTCCTGGCCACATTTGATGTGTTTTGAGCTGCTGAGTGACATAGTTGAGAACAGAGCCTGTACAGTGGGAATGGCCTCAGATGGATCAGTGGCCTCAGAGTGGGAAATGGAGCCAGCACTGTCCTGGATTAAGGACAAAATGAAAAAAACCAGCCTTGGATAGTGTGGGAGAGCTGAATTTTGAAGAGACTCAAAGTCAATCCTTGTGGTGTTTGGGTCTGTGAAAGGGTGTGGAGCTGTTCAGAAGGAGACAGCTGTGGTCTCCAGAGCTGTGAAACTCTTGAGTTGTTCTCTTGAAGCCAGGATGGGAAAGTTGGGAGTGTTCAGCCTGGAGAAGAGAAGGCTCCAGGGAGACCTCAGAGCACCTTCCAGTGCCTGGAAGGGCTCCAGGAAAGCTGGGAAGGGATTTTGGAGAAGGGAATGAGATGACAGGAGGGGAGAGGTTTCAAACTGTAAGAGGGGAAATTGAGATGAGTATCAGGAAGAAATGTTTCCCTGTGAGGGTGGTGAGACACTGACCTAGGTTGTCCAGAGGAGCTGTGGCTGCCCCATCCCTGGAAGTGTTCCAGGCCAGGTTGGATGGGGCTTGGAGCAGCCTGGGCTGGTGGGAGGTGTCCCTGCCCATGGCAGAGGGTTGGAACAGATGATCTTTGAGGTCCCTTCAAATTCCAACCATTTTATGATTCTGTGACTTCTCCAGCTTGGTCTGGTGGGAAATGTCTCTGCCTATGGGAGTGGGGTTAGAACCAGGTGAGCTTTAAGGTCCCTTCCAACCCAAACCAGTCTATAATTCCATGATTCTGTGATTTCTTGGTCTCCTTGCAGGAAACCTCAGAGAGAGCCAAGAAGTCCTGAGCTACCTCCCAGGCCCTTTTAACTTTGCACATCATTCCCGAAGCACGTCGCACCGGTTTATTCCAAGAGACATTCCCTTTAGGCTGCTCCTCTTCCCCACTTTGCTCTAGGATGTTTCTATTAAAAGGAAAGAAAATGAAACTTGGTCACACTCGTGTTTCTGTTCTCCATGGGCTTTGTACCTCAGTGGCTGCTTCAGAAGCCATGGAAGAGCTCCTGTGGGTTTGTGAGGCTGCAGAGAGCAGCCCCAAGGATGGGAGTTGGGATCCCATTTGGAGTATTTCTGGAGTAACTCCACTCACTAGAGGGTGTCACTTCACTTGTGTGACCCCCACCACCTCCAGGGGGTTCCCACCTGAGTGTTGGCTTCACCTTGATTCCACTTCCTTTTGGCAGATCTGGCAACAGCTCCAGGTTGTCCCACCCTCTGTTGCCTGCTCTCGTGGCATCTTGTGTGTCCCTGAGGGGACCTCAGTCCTTGTCAGCAGATGGGTTTGGTTCATCAGCCAAGAGAATGGAATGGCTGGAGGATGGGAGCCAAAAAATGAGGTTGGAAAAACGTGATCCAATCCACTGCCTTTTTTTTTCTGGGGGAGGAAAGTGCTGTGAGCTTTTCCTTCTCTCTGATACCCTTGCAGCCATCTTGTAACTCACGTTGTTCCACTTGATTTAGGTGCAGGTAGATTATTTTTTTCTGTTTTGATGCTCTTATATCTACAAATTGAGGGAGAAATCATTTCCCTCCCAATCCATGCAGTCTTTCTGGATAATGTGCTTGAGGGCAGCAATAAATCCCTTTTCCTCAGAAGGATCCATTCCATCCAGCCACTCTCCCACGTCCCAGTCTCTTTCTTTAGGCATGGAGAGCTTTGCTGGGAAGGTGCTTTGCATTTTGCTCCTTTACCCTTAATCTTGATGCTTTCAGCTGATTTCTGAGCCTTTTGCTCCCTCCAGCAAGTTGTATTCTCAGCCTCCTCAGGGAGGGGTTTGTTTCTCAGCAGCACCCCAAACTTCACCAGAAGGGAAGTACAGGAGAGAGACCAGCAACTTGCATCTGCGTACCTTCCAGGTGGTTCACCTGGTCTGGGCTCCAAGGGAAAAGAAAAATTGACTAGCAACAGCATTGTACGGCATAACCAAAGGACGGTTTGCTGATCACCAGAGCATTTGGTCTGGCAGGATGAACATAGGAATCATAGAATTGGCTTGGGTTGGAAGGGACCCCTCAGAGATCATCAAGTCCAACGCCTTGATCCCACTACTGCTGCAGTTCCCAAGCCCCATGGCACCTGAGTGTCCACCATCCAGGCTCTTTTGGAAATATCTCCAAGAACGGAGAAATTCCACTATGGTGCCCTGGGCAGTCCCCATTCCAATTGGGCCTTGATCACCCCTCTCCTCAGGAACGAAATTCCCTTTCTCAATCTCCAACCTAAAACCTCCCCTGGCACAACTCTGAACCCTGCCCTCTTGTCTGCTGTAGAGTTTGCACTGGGAACAAAAGCACCAAACCCCCCCTGGCTGGCAACCCTCCTTTCAGGGAGTTGGAGAGAGGTGATGAGGTCTCCCCTGAGCCTCCTCTTCTCCAGCCTCAACACCCACAGCTCCCTCAGCCCTTCCTCACAGGACTTGTGCTGGATCCCTTCACAGCCTCCTTGCTCTTCTCTGGACCTGCTCCAGCACCTCAATCTCCTTCCTGAGGGGCTGAGGGGCCCAGAACTGGACACAGGACTCAAGCTGTGGCCTCACCAGGGCTGAGCACAGGGGCAGAATCCCTTCCCTGGACCTGCTGGCCACGCTGTTCCTGATCCAGCCCAGGATGCCATTGGCCTTCTTGGCCACCTGGGCACACTGCTGGCTCCTGTTCAGCTTCCTGGCAATCCAGACTCCCAGGTCCCTTTCTGCCACTCTGTGCCCAGCCTGGAGCTCCCCATGGGGTTGTTGTGGCCAAAGTGCAGGACCCGGCACTTGGCCGTGTTGAACCTCATCCCGTTGGAATCATCCCAACTCTCCAGTCTGTCCGGGTCCCTCTGCAAAGCAAAGGGATCCACATCACATGGGATTCACATGGATTCTGATTGATCTTAAGAAATGAGGAATTCAGGAGAGCTGCCCCCCCACTTCCAACTCAACTTTTGGGTTCCCTCCTCTTCATATCCCATCTCCCCACTTTACCCACCAGCTCCAGTCCCTCTCCACACCCCCCCAGTCCATCTCCACCCTCATTTTCCAAGCTCCCTCTTCCACTTTGTAGACACCAGTGGGCATAACCAGACCTTGGGAAACTCTTTGACCACCTGGCTTGCATTTAGGGTTATTTGGTTGGAACAGGTTGCCCAGAAGGGTGGGAGATTCCCCATCCCTGGAGACATTTAGGACCAGGTTGGATGCAGCTCTCAGCAACCTGCTCACTGCAGGGGGTTGGACCAGATGACCTTTAGTGACCCAAACTATTCTGTGTTTTTAGGGTTATTTTGATCCTTTGGATGTTTAAATCCATCTCTCCTAGCTGATCCTAAGTGAAATCCTCCTCCCTGGTCTTCTACATTTGTTTAAACCACCAGGAAAACGCTTCCCAAGGATTTTTTTCCAGGGGGGATACATTTGCTTCACCCCCTCCTCGATGGTGTTGGGATTTTGTGGCCAGGAGGCTCTTCCTGGGGCAGTGAGAGGTGATGTTTTAGGATCTTTTTATTATTTCGAGAGGCGACGTCTGCAATGGGGAAACGTCCCCTCTAGATGGCAGGAATGACACCAGGAAAACTCCGGGATTGCCTGGGAACCGAGGAGGTGGAAAGGACACGGTGCTGGGCTTCAGCCACCCCCGTGAGAAGAGGGGACCTGCGGTGCTGTCACCACCCCCAGATGGACATTCCCAACCCTGCCACAACCTCCGGAGCTTCCCAACCATCCTCCAACCCAACCTCCGGGAAAGGTGAGTGTTCCTTGGGAATGGGAAGGGATGATGCTGCAGCTCATCCTGCTTGGAAAAACGGGATGGAGAGGGTCGGGGGGGGACTGGGGGGGAATAATTAAGATCCCTCTTGTCCCCTTTCCCTGGGGGTGACGAGAGAGGTGACAACACCCCCACCCCACCAGGGGTGACCTCTTTTTGGTTGGCTCCTCTCAGAAGGGACCAAAGCAGGGAATGCTTGGATGCCCGGAAGGCTAAGGGGAGGTGACAGGGGTGGCCCAAGCATAGGTGTAGGGACGGAAGGAGTAGGGACTGGGATTTGGTTTCTGGAGCCAGGTTGGTCACCCAGCTCTGGAGCATCTCTCCAAGAGTTGTTTGGGTGCTCTTGGCAGTTGTCCTCCCCCTCTGGGGTTGGTGTTTTGGGGGGAGGGGGGTGCACATCGAGTGGGAAGGGGTGGGTGAAGGCACCTGTTGAAAATGGGGTTCTGGGGTTCATGTCTCTCTCCTCAGGAATGGCTGATTTATTAATTTTATTTGTAAATAGAAAGACCTGCCTGGATCCAGGGTTTCAGTACCAGCTCCTTGGGGATGCACCCATCCTTGGAGGGGACCACCCTATCACCTCACCTAGGAGATTTTTCCCAGGCAGGAAGGTGCTGAAACACACAAACAGGATTTAGGGTGTTTTTGGGGTGAAAGTGGACAAGGTTGAAAGGATGAGAGGAGTTAATACTGTCAAATGGTGGTTTCTTTTATTTTCTTTTTCAAAACTCCTCACCTGGCCCCAAGGCACCACAGGGATGGATTTCACCCCCTGAGCAGGGCTGGGGGCTCCCACTGAGATGTTGGTTGCTCCATCTTGAGGTGCACCCAAATGATAACATGGACTTGCTCCTGGCTTGCTTTGCAGAAATGTCAGAAAAAGGGCATTTTTATATAAAATATTTTTCCACTGTTCCATCAGACTGGAATAAAATTGGGTGGATTTCAGCTATTTTCAGCTCTCCACGATGCTTTGGGCTGATCTCTTTTCCCATCTCCTCTTCATTTCAAGGTCTTTGCCACTAGAAACAACCCTTCCAGGGGTGAACACGAGGGTGGTGGCTTTAGATGACTTCTGCTTCATGACCCAACAGCACCAAGATGCTTCCTGGGGAAAGATGTCATGCAGGGACATGTGGGGACAGGCAGTCCCCTAAAGCAGTGCCCAGGATCATGCCTGGGGGATGAAGCCATGAAAGGCTGGAGCCACACTCCAGGATGGCTTCAAACAGCCCAAATTAAACCCCAAACCACCAATCCACCCGTGGCTCCTTCCAGCATCTTATGTCCTCAATGATCCCAGAATCCGAGGATTTATTCTTGCCATGGCTTTTCTTGACATCTCAGTGCTTTTTGGAGGCAGCCCTGATTTTTCAAGCTTCCTTCCATGTGACTGCAAAAAGGTGCCTGAGGGCAGAGCTGGCCTGGGAAATAATTGGGTGGCTGGAGTATGAAAGAAGCAATGAGGAGTAAATGCTGCAGGAATATCCTGCTTTCCTGCTCTCTCCCTGTCAGTTGTCCTGCTCACGACTGCTTCCCAACTTCTGATGGGAGTTTTAGCATCCTGGCTTCCCAGGTGTTGATGGGACACTTCTCACCTGCGCTGCCAGCGGATTGGTGTGGGATGGGTAGGGCTGTGGTGGCTGCCAAAGCATGTTATCAATGGGGTGGGGGGGAGAAAAACCTTGTTGCAAACCACCCCGAGCTCCTCACAATGTGGATTTAGGGACCTTCTGGTGGAGGTTGTTCAGGGCAGATCAGCGGCAGTGCTGGCTGGCTCCTGGTGTGGTCTGATTTAGCAGTTTTTGTGCCTAAGACCCCAATTTTGGGGGGTATTTTTCCTGCTCTCTTCAGTGCCTGCCTTCCATGGGTGTGCAGCAAACCTTTCCTAGGAAATCCCCTGGGCAGCCTGGGTGGCTCAACCAGGAGCTGAGAGCCTTGCTGTGAGGGTTTTGGGGGTGTCAGCCCTCTCCTTGGGGTTACCCTTCCACAGCAGTGCTGTAGGGGGGACCTGCCCAGTCCCTGGAAATGGTTGAAGGGCCAGGCTGGGTAACTCTCCACCATCCCAAATGTGACTTTGTGTTGGGGCAGATGAAGGAGGAGGGCTTGGTGGGTTGGGGATGGATTTTCCCTGGCCCAGGAATGTCAATGCTGGGGCTGTGGGCTTTTTATTTTTGAGGGAGCTGCTGCTGAGATTGGTTTTTTAATGCCAGATGGTTCTGGTCCCTGCCCTTGGGATGCTGATCGCCCTCTTTGTGCTCTCCCCCTAGGATGCTGAGGTGACCACCACAGCCAGCTGCTGCTGCCACACCTGGGGGCACCCACCAACACTGACAACAGGTAGGTCCCAAAAAACCCCACAGTGGCTCCTAACCCTTTGTTGGGGTTCTTTGACCCCAGAGGGACCTGACCCACACACACCCAGCAGCCCTTTCAACAACATATTTTCTCCTCCAGGGCTCCAATTTTTCCTGGCCATGCGCTGTCTGCTGGGAAAGAAGTCCCAGGTCCCTCAGGAATATTGAGGTGCTGGAGCCTGTTCAGAGAAGGGCAACAGAGACTGGGAGAGGGGGCTGGAGCACAGATCTTTATGAGGAGCGGACTGAGAGATCTGGGGGTGTTCAGGCTGGAGAAAAAGTCGACTGAGGAAGAGACCTTCTGAGAGCAGCCAGACAGAACGGGACCTGGGAGTTCTGGATTGCCAGGAAGCTGAACATGAGCCAGCAGTGGTGCCCAGGGTAGCCAAGAAGGCCAATGGCATCCTGGGCTGGCTCAGGAAGCAGCGTGGCCAGCAGGTCCAGGGAAGGGATTCTGCCCCTGTGCTCAGCTCTGGTGAGGCCACAGCTTGAGTCCTGTGTCCAGTTCTGGGCCCCTCAGCTCAGGAAGGAGATTGAGGTGCTGGAGCAGGTCCAGAGAAGAGCAAGGGAGGCTGTGAAGGGATCCAGCAGAATTCCTGTGAGGAAGGGCTGAGGGAGCTGGGGGTGTTGAGGCTGGAGAAGAGGAGGCTCAGAGGAGACCTCATCACTCTCTCCAACTCCCTGAAAGGAGGTTGGAGCCAGGGGGGTTGGGCTCTTTTCCCAGGCAACTCTCAGCAAAGACAAGAGGGCAGGGTCTCAAGTTGTGCCAGGGGAGGTTTAGGTTAGATATTAGAAAAGAATTTCTATTGTGGAGAGGGTGATCAGGCATTGGAATGGGCTGCCCAGGGAAGTAGTGGATTCTCCGTGTCTGGAGATTATTTCAAAAGAGACTGGATGTTGGCACTGAGTGCCCATGGGGCTGGGAACTGCAGTGGGAGTGGATCAAGGGTTGGACTTGATGATCTCTGAGGTCCCTTCCAACCCAGCCAATTCTATGACTCTATGAAAAGGCAGGTTGAAGTGGGGTGGGCATTGGTCTCTTCTCCCAGGAATAAATGATGGAACAAAAACAAACCACCTCAGCATGTGCCAGAACAGACAATACTATTTCCAGCCTTCCATCTGGAGGTTAAGATTGGATATTAGGAAAATGTCTTTACTTTAGAAGAAGTGGTCAAGCATTGCAAGAGGCTGCCCAGGGCAGTGGTGATGCAGTCACCATCCCTGGAGGTGTTTAGAGAATGTGTGGACGTGGCACTTGAAGGCATGCGTGGTAGTTGGTATGGTGGTGTTGGGTTTACAGTTTGGGACTTGGTGATCCATGGAGATGTTTCCCAACCATCCCCAGGGTGAGGATCAAGGTTTTTTTTCTAACCCAGGCAATTGGGGAGCATCCCCACCCATACGTTGATGCTCCAAGTTGCTGATAGGAGTCACATTGTCAGAGAAATATGGGATGGCTGAGGTTGGAAAGGAACTTGGAGATCATCTCCTCCAAGCTCCTGCCATGCCCAGGGACACCTCTCATCCAGCCCAGGTTTGCTCCAAGCCTCATCCAACCTGGCCTTGGAACACCTCCAGGGAGGGGCAGCCACAGCTTCTCTGGGCAATCTGTTCGCTAGAGTCTCAGCACCCTCCTGGCTGAACAACTTCTTCCTCAGCTCCAGCCTGAACCTCTTCTCCTGCACTTTCCAATCCATTTCCCCTGGTCCTAGGGCTGGACCACTCTGAGGAAAAGTCCTCTTGCAGCCTTCCTGGAGGTTCCCTTCAGGGATTGGGGGGCAGCTCTAACGGTCCCCCTGGAGTCTTCTCTTCTCCAGGCTGAACAATCCCAGCTTCTCCCCATAGCAAGAGGTTCTCCAGCCTCTGGGATCCTTTTTATTGGCCCTCCTCTGGACTCATTCCAAGGGATCCATGTCCTTCTTTTGGGGTGGGGACACCAGAACCAGACACATTATTTGAGGTGGGATGGTCTGACCCGTGCAGAGGGGAATTTTGTCCTCAGCTCCTTTGGCTCTTGGCAGAAAGAACCAGCCAGGCAGCCAGACAGGGGGAGCAGGGCTGTGCCTGCCCTTGCTGGGTGTTTTATTTGGGTCAGCCTCATCGATTGGATGTGCAACTGTGTCATCCCTGGAGAGCATGGGGGGGACAATCCATAAACCTGACCAGCTCCGAGTGGGATTGGCACGCAGCTCCAGGAGCCCTGCCTGAGACCAAACACCACCTCTTTCCCTCTTTTTTCCAGCTCAGACCAAGCTCCAAAAATGAGCAAAAAACCCCAGTTCAGGCGCAGCTTTTTTTTTTTTCCTCACAATAGGAGCTGTGATTCTGCTTGCCCAGGATGTGGCTCCAGAAACCCATCTGCAATTCAGATTGCCCGGGTCAGCAACTGGTACAGCCTGAGGCTTTGTGAAGTGGGGGATGCATCCTCCTCCTGCCACCTGACTCCTCTCTTTCCAGGGCATTAAAAAGAAGGAGGAACAGGGCTTTTACTTTCCCCTTTACCTTCCCAGCTTTTACTTTCCCATCTGGGCTGCCCAGGGATGCGAGGAGATAACAGAAGGAAAGGAGGCAGAAAAAGCAAAAATGCCAGTGCCCAGGTCAAGCTAAAAAAAAACCAAAACAACCCTGAAAAACTGTATTTTATCTCACTGACCCACAATTTTAGCATTATTTTAGTGAACCCACACTTTGGGGACATTTCTAGGAGCAGGGACCAACGTAGGGAAAGCCAGGGTGACCTCACCATCATCCCTGCAGTAGCCAGGTCCTCAGTCCAGCATTAAATTGCAGATATTCCCTTGAAGCATTGGGATTTCTGCTCCTCTTTGCTCTCAAGCAAATCCTGCTGATGGGAAGCAAAGTGCCTACATGGGGGGCATCCATCCAGCCCCAGGAGTCTCCTTGGTTTCTGATCAAAGCCAGAGCACAGAGGTGATGGGGACTGAGCCCTGCTGGGAAAACTCACCCAAAACACAAGTGCAATGCTCCCACCCCCCTCTTACAACCAGCAGTGTGCTGAGCTGGATAGACAGGGAATAGCATGAGAAAAAAGGGGAGACTTGGAAGTTTTTCTAGTTGGAAGTGCAGGATAATCAAGCTGCACCCCTTTTGTCCTTTGCTTTTGAACATGGTGATGGTCCCAGGGGTGTCTCTTGGACATGGTGGAGAGGTACAGGTGAAGAGGGGACACTGGTGTCACTGGTGGGGTATTACCCTCCCCAGTGAGCCATGGACAATGTCTGTGAGGTGAGAGAGCCTGACAGGTTGAGAGGGTTGGGGGTGTTCAGCCTGGAGAAGAGAAGCTTCCAGGGACACCTTAGAGAACCTCCCAGTGCCTGGAGGGGCTCCAGGAAAGCTGGGGAGGGAATTTAGGCAAGGATATGGAGTGATGGGGTGAGGGGGAAGGGTTTCAAACTAAAAGAGGAGAGATTTAGATGAAATTAGGAAGAAATTCTTCACTATAAGGGTGACACTGGCTTGGGTTTCCCAGAGAAGCTGTGGCTGCCCCATCCCTGGAAGTGTTCCAGGCCAGGTTGGATGGGGCTTGGAGCAACCTGGGCTGGTGGGAGGTGTCCCTGCCCATGCAGGAGGGTTGGAACAAGATGATTTTAAGGTTTTTTTCCAACCTAAACCAATCTGTGATTCTGTTGCTGAAATCCAACCTGCTCCTCCTTGTCTTATCCATCGTTGTAACAGGGAAGAAATTTCCCTTTTCTTCTTGCAGCAGCTCCTGGTTTTTCTAAGGACAGGCAGGATCTTCCTTCATGCTTTGTCATCTCTGGTCCCTGGATGCCTCTGAGAAGAGTTAGGCTTCATCTCCTCACCACCTTTCCATTTAACAGTTGCATTTATCAATAAAGTTTCCCCTGCTCTTCCCAGCACCTGACCAGACCAACTCACCCATCCTCCAGCCCTGCCCACCTTGCTGGCCACCACTGGGCCATCTCCAGCTCCTAACTGGAAGGATGCCTACAAAAACACCACCCTCCATTTTTATCAGTGAGCTTTTAACACCCTCAATCTTTGATCACCTCTGTGGTTTTATCCAAGATCCCATTTTCTTCTTTTATTCTATAGGAACCTCACACCAGGCAGCAACACAAACAACATCAGCAAAGCAAAACTCAGCTCTCTCCTGTCCCCCAGGTCCTGGTCAGGAGGCAAACAAAGCCTCTTGGTGCTCTCCAGTGAAGGGATGAAGCCTTGGGGAGCTCACAGAGGAGCAGAAGCTTCACCCTGTGCCACCACACACAGGTGAGGGACAATAAGAGCATTGAGCAAGGGTGCTGAAACGGCTGCCCTATTGTGGCCTGGCAGAGAGATGCCCCGGGAATAATCGCCTCCTCCTTGGCTTTGTTGCAGGGTTGTGCCTGGGTCGTGCTCTTGCAGGGCTTTTCCTCCCTCCCCTGAAGGTCTCTGGTGATGTGGTGAAGAGCTGCTGCTCCAGACCAAACCTCTTTTTTCTCCAGCTGTGAAAGTAGGGCTCATCCCATCACCTCCCTGCAGAGGGGAGATGCTGGGGGTGGCACTGGAGGGGGAGATAAACATGGGGGTTGGGGACAAAAGGAGGCTCTGTCCCTCTTGCCAGGGGCAGCATCACTCCTTCATTGATCCTTGTAGTGTATATAGTGTATTTTTTGGACATATCAATGGCTGGATATAAAGTCAGCATGGGGAGCCATCAACATTTTTCTCATTCTTTTATACTTCTAAAATATTTAATATTAAAACATGTTCTTAAGCTGCAGAAATCCAACCCCACTCAGGGGCTGGGCTGTCCTTTAAAATTTGGATCCAGGTTTTTTGCTTGAAAATGGTTTAAACGTGGCTGAAAACTGAGGCTTTGCTCCAAAACAGAGCGAGGCTGAGATATTTGTGTTGGTTTGTTTTAATTATTTTATTTTAAGAAGCATATTAAAGGTTATTTTTCAAGCTGGGCGCCTACAAAAGGATTTCCTGAAACAGTTTCTGCTGAGGGCGTTTTCCTCACCCAAAATCTGCTTGAAAACTGTAATCTGGGCTGAAGTATCAGCTTGGACTGTGTCAAGGGCAGCAGCAGCTGCAGGATCAAGTGCTGGGGGTTTCATCTCTTCTCCTCCTCCTCCTCCTCCTTCCCTGGCGCATCCTCTGAGTTAATTTCCTCCTATAAAAACCCTTTCTGGGAACATTTCCCCCCATCCTGCACAGTTCAGCCAGGCTGTTTCCCAGCTCTTTTCTCCCTGAAAAGCAGCTGGAGAGAAGAAATGCACTTGAAAAATTAAATGGGGGGGATGAAAACTTGGCAGCCACATCCCAGCTGTGCCGGCGAGGAGCAAGGACATCCCTTCTCCTTAAAACTGGGGAAAAAAAAACCCCAAAACAAGTTACTTTTGAGTAACTTTGAGGTGGGTGCTGCTAAAGAAACACCGTGGGACGTGCACTGGGTCCTGGGAGGATTAAGAGACTGAAGAACCAGCAGATTTTTACAGGTTTAGAGCTCCCTTCCTGTTGGGATTTGCGAAGTTTTGGGGAGGTTTCTTTAAATTTCAGCCAGTGAAACCTCAGTGATTTTTGGACCTCTGGAAACCAAAGCTCACCCTGCAGCACGGGGGCCTTTAAGGAAAACATCAATTATTGTGAGATCAGCCAGAAAATCAGGCGAGCTGGCAAAGCAAAGGAGCAGATAATGCACCAAAGGTCACAGCCTGGGTTGGTGGCAATTATTTAATCCCTGCTCCTTGTGTTCAGGGCAAACATCACCCCCACCTCCCCCTTCCCCCTTCATCTGGAGACCTGCACGGGGGCAAAACCCTTTGGCTGAGAGCAGGGAAGGGCTGGAGGAGGAGGAAAATGTCCCCTCTGTCCCCTTCCAGCTGTTTTCCAGCTGTTTTTCCAGCCCTTCTCCTCCCCTAGCAAAAAACGGGTGGGAAGAGGAGCAGAGGGATGAAGAGGGATGGGGATGGGGATTGGGATGGGATGGGGATGGGGATGGGGATGGGGATGGGGCTGGCAGGGAGCCCCCAGCTACCAGAAAATACTAAAAATGCAGAGTTTGAGCAATGAGGGCAGCTTGGGGGTGGTCATTTAGACATGAAAATTAAGGTGGGGAAAGAGGGTTTGGATGCTGCTGTAGCTGTGAGGGCAGGACAAGTTGCAGCTGTCTTCCCTTTCTGTTGGAATAGAAAAAATTAAAAATAAAAAAAGGAAATCCAGCTCTGCTTCCCACCTCTCCTGCTCCAAGGATCTCTCTCTCTCTTGGCTATTATTAGCTCTAAGCCCTTAGACAATTTAATTAATTTTTTTTTTTCCCTTTGCATTGCTCATGGTTCCTGAAACCATCACAAACTCCTTGATTTTTTTTTTCCTAGACTTTTTTTGGTGGGTGCTTTTAAGGAAATAAAAAAGAAAAAAGAAATCCAGCTCTGCTTCCCACCTCTCCTGCTCCAAGAACCTCTCTTGGCTATCATTAGCTCTAAACCCTTAGACAATTTAAATTATTTGATTTTTTTCCCTTTGGATTGTTCATGGTTCCTAAAACCATCACAATCTTCTCAATTTTTTTTCCTTGGACTCTTTTTGGTGGTTCTATAAAGGAAATAAATTTTAAAAAGAAAAAGGAAAATCCAGCTCTGCTTCCCAACCTCTCCTGCTCCAAGAACCTCTCTCTCTTGGCTATTATTAGCTCTAAGCCCTTAGACAATTTAATTAATTTTTTTTTTTCGCTTTGCATTGCTCGTGGTTCCTAAAACCATCACAAACTCCTTGATTTTTTTTTTCCTGGACTCTTTTTGGTGGGTGCTTTTAAGGAAATAAAAAAATAAATAAAAAAAAAAGGAAATCCAGTTCTGCTTCCCACCTCTCCTGCTCCAAGGATCTCTCTCTCTCTTGGCTATTATTAGCTCTAAACCTTTAGACAATTTGAATTATATTATTTTTGACTCCCTTTGCATTGCTCGTGGCTCCTGAAACCATCACAACCTCCTTGATTTTTTTTTCCTGGACTTTTTTTAGTGGGTGCTTTTAAGGAAATAAAAAAGAAAAAAAGAAAAAAGAAATCCAGCTCTGCTTCCCACCTCTCCTGCTCCAAGAACCTCTCTCTCTCTTGGCTGTTATTATCTCTAAACCTTTAGACAATTTGAATTATTTGATTTTTTTCCCTTTGCATTGCTCGTGGTTCCTAAAACCATCACTGTCTTCCTTGGTTGTTTTTCTGGGTTGTTTTTCCTGGGTTCTTATAAGAAATAAATTTAAAAAAAAAAAGGAAAAATCCAGCTCTGCTTCCCACCTCTCCTGCTCCAAGAACCTCTCTCTCTTGGCTATCATTAGCTCTTAACCCTTAGACAATTTAAATTATTTGATTTTTTTCCCTTTGGATTGTTCATGGTTCCTAAAACCATCACAATCTTCTCAATTTTTTGTCCTGGACTCTTTTTGGTGGGTTCTTATAAGGAAATAAATTTTAAAAAGAAAAAGGAAAAATCCAGCTCTGCTTCCCACCTCTCCTGCTCCAAGGATCTCTCTCTTGGCTATCATTAGCTCTAAACCTTTAGACAATTTGATTTATATTATTTTTGTTTCCCTTTGCATTGCTCGTGGCTCCTAAAACCATCACAAACTCCTTGATTTTTTTTTTCCTGGACTCTTTTTGGTGGGTGCTTTTAAGGAAATAAAAAAGAAAAAAAGAAAAAAGAAATCCAGCTCTGCTTCCCACCTCTCCTGCTCCAAGAACCTCTCTCTCTCTTGGCTATTATTAGCTCTAAACCCTTAGACAATTTAATTAATTTTTTTTTTCCCTTTGCATTGCTCGTGGTTCCTAAAACCATCACAACCTCCTCGATTTCTTTTTTCCTGGACTCTTTTTGGTGGGTGATTATAAGGAAATAAAAAAATAAATAAAAAAAAAAGGAAATCCAGTTCTGCTTCCCACCTCTCCTGCTCCAAGGATCTCTCTTGGCTATTATTAGCTCTAAACTCTTAGACAATTTGAATTATTTTATTTTTCCCCCTTTGCATTGCTCATGGCTCCTAAGACCATCACTGCCTTCTTGGTTGTTTTTCTGGGTTCTTATAAGGAAATAAATTTAAAAAAAAAAAGGACAAATCCAGCTCTGCTTCCCACCTCTCCTGCTCCAAGAACCTCTCTCTCTCTTGGCTATCATTAGCTCTAAACCTTTAGACAATTTGATTTATATTATTTTTGTTTCCCTTTGCATTGCTCGTGGTTCCTAAAACCATCACAACCTCCTCGATTTCTTTTTTCCTGGACTCTTTTTGGTGGGTGATTATAAGGAAATAAAAAAATAAATAAATAAAAAAGGAAATCCAGTTCTGCTTCCCACCTCTCCTGCTCCAAGGATCTCTCTTGGCTATTATTAGCTCTAAACTCTTAGACAATTTGGATTATTTGATTTTTTTTTTCCCCCTTTGCATTGCTCATGGCTCCTAAGACCATCACTGCCTTCTTGGTTGTTTTTCTGGGTTCTTATAAGGAAATAAATTTAAAAAAAAAAAGGACAAATCCAGCTCTTCTTCCCACCTCTCCTGCTCCAAGAACCTCTCTCTCTCTTGGCTATCATTAGCTCTAAACCCTTAGACAATTTTAATTATTTGATTTTTTTCCCTTTGCATTGCTCGTGGCACAACCTCCTCGATTTCTTTTTTCCTGGACTCTTTTTGGTGGGTGATTATAAGGAAATAAAAAAATAAATAAATAAAAAAGGAAAAATCCAGCTCTGCTTCCCACCTCTCCTGCTCCAAGGATCTCTTTCTTGGCTATCATTAGCTCTAAGCCCTTAGACAATTTGATTTATATTATTTTTGTTTCCCTTTGCATTGCTCGTGGCTCCTGAAACCATCACTGCCTACTCGGATTTTTTTTTTTTTTTTTTTTTTTTTTTGTGGGTGCTTATAAGGAAATAAAAAAAAAAAAAAAAAAAAAAAAAAGAGGGGAAAAAGAAAAAAAAAAAAAAAAAAAAAAAAAAAAGGAAAAAAACCCAAACTCAACAAACTAAATAAACCAAAGGCAAAGAACGAAGCCCTGGGTTCCCGGGGCTGAGGATTCCAGCCTTGGAGGAGCTTCTCCCGGTGGAGGTCTCCACGTCACCGTCTCCAGCCGGGAGCAGCGGGAAGGGAGCGGAGTCCGGAGGGGTGGGAAGGGAGGAAAAGGTTTTCCAGGAGCCTTCAGGGGCTGCACCACGGCGGGGAAGGATGGGACGATTCTGCACAGGACTGAGCCCACCCAGAGCTTCTCCGTATGTTACTTTTATTATTTATTTTTTTCCTGCTGGTTTGTCGGGAGCTTTTGCGTTGTGGGGTTGAGGTTTTTTTTCCCCCTCTGTTTTATTTTGCCGAGTGGCTGAATCCCGGTGCTTTGCAGACCCCTTCCCTCTGCTCCCCCCCTTCTTCCCTGCTCTTAATTTTCTGCTTTTTTTCCCCATCTCTTGGGTGGGGAAAGGTTTTATTTTATTTTTTTATTTTTTTTTCTGCTGGTGGCAGGAGTCACAACCTCCCTATTTGGAGTCAGTTGGGTGCACACTTTGTGAGGGCATAAATCATCCCCCGTGGTGCCAGGCAGGGCAGATCCAGCTCCAGGGAGTTTGGGATTAAACTCTCAGTGTCTGAGGTTTCTCCTGGTGGAAAATCCCTCAGTGCTCTGGGACTTTCTGACCCAGCTCCATCCCTAATCCTCCATCCCTCCCATCTCAGAGATGGGCAGAGGAAGATGCTTCAGGGTCTGGTTTTCCCTGGTCCTTTGGGTTATGTTTCTGAGATTTCTGCTGGCAGAGAAAATTTAGAATCATAGAATTGGCTGGGTTGGAAGGGACCTCAGAGATCATCAAGTCCAACCCTTGATCCACTCCCCCCGTGGTTCCCAGCCCATGGCACTGAGTGCCACATCCAGGCTCTTTGGAAATATCTCCAGACACGGAGAATCCACTACTTCCCTGGGCAGCCCATTCCAATGCCTGATCACCCTCTCCAGAAAGAAATTCTTTCTCATCTCCAACCTAAACCTCCCCTGGCACAACTTGAGACCCTGCCCTCTTGTCTTGCTGAGAGTTGCCTGGGAAAAGAGCCCAACCCCCCCCTGGCTCCAACCTCCTTTCAGGGAGTTGGAGAGAGTGATGAGGTCTCCCTGAGCCTCCTCTTCTCCAGCCCTCAACACCCCCAGCTCCCTCAGCCCTTCCTCACGGGACTTGTGCTGGATCCCTTCACAGCCTCCTTGCTCTTCTCTGGACCTGCTCCAGCACCTCAATCTCCTTCCTAAACTGAGAGGCCCAGAACTGGACACAGGACTCAAGCTGTGTCCTCACCAGCACTGAGCACAGGGGCAGAATCCCTTCCCTGGACCTGCTGGCCACGCTGTTCCTGATCCAGGCCAGGATGCCATTGGCCTTCTTGGCCACCTGGGCACACTGCTGGCTCCTGTTCAGCTTCCTGGCAATCCATCTGGGGCTCTGCAATGTGTTGGCTTTCAAAGCATGAGCTGAGGTGCCACCCATGGATCACAAACGGGTCTGGGAAGGCCGGACCAGCACCCATGGGAGCTCATCCCAGCAGAAAATGTGGTTTTGTGTCTCCAACCCCTGGACAAAAGGTCCATTGATCAGTTTATGTTCTCTGGAAGGTGCTTTTGTGTTGCTTTTAAAAACAACACCCAAGGATGTCAGCAAACTCCTCATCCTTGCATCTCCAAAGGGTTTCTTCCCTCCTGCTTTGGAAACTGAGGCACGGGGAGGGCAGTGGCTCAACAGCAGCAGCATCACCAGCAAGGATCATGAGGATGCTGAGCAGCACGAAGCTTTCCTTGGGAGAAATCTCTCCTGTTGGCTTCCAAACTCTTCTGGAGTGAGATCTCCTTCTCCAACTTGTGTCCCCCATCCAGCTTCTTCAAGTCCCTTAGCTGAATTTTCTTTAGATCTGCTGCAGCTGCTGCATTTCTGTGGCCTTTATTAGTTCCATCCTCATTAAAATCCTGATTATCCTTGTGGTTGGGGCATGACCCTTAGCTACACCCACCCCACCTCCAGGTTTTTGGTATAATCACAGTAAATTTGGTTGCACCCAGCATTTATCCAGACATCCCTTGAGAGTGGGGGCTCCCAAGAGGGACCTCCTGACCCCTTCTGCTCCAGGCTGTGCCTCTTGTACACCCTGGGGGCTCCAGCTCCCATCCCAAAATGTTTCCATCTATTCCCAGCACTCAGTGGGAAGCAGAGTCCCCTGAGCCTTAGGAACCCACGGGCACCTCCTTCTTTCACTCAAATTACCTTCAAAAACCACAGCAGGGCAACTTCTCCTCTGCCAGGAGCCTCCTGAGGAAGCTGGAGGAAGGAAATCCCCAGCTCCAATGTGTCACAGGAATGTGGGAATGGGGGGAAAGGGACCCAGGGCTGGGGGGGAAGCTGGGTTTTGTGCTCCTGCAAGCTGTTTCTGAGACAATCCTTGGGGCTTGGCCAAGACTGAAATACCAGAAGAATTTATTATTATTTTTTTTTTTTTGGGTGTGCGTCATAAGGAAACCCCTCCATCCCCTGTAAGGCAGGACCACAGCAACATTCCCTGGATTTCTGCAGGTCCAAACACTGCAGAGGACTCTCTCCTAATTTATGGCTTGTTTGGAGCTCTTCCACCCAAAGTTTATCCAACCAGCCCAAGGGTCATTTCTGAGGTTGTGCAGCTCCCTTTGACCCACTCTGTTTCTTGGAGATCTTGGTCAGTGGCCACAGAAACTGCCTTGATTTCTGCTCCTGGCTGCCAGGAAAAGAATAAAAAAAAAAAAAAAAAAAGGAGTTTGTGCAGGGTTGCTGCATGAAACCCAGGGCCAGAGCTGTAGGGGAGAGGGGAAATGGGTGGAAAACAAGGTGCCCCCTCCTATAAATTCATGAAGGTGCAGGAGGTTAATTGGTGTTTCACTTCTAACTCAACTCTTTCACCTCTAACTTTGCTAAAGCAATTTTTTCCTCTCTTATTTTTGTCTCTGTAGAAGGGCCTGGTGGTGTTTTTGGGTGCTGTGGGATGTCCCAGCTGCCTTCCCAAAAGGTGGGGGGACCCTGGGGCTGCCTGCCAGGTGCCCTGGGATGTCCCTGAGGGGTGAGGTGGTTCTGTACAGGGGGCTTGGAAATCCCAGGAGATCTTCACAGCCTCTTCTGTGCTCACCCAGGGGTCAGAGCAGTCTCCTGGGGAGGATCCCAACCTCCCCAGGTCACTGGTGGGTGCAGGGATGAAGGGGATGCTGAGGAAGGGGGGGACTGATGGGAATCTTGAGGTTGAGTTGTGCAACTGGAGGGCAACAGAGGCTGAAAGTATCTCAGAAGGTCATGGAGCAGAGCCAAGTTTGATGTTGGATGAAGCTGCCAGGGCCCTGTCTAGTCGAGTTATCTCCAAAGGTGGAGATCCCACAAGCTCCTGTGCCAGTGTTTGTCATGGGGACCTGGATTTCATATCCACTTGGGAGTTTTTCTGGCTGCAGCTTGGCCCTTCAGTGTGCACTTTGGAGAAGCATCTGCACCACCTTCTCTGCACCCTCCCACCAGGCAGCTCTATGATCAGGTCACTCAG
Source organism: Calypte anna (assembly GCF_003957555.1). Taxonomy (NCBI): domain Eukaryota; kingdom Metazoa; phylum Chordata; class Aves; order Apodiformes; family Trochilidae; genus Calypte; species Calypte anna. The sequence continues at coordinate 3,015,634 of NC_044245.1, forward strand.
AAACTTGGCCAGTTGAGTTTTGAGATCCCACCACCTCCTCTCTGGGCAGTTTTTTCTCATATCTGACAGTTTAGGTCTGGTTTGGTTTGTTTCTTAAAACAAGGTATTGAAAATAATCTGGACCACATCCTCTCACACACCCACAAGGTCCCTTTCTCATCTCCAGGCTGATCAGACCCAGCTCTTTCTGCCTCTTTCTTGGGCATCCCATTCTCCAAGAAAAACTTTGGAAGTCTCTGCAGGACTCTCTCCAGTGCCCTTCTTGTACTGGGGAGCCCCAGACTGGGCACAGATCTGGTTGGGGTCTTACAGGAGCAGAACAGAGAGGATCAGAGCAGCCCTCACACCACAGCTCAGTGTAGGGGTGGCCTTGGTGATGATTGACATCCAGCCTGAGCACCAGGACTCTTGTTCCTTGTCTTCAGAGCTGTGTCCTCTGTCCTGTGTCCTCTCCCTCCACCATTCTGCTTTTGCCTCTGTAGGATTTCACCTGGCTCCCACCAGCCCATTTATCCATCCTACTGAGGTCCCCCAACTCAGCAGTGCTGCCCCATCCCCCCTATCTCCTGCTTCCCCCACAACTTGGGGGGCTGTCCCCAGGCTCAGTCCCATCACCTGGATCATTAATGACACTCAGCAGCCTTGGCCATCATCCCTGGGAGATGCCACCACCATGGAAAGATGTCCCCATGGAAGGAAGGTGGAGGGAACCCAGCAGCATCATCAGTTCCATGGAGACCAGGATGGTGCTGGTGGTCAGGGGACCCTCCTTTCTGAGGGATTTTACATCCAGCATCCCCATTTCAGCCAAATTCAGACCCATTTGGACCCAGCAAGGGCTGAGGGGTCTCGGTGCCTCCCGAGGCTGCGTTTCTCCTTTGCTTCCTTCTTCCTGACCACAACTTTTCCAACCTTTCTTAAACACACTCTGGGCCAAGAGCTTTACAGGTGTGTTCAGAGCACCTTTCAAACACGAGGTGGAGGCCAGCAAGCTGCAGGTGGCACCAGTAAGATGTAAATGGCCCAAACCACTGGAAACCAGCCCAGAAATGCTGCCAGGAGCCACCACGCTGAAGCATCCCTGCCAGCTCCTGCCTGGCCCTGAGGACCTCTGGGTGCAGAGTTAATCCACCCCACCACCCCCAGTGACATTCCCTAGGGATTTCAGCCCTGGAGAACACCTTTCTGTCCATCCCAGAAGCTTCTGCTCTGGAAATCCTGATGCTGATTCAAACATGAGCCTGAGCCAAATTCCTCCAGGCACGTTTTTATCATCTTTTTTTTTTTCCTCTTTTTTTTTCTTTTGTTGTTAGCTTTTTATTTTCCTGCTTGGGGGGGACAATGACATTCCTCTGCCCAACCCTTTCCTCCCTGCTCCCAGACAGAAATAGTTAAGCAGCATCACTGGGAGATGAAACGTCCTCCAGATGAATGTCCTCTGTTTCCTTTCCAGGCCAGGCAGCTCCCCCCTTGCCAAGCCCTGGGGAGTAGTAGCTATCTAGTGACATGATGTCCCTCCCTTCCAGTGACCTGGTGGCCTCTGCAAGTGCTGCCAATGTCCCTTGGGGGCTTTCTGCAGCAGGAGAGCAGCCTTTTGCTCTCCTCTTTGTGATGGGTGGGGTGGAAGATGTGAAGCAGGTCAAGCTCTGGAGAGCATCAAATCAAACCAGATCAAGGTAATCAAAAAGAAGTGATGCTGGAGGAGAGGAAGGAAAGAAGGGAAAAAGAAGCTGTGGAAGAACCTCATTTGATAATTTGGTTTCTCCTGGGATCCTTCAGGAAAGGGGAAACCACCCCAAGCACCCAAACTCCAGGGGATGCAGCTGAGCCACCCTGGGCTGGTTTTGGTTGCCCATGTTTGGGTCATTGGAGATGCTCCAACACATTGAAGGGATCCAGCACAAATCCTGTGAGGAAGGGCTGAGGGAGCTGGGGGTGTTGAGGCTGAAGAAGAGGAGGCTCAGGGGAGACCTCATCACTCTCTACAACTCCCTGAAAGGAGGTTGGAGCCAGGGGGGGTTGGGCTCTATCAGTCAGACAAGAGGCCAGGGGCTTCAGCTCTGCCAGGGGAGGGTGAGGTTGGAGATGAGGAAGAAATTCTTTGCAGAGAGGGTGCTCAGACATTGGAATGGGCTGCCCAGGGAGGGGGTGGATTCTCCATCCCTGGAGGTTTTTAAGAAGAGCCTGGATGTGGCACTGAGTGCCATGGGCTGGGAACCACGGGGGGAGTGGATCAAGGGTTGGACTTGATCCCAGAGCTCCTTTCCAACCCGGATGATGCTGTGTTTAGTTATGCCTGGGGTGTGCTGCTGGTTTGTGAGGTGTTCCAGCTGCTGGAGCAGCAATGGGGAGGTCAGGAGGAGCTGCTTGGAGCTCCTGGAGCCACTTGTCCAAGGACACCCCAGGGAATGCTGCCTTGGTCGTGTTCTTGGCTTCTTTTCACAGGAGGTGGCTGCTCTCAGACTGCAAACTGCCCAGAAAAAGCACATTTTAAAGTGGCAGGGCTGGATGGAGACAGGCAAGAAAGTCTTTGATGAAGGGGTGAGCCATAGCTCCAGCTCCTGGTTGAACAGATCCAGAGGTTTGCAATGGGATGGACGTGGCGTTCATGGGGAACAAGGATTTGGTGGAGCTTGGGGTGCATGGAGCCCTTCCCAGTGTCCCCATGCAGGCAGAGGTGAAGAGCTCCAATGGAGCAAAGCTTCCTAGGACATCCTTTGCCCAGAGAGGTGTTCACCCTTCCTTGGAGGTGTTCAGGACCAGGTTGGATGGGGCTTGGAGCAACCTGGGCTGGTGGGAGGTGTCCCTCTCCCTTCAGAACTCACCAGGTTGCTGCAGGGTTTGACCAAAGCTGAAGATCCAGTGGCAAATGCTGGAATTTTTGCTCTTCTCCTTCAATCCTCAAGGTCAGCATGAGCTGGGGGGGTGTGTAGTGCACTTCTGAAGCTGGTTTGCAGGACACTCTTACTTCTGGGTGTTCCAGCAGAGAGGGATGCCCAGGAAAACAGGAGGAGATGGATGCAGCCAGGTCAGGAGGAGAGCAACAAGAGGCTTTCTGCAAGAAATCCTATGTCTAACAGCAAACACATGCAAGGTTTCACCACCAAGACGTTGCCTGGAGCTCATTTATTTACCCTGGAGTCCTTTTGATTTATTTATTTAGGACCAGAGATCCCAAGGTGGGAGGATGAGGAGGAAGCTCTGCTCCCAGCAGCTGCTTTCTCACAAACTTTTTGCACCAGTTTGTCTCCTGGCTGCAGATCCCCTCCTGGCAGCTTTTTTAGCCATTCTAAGAATTATGTTGGGTTTTTTTTTAATATTTCTGGTGAGGGTGAGCTCCAACCCATGATTTACAGGGAGTTTTTCCGTGGTGTTTATGTTGGAAGCCCGGGGTTTGTGTACAGTTTGGAATATTCTCTGCAGCCTCTTATCACCAGAACTTCAAAACAAGGGAGCCCTTGATGAAAGTCCTGAGCTAATTAAAGCAAAGGGTTGATTTAGGGCCATGCAAAGTGCCTGAGGCCTCCTGCCTGGCTCAGAGAGGTTGCTGCAGCCTCTGGGCCCCATGTGGGAAGGAGAAACCATCATCCCACCCCTCATCCTGGTGGGAATCCATCTGGATTTAGCTGTAGCACTGATGAAGGATGTGCCTGGTACCCAAAGGGCCAGGTGAAGATGCTTGGGGGCTGCTGGCCATGCTCACAGCATCCCTGAGCTGGCAGAACAAGGTGATCAGATGGTGATGGAAGAGAGATGGAGAGCTGGGGAGACCTCCAGAAGTGAGAGCCTCAATGTGCTGCTTTTACAGCCCAACCCCAGCTCATCCATGCACTCAGATCCCTCGTGCTGCTTGTAGGATGCAACTCATCCCATTTCCACTCCCATCCCTCCTCCTCTTAATCCTTTGCTAGGAGCTCAGTGGCACAGCTCATGGGTTGGTAAAAGTAGAGACTTGAGTGAGATCCCATCCCACTAATTCTGGATGGAGAGTGTCCAGAGAAGGAATGGAGCTGGGGAAGGGTCTGGAGCAGAATCAGGAGCAGCTGAGGGAGCTGGGGTGTTGATCCTGGAGCAGAGGAGGCTGAGGGGAGACCTTCTGGCTCTCTGCAACCCCCTGAGAGGAGGTTGGAGCCAGGGGGGGTTTGGGCTCTGCTCCCAAGGAAGAAGTGATGGGACAAGAGGAACTTTGGGCACAACTCAAGTTGTGCCAGGGGAGGTTTAGGTTGGAGATTAGAAAGAATTTCTTTCTGGAGAGGGTGATCAGGCATTGGAATGGGGTGCCCAGGGAAGTAGTGGATTCTCCGTGTCTGGAGATATTTCAAAAGAGCCTGGATGTGGCACTGAGTGCCATGGGCTGGGAACTGCAGCAGTAGTGGATCAAGGGTTGGACTTGATGATCTCTGAGGTCCCTTCCAACCCAGCCAGTTCTATGATTCTATGATCACCCACCCACACCCCTGCAATATTTTTCCAAGGAACTACTGGAGCTTCCAGGCAAAAGGGCAATTTATCCCAGACCAGTTGCTTGGGAAGGATCCTGGCTTGCTTTAGGCAACCTACTTGATGTATCTTACTAAGTGTATCCTGTTAGGAAGGGAGGAGAGAAAGCCCCAGCATTATGGGCATCTCCAGGTGCCTCCAATTTAGTTGTATGCACGAGAAATCTGAGCAAATCTGCTTGAAACTGGTTTACTGGAGCAGGTATATTTCTATTTTAAGAGATTTCTGATTATCTCTGAGTCTCCACAGCACCGTTTAAAAACAACCCCCCAAAAATCCACCCTATCTCCTGCTACTGGTAGTAAAAATGTTGTTTGGTGTGAACCTCTATTGACCTGTGCTGGTACTGAGAGAAACCTTACACTAAGGGGAGTCCATCCTGCTGTTATTCCCTTCTAATAATGGGAAGCTTCCAAACCCAAGCCAAAATTAAATATTTGTAGCAAAGGCTGCCTGGAGGGAGTCAGGGTGGGCAGGAATGCTGCTGCCACCAGGCAGGAGGTGACATCACCCGGATTCCTGTGCTGAGGAATGCAGGATTTGTCCCTCTTCCACAATGGCTTTGCACAAACAGACCTGCCCAGGGATGCATTTTTTTCACCCAGCCCCTTCTCTCCCACAGCAGAAAGGCCAAATGTCTCCCCCCACATCCCCACATCCCCACCAGAGCTGTTGCATGGACACGAAAAAGGAGGAAATTGGTGATGCCCCAAGTGGCAGATGAAAACAGTCAGGATTTTATAAGATGCTGGAAGCTGGTGGAGAAGTGATCACTTGGGAGGAGATTCTCCCCTTCTACTCACTCCCAAAGCTCCACTTCCCAGAGGAGGCCATGAGGATGATCCAAAGATGGAGCAGCTCAGGCTGAGAAAGTTGGGATTGTTCAGCCTGGAGAAGAGAAGGCTCCAGGGAGACCTTGGAGCACCTTCCAGTGCCTGAAGGGGCTCCAGGAAAGATGGGGAGGGATTTTATTTGCAAGAGCATGAAGTGATGGAATGAGGGGTTATGGGCCTATACTGGAAGAGAGGAGATTTAGGTTGGACATTAGGAAAAAAATCTTCACTATGAGGCTGGTGAGACCCCAGAACAGGTTGTCCAGGGAAGCTGTGGCTGTTCCATCCCTGGAAGTGTTCCAGGCCAGGTTGGATGGGGCTTGGAGCAGCCTGGGCTGGTGGGAGGTGTCCCTGCTCATGGCAGGGGAGTTGGAATGAAATGATCTTTAGGGTCTCTTCAAACTCAAACCATTCTATAATTCTGTGACTTCTCCTTGGGGCTTGGCCAGGATGGGGAAGGTGACTCACAGGCTGAGTGTGTGTGGAGGTGCAAGAGGGGGATGTGTCCACTGCTCCATGGTGATCCCATTCCTTGTTCCTATGAGCTGACCACACCATCTGTGTGATGACTGAAGTGTGTTGGACTCCATGATCCTTCTAGATCCTTCAGCAGATCCAAGGAAGTGATTCTGCCCCTGTGCTCAGCGCTGGTGAGGCCACACTCGAGTCCTGTGTCCAGTTCTCCCCTCCAGGAAGGATATCGAGGTCCTGGAGCAGGTCCAGAGAAGAGCAAGGAGGCTGTGAAGGGATCCAGCACAAGTCCTGTGAGGAAGGGCTGAGGGAGCTGGGGGTGTTGAGGCTGGAGAAGAGGAGGCTCAGGGGAGACCTCATCACTCTCTCCAACTCCCTGAAAGGAGGTTGGAGCCAGGGGGGGTTGGGCTCTTTTCCCAGGCAACTCTCAGCAAGACAAGAGGGCACAAAGGGTCTCAAGTTGTGCCAGGGGAGGTTTAGGTTGGAGATGAGAAAGAATTTTCTTTCTGGAGAGGGTGATCAGGCATTGGAATGGGCTGCCCAGGGAAGTAGTGGATTCTCCGTGTCTGGAGATATTTCAAAAGAGCCTGGATGTGGCACTGAGTGCCATGGGCTGGGAACTGCAGCAGTAGTGGATCGAGGGTTGGACTCGATGATCTCTGAGATCACTTCCAACTCAGCCAATTCTATGATTTTGTGATTTGAACTTGAGATATTTGATGATCCTGTGACTAGAACAGATTCCCTGGACATGCAGAGCACCCTGGATAACCAGCCCATTCCTTGCTAACTCTGGTGGGGCTGACTCTCAAACCAAGCCAGAATTCACCCTCCATACAAGCTGAGCATCTCCACATCCCATCTCCTGTCCCTTGAGCTTACACCTTTCCACCCCTGACTCTGCCTTGGCCCCAGCTCCTGCAAACACCCCTGGAAACTCCCAGTCAGTGCTGTGCAGATGTCACCAGCACTTCCAGCAGCAGGGAAGGGGTCAGTTCCTCTGGGCTGGAGGCTGTGGCCCTCATTTCAATACCTGGAACTAGGTGTAGTTCAGCTGCCCCCCCCTCTTTAGGAGTCCAAAGGAGTGATTTAGTGGTTGGAAAGACCCAAAGTTTGTTGGTTTTTTTTTTTTTGCTCTCAGTGCCCTGCAAAGGAGGCTGGCAGGAAACAAAAATGCTGCTCTCCAAGGCAGGGCTGGGTTTGCTTTAATTTCCACCAGGTTTGGGAAATTCTTTGGCTATTACAACTGGACAATTCAATCCTCTGGCCAAAGGAGAAAAAACCCACTGGGTCAGCTGGATTTTTGAAGCTGGGTGGAGTGAGGAGCTTTGAGTAGGGAGCAGCCAGAGTCAGGGTCCTCTGGATCTGGAGTCCTGAGGTGGTGAGAAGGGCAGGAGAAGGTCTGCTCATTTTTGGAGGAATAGATAAAACCAGTTGGATGGACACAGAGGGGGAAGCTGGGATCACATCAGGGTGATGCAATTATTTTTTGCTCTTGGATATAGGCAGGAGAGAAACATCTAAGCAGGAGGCAATGGTGTAGGCTGGTTGGGGAGAAGTGCCAGAGGGACAGGGTGGCAAGACCATGGGGAGATGTGGGACTTGATGGCCTTGGTTTGGGTGTTATCTTCCAGCAGGATAAATTCCCTTTCCCTCACCACATCTTTGCCACCCTCCATCACAGGGCTGTGTCTGGGGCTACTGGAGGGAGCTGATGGTTTGCAGGGCTGAAATGGGCTCCAGAGGGTGGAGGCTCCCAAGCTTTGAGGACCCAAACAGCACAACGATTGATGAAAATCTTCTCTCAAATGACTCAAGGAAGCTCAGAGGCTCCATGGGCATCACAGCTCAGGGAGTTGGGTGCCACCAAATCATCTGCGGGACTCTGGGTTCAGCTCCTGGCTGCACAAAGGCCCTCAGGACTCTGTCCATCTGTGTGCAAAGCAACCAACCTTCCAGTGATGCTGCAGAACAGGATTTTGGGGTTTGGTTCATATCCCTTAAGTTGTTGCTTCTTGATCTTTCTTGGAAAGACAGATGGGGTTGTGGTTTCTGACTTATTTCAGTCTGAAGGCTAAAGGGAAGATGACTTGGAGAGGAAAGGAGGGAAAGACCAGAGATGGAAAGTGTGAATTTTCAAGCAGAACCTCCCACAACTTCTTTGCTCAGCTTCTGGTAATGGCCAGGTCCCTGATTGCAGTTGTTCACTCCAGAAAAATTCCAGAGGGTTTCCTGGAATATCAAAATGTGAGGGCTGGATGCCCAGGCAGTGATCACCATCAGAACCACAGCAAAGAGGTTGGAGCAGCAGGAAACCTAAATGTGTCCCAGGAGGTGCCTGTAGGTCAGAACCCCAGACTGGTCATTTCTGAAGGGCTTTTACTGCAAAGTGGAGGAGGATCAAGGGTGGGTTTGGTTTCTTTTGCACCCCCTTTCCACTGCTTCCTCTTTGAACTTTATCACAGAATCACCAAATGGTTTGGGTTGGAAGAAACCTTGAAGATCATCAAGATCCAATCCCCCTGCCAGAGCAGGGACACCTCCCCTTGTCCCTTAAAAAACTGAGCAATGTTCAAAGTAGCAGAGGAGCCTGAACCAGCTCTGGTGCTTGGAAAGGTCGTCACCTTCAAGACCATCTTATTGTATAAACAAAGAGAAAAACCTCATCCAGCTCTCCACTCCTTTTGGGTCCTGGATCAGCCCCAAACACTGGAGCATCACTGGCTCAACCCCAGGTCCCTGGCCCTCCATCAACTGCAGAGGATCCCTGTGTAAAAGGCATGGAAGGGCTGTCCACCTCCTCCTCCATGGCCTCTCCCCCCTTTCCCTTTCCTCTTCAACGTGCTCATTCATGAAAAAATATCTGTTGGATGGAGGTGAGGAAGAGGAATTAATGTTGGCTCATTTTTTCCCTGCTTGTTGGCCAAGGGAGGCTGTAGGCTCTGGGGGTTTTCAGCTTTGTTTTCACAGCTGGATTTGCTGTTACCCTTTCCTCTCTCCAGCTTTTTATTGCTGTTCACTCCCTGGAGCAAACCTGTTGCCCAGCAGTGTCCTCAATGGTGTTGTAGCACAGCCTGGTGCTGGCATCCCGTGGGGTGGTGGCCGTGGGTTTCCAGCTTGGGACCCAGGACCTGCACAGCCCCTCGTGTTCCCTAAGGACTGAGACCCTCAGAGGTCCTTCAGAGAGACCCCTGAATGGGTCCTGTGGCCAGGAGGGGAATGATACAGTGAGGAAGGTGCCATCCTATGATCGTTCTCTGCACCTGGATGCAGCCCAGGTCTCCCGGATCCTTCCCACCTGGAGTGAAGGTTGATGGACCAGCATGGTCCATCCTATGGTAGCCAGATTTCCTGGATTCTTCCAGAGGAGTAAAAGCTGATGGGCATCAGGGATCAAAGTGGTCCATGCTCTGGTAGCCAGATCTTCTGGATCCTTCCCAGATGGAGTGAGGGGCAGTGTGGGGACCAGTGTGGTCCATGCCCTGGTAGCCAGATCTCCTGGCTCCTTCCCAGATGGACTGAAGGCTGATGGCTGAAGGGACCAGCTTGATCCATGCTCTGGTAGCCAGATCTTCTGGAACCTCCCCATCTGGAGTGAAGGGCAGCAGGGACCAGTGTGGTCCATCCTATGGTAGCCAGATCTCCTGCATCCTTCCCAGTTGGACTGAAGTCTGAACGGACCAGCTTGATCCATGATCCATGATCTCCTAGATCCTTCCCATCTGGAGTGAAGGCTGATGGGCAGCAGGGACCAGCTTGGTCCATGCTGTGGTAGGACAGGTCAGGCAGCAGGACTGGGGGACAGTGTCTGTCTGGGCCTGGTGGAGGTGGTGTAGGGGTTGGTGGTGCTTGTGTAAGGGCTGATGGTGTGGGTGTAAGGTTCAGTGGTGCTGGTGTAGGGTTTGGTTAATTGAGTGCAGGTGTAGACGTTGGTGGTGCTGGTGTAGACCTTGGTGGTTCTGGTGTGGGGTTTGGTGGTTCTGGTGTAGGATTTGGTGGTGCTGGTATGAAGTTTGGTGGTGCTGGTTTAGGGTTTGGTGATACTGGTGTAGGGTTTGGTGGCACTGGTGTAGGGCTTGGTTAATTGGGTGCTGGTGTAGGGTTTGGTAGTGCTGGTGTAGGGTTTGGTGGTACTGGTGTAGGGTTTGGTGGTACTTGTGTAGGGATTGGTGTAGGATTTGGTGTTGCTGCTGTAGGGTTTGGTGGTGCTCGTGTAGAGTTTGGTTGATTGGGTGCTGGTTTAAAGTTTGGTGGTGCTGGTGTAGACTTTGTTTAATTGGGTACTGGTGTAGGGTTTGGTTAATTGGATGCTGGTATAGAGTTTGGGGTGCTGGTGTAGGGTTTGGTGGTACTGGTATGAAGTTTGGTGGTACTGGTGTAGGGTTTCATGGTTCTGGTGTTTTGGTGGTTCTGGTATAGGGTTGGTGGTGCTGGTGTAGGATTTCCTGCTGTAGGGGTTTGGTGGGTGCTGGTGTAGAGTTAATTGGGTACTGGTGTAGGGTTTGGTGGTGCTGGTGTAGGGTTTGGTGGTGCTGGTGTAGGGTTGGTGGTACTGGTGTAGGTTGGTGACGGTATATTTGGTTAATTGGGTGCCCAGCACAGCCAACATGCAGTGTGTGCTATGCCCAGAGGTGGGGGGAGCAGAAGGTGCTTCCAGCACCACTGGGTGCCACACTGTCACTTGGGACCTCAAGTGCTGCAGACCTCAGAGTCCCCTTTGCTTCAAGCATCAGCACCACCCAGGACTCCCTCCCACCCACCTAGGGCACCCCTGCACCCCACTGCCTGCCAGGGGAGGAACTGATTCCACCTACAATGAAAGGGAACAACGTGGGTGCCCTCCTTGGCACGGGGACACCAGGAAATGTGAGCCAGGAGCTGCTGAGCTCTCTGTCATCAGGGGTGGGGACCAAGCTATGAAAACACCATCCAGGAAAGCTCTGCTCCTTTCCCACCCTCATCAACCTTCAGATCAGATCCAACACCCCTGACTGATGCTCCTCTCTCCAGAGCTCCCAGGGAAGGTACAGTACTGCTCACCAGCACTGGGTGTTTCTCTTCCATCTTCCTCTTCTCTGCATGAAAAGGTGACCATAGAATTAGCTCTGCATTTAATTACCTAAGTAATTAATTGAAATATTTCATGGTGAGGCACTTAAGGTTGAGTGGGCAGAGTAGAAACCTGCTCTGGTCATGCTGGGAACCCAGCCAGAAGGATAGGAAAGCACTTCTAGTAATAATATTTCCTTTTTTTTTTTTTTTTTTTTATTTGTTTTGTCTGTTATCTGAGAACAGTTGGCAACAGCATGTCCAACCCTTTGGTTTCCTCATTTATCACAGTCCAGCCTCTCCCTCTCCCTTTTTACCTACTTTTAGCTCTCATTAATAATAGAAAAAATGGGCCATGAAGTTGCACCCAAGTGTCTGGGTGCTACACTGGCAATTTTCTTTCTTGTCTTCAATTCCTTATTTAGTTGATGTTGGGTTTGTTTGTTCTGAGGAAGATCTGGTGTCCAGGTAGCCAGGGCTGAGCTCAGGAGGATGTTTTGGGTGTCAAGGTTTGAGCATCAGCAGGAGATTTACTTGGGAAGGAGCAAGGATGGGTTGGAAGGGCTGAGGGAAGGTTTGGCATTCCCCATCCTTTTCCCCATTTCCTCATGGAATGGCCTCACTGCCAGGGTTCTGTCTGAGCTGGCAAGTCAGAAGCTTCTCCAAAGCCAAGGGGTTGAGAAGTAGATGCTCCAACATTGAGTGTTGGGACTCTGGGAGAGGTTTGGGGTCTTGGATGCACGTTCCAGTTCAGAGAAGACTTTGCCTCATCTTGTAATTCCTGTTGCCTGATCCTCAGCCCATCCTCCTGGATGGTGGATTTAGGATGGGGATAATGTTCATAATTCTGTTCTTGGTGGAGCAGAGTGGACTCAGCACCCTGAGGAGATGTCAAGTGGAAGCAAAAGGACCTCAGATGTCCTCAAAATGACCCACTCGTGGTCTTTTTAACCAGATTATTTAAAGCAGGAAGGAGTGAGTTTGCCCAGAGGGCAATTACTCAGGAATCCTGATGGATGGCCAGGGCTGGATGAGGATCACCATCTGGAGGTGCAGAAAGCTTGGTTCACAGGGCTGGGCTGGTTCCTGGGGGACCTGCACCCATTTTTGGCACACTTGCTCACTACAAGCTGCTGTCCTGGCATGGTTGAGACACAGGTCCTCTAACGTTGGCAAATTACAGATATTTTTGGTGCAGTAAGGGAACAAAAATAATTTTAAACCTAATTCTCATGCTGGGTTTCACCTGGAAGTCAGGGGTGAAAGGAACCTCCACCCAGTACAGAGTCTCCCAGATTGTACTTGGGGTTTGGGCAGGTGACTGTAAAGGATGGAACTTGATACATAATATAATAATATAATATAATATAAAATAATAGAATATATACGTGAAGCTAAGTCTTCCCTTTGGAAAATGGGACCATGGTTTCTGGTGGGTCACTTTGTCCTTTCCAAGGGACCAAAGAGCCCTCAGCCAGAGCCAAGGGAAGTGGCAGTGTCCCGGCTTGCTCCAACCCAGATGAACCTGGTCCAAATCCTAGTTTGAAGGTATCAATCCTGGTACCTGGAGGTTTCCATGTGTCATGGGTTGGTTGAACATCATCCCCATCCTGGCCAGGTGTGTAGGGTCATCCAGGATGTTGTGGTGGTTCTCACATGAGGTGACAGAGATGACACCAGCATTTTGCTCGCTCAAAAAAAAGGAGTTAAAACTCTCAGTGCCAGGATCCCACCTGGATGGTTGCAAAGAGTTTTTCCCCAAGAAAACCAATGCTGATCTGTATTTGCAGGAAGGGTTTTGGGAGGAAACCTTGGAGGAGGTCTTGAGGATGTCCTTTGTGTGTGGATCTGGATCTGTCCCTGGATCTGTAGTGCTGGGACCAGTGGGAATGTCTTGAAACTGGAAGAGGGGGATTTAGATGAGATCTTGGGAAGAAACTGCTGTGAGGGTGTGAGAGCCTGGCCCAGGCTGCTCAGAGAAGCTGTGGGTCTGTAGCCTCCAGTCTTTGAGGGTTGCTGAAGGTGTTCAAATCCTCTCAGCTTTTCTTGCACAGGGGTGATTTTCACAGACTATTTGTGCTCCTTGGTATCTTCCAAGTGCTTGCAGGGAGCAAGGAGACTTCTGCTCATTATCCCTTTGTCACCCAATGGTCTGGATACAATGGATTTAGGAGCAGAAGTGATGATCAGAGGGCTGGAGCTATGAGAACAGGATGAGAGGGTTGGGGTTGTTCAGCCTGAAGAAGAGAAGGCTCCAGGGAGACCTTAGAGCATCTTCCAGGGGCTCCAGGAAAGCTGGGATGGAGTTTTTACAAGGGATGGAGGGATGGGATGAAGGGGAATGGTTTGAAACTTGAAGAGGGAGATGTAGGTTGGACATTAGGAAGAAATTCTTTCCTGTGAGGGTGCTGAGCCCCTGGCCCAGGTTTCCCAAAGAAGCTGTGGCTGCCCCATCCTGGAAGTGTTTAAATCCAGGTTGGATGGGGCTTGGAGCAACCTGGGCTGGTGGGAGGTGTCCCTGACTATTCCAGGGGATATGGAATGAGATGATCTTTAAGGTCCCTTCCAACTCAAACCATTCCATGATTCTATGATCTGCAGAGGCCACACTTTGCTTTGGGCAGTGCTGTCCTTCCCCTCAAGCTGTGTCTGAGATGTTCATCCCTGTGCAGAGCTGGTTGCTCCTCCTGTCCCTTCCCACTCCCCAGTGTGCTGAGTGGTTTCCAGGCAGCTGGAAATCAGGGAAACCATTCCTGTGGTGAGCCAGGGACCTCACCCAACAGCTCTTGAATGGAGCCCAGAAGCCATGGCTGAGCTTCCAGCCTCTCCCTTCATCCCACTCCCTTTTCCTGGGGCTTTTCCAAGCTCCCTCCTAACAAACCATCTCTGCCCAGCCACAGGTGTTAGGGAAAAAGTGTTAAAAAAAAAAACAACAAACCAACAATTAACAGCAACCTCCCACCTTTCTGGAGCAGGCAGAAACGTGGCTGCTTGACTTTTTGTTCCAGCTGTCCCTAAAGCTTTCCCATGCATCCTGACCTTATTCCCCTGCCCGTGGCTGCTCCATGAACCACAGATGGAGGAGCACTGGTGGGAGAAGCTGATTGTGCCCTGAACTTTTGCACAGCCCTTTTCCACCAGAGGGTTTGGATTTCCTCTGATTTTTATTGAGCGTTTTCTTTCTTTTTGGATTTTTTTTTTTTTAATTATTATTTTTTTTTTTAAACACTCTTTTGTGCAAGTGCAGGAAGGTCTACAGCAAGTCAAGCCTGGCTTGGCTTCAGAGGGCTGGGAACACTGGCTGGAAAGTTTATTGCTTCCTGTTATGAGAGCTCAGAGAATCCTGGTGGGTTTGCAGGAGAGGGGTGGGTGACCCTAACACTGGGTATGACCCCATCGGGTGTGGTTGGAGATGGGGTTTGGGTTGGTTTTTTTTTTTTATTCCCATTCCAGCTACTTCAGGAAAGGGAAGCAAATAGAGAAGGGAATAATTGCTGGCCCTGACCTCTGGCTGTTGAGGCAGATGCTTTCTTTGGAGCAGGAACAGAAAAAAAAAATCTTATCAGGGTTTTGCTGAGCGACGTCCCCAGGGCTCCCCAGTCCCTCCTTGCCACCTTTTGGTTGATTTGCCCAGGGGTTATCTCTCCAGCCTTGAAAACTTCAAAGAAAAGGTTCCACTCAGGAAAAAAAATAAAATAAAATAAAATGCAGGTTTGTCAAGACTGAGATTTATCTCCAGAACGTGTCCATCATGTGGAAGTTTTCAGCTGGGGAGGGCTGGAATGGCTTTAACACTTCCTCAGGCTTTTTGTACTTTGGGATTTAAAGCTTATTGTTATTTGAGAATATCAGAGTCTTTTTTGGCCATTTTCAAATTGAAATGCTTTTACCTTTCCACCATCATCAGTCAGTGGCAGCCAAAGGAAACAATGCCCTGTTTTCCAGCAGAATATTCATCCTGCCAACAGCAATTTTGCTCCAGTCCCAAACCAGTGCAAACTGCACAAGAAATTCTGCTTTCTGACCTATCTTCTGGGCTAACTGAGGCACAACCATGGCCCGAATCATAGCAATTCAGAGCCAGGAATTGTGTTTCCAGAGCACATGAAAGAAAAAAGCCATCACCTCGTGTTCAAGCATCCTTAGGTTATGCAGCCAAAATCCCCACCAGCTTTGGGAAAACGTGTGAGACCTGATTCCCTCCATTTGGTCCTTGCAAGAGCCAGAGACCAACCACGTCCTGATCCAGATCAAAACCTTCTTGGGGTTTTTCCAAGGAAGCAGAGCTGGGTGGAGAAGAAGAAATGAACCTGGTGGTGAACTGGTAGAGACCTCATCTCTCAGTCATTTAAGTGGCAAATTTATCACCACCACTGTCCTGGAAAGTCCTCACAGAGGTTTGGGATGAAGCAGATTTTATCAACAAACACTGTCCAGCTTTTTTCTGATGCTGAAAAATTTCTTTTAAGAGAGTTGAGGTTTTTGGCAGAGTCCTCACGCTACGAGGCCTGATTAGTCCTGAATCTTGGAGAACTCCCAAAGTTCTGGGTGAAGGAGGGAAGTTTGCACAACTGAGGTTTTTTTTTTGTTTGTTTTGTTTGTTTTTTTACTTTTCTGTGCTCAGCTAGGAAGCATGGTGGGACTGGAAGGGAGCCCAGGGTGGTTGGGTTGAGTTGTGCTGTAGCCATCCCCACCCACCCCTCCTGTCTCCCCACTGCAGCTCCTGAAGAGGTCCCTGGGATGTCCAGGGTTGATCCTGATCCATCAGCCATAAACAGGGATATTGGGTCAGTTACTGAGCAAAGGGGCTCTTCCAGTGGCTGGGAAGAGGGGCTTTCCCAAGGCATGGTCCCTCCACCCATAAACCCAAATCCTACTCCAGTCCATTGCTTCTGCCCTTGCTGGGAGGGACTGGTCTGTCCCAAAACACCAGAATTCAAGAGAAATTTTCTCTGTCCCAGAAGAAGCCCCCAGCCCAGCAACCTGTCACAGAGCAATCACTCAACTTGGGTTCCTTGGGTTGCTGAAGGCTCTGGAGACTCCAGGCATGAAGTAGGAGCTCCAGGTTGCCTCTTTCCCACCAGGAAATGGGAAGAAAATTTGGAAATACCCCAGTGAGATGGAGACACTTGGACCTCCTTGCAGGGCTCAGTTCTCCTGGGCCTCTCAACCAGGCAGGTGGCTGTGGATGTGACATTTGGGAATGTCAGAGCTGCAATGCTGACTTCAACCAAACTTGCCAAACCCTCCCCAAAATCCATCAATCCCCCCCAACCCATGCACTCAAGGACCTAAAACTCCTGAAACAAAGGCAGGATGAGGGAGGATGGAGGGAAGGAGGATGCTTGCCACTCCCTGAAGCCCATCCTGACATCTGGGGAAGAAAACCTGAATTTAAAGCCATTTCCAGGGCTGTGATGCTCCACCAAGGGCTTGGGGCTGTAAGGAACAGTTCAGCCACACCAGAGGCACTGATGGAATGAAAACCTGGATTTTTATTTTTTTTTCCAATGTATCTGCCACCTTAGCTTGCAAAGATCAGACCTCAGCATCCCTTTCTGTGAGTCTGGCAAAGCTGTAACCCCTCCAGACCCTTCCCCTTTTAACTGCCAGCAAATTACTGAATAATAAGAATAAAACAAAATTCAGCAGCTCTGCAGTGGGGCTTCAGGCTCCAGAAAATGGAGAATTTTTTCCAGATCCAAAGCTTCCTTTCAGGCAGTGCTTTTCCCACCCTTTCCATCACAAAACTTTTCCTTCAAAGTGGGTGCCACACCACAGCCACCCAGAGGGAAGATGTGTCCCACGTCTCATATCTGAGAAAGAGATGAAAAAATAGAGAAAGGGGAGAGGAAAAAAGGCAAGGGGAGTGGTCGTGCTGGGACCGGTGTTGTTTAATATCTTCATCAACGACTTGGATGAGGGTATAGAATGTACCCTCAGCAAGTTTGCTGATGACACTAAGCTGGGAGGAGTGGCTGACACACCAGAGGCTGTGCTGCCATTCAGAGAGACTTAGACAGGCTGGAGAGTTGGGCAGGAGAAACATGATGAAATTCAACAAGGGGAAGTGTAGAGTTTGCATTTGGGGAAGAACAACACGATGTCCCAGTATAGGTTGGGGGCTGACCTGCTGGAGAGCAGTGTAGGTGAAAGAGACCTGGGGGTCCTGGTTGACAAGAAGATGACCATGAGCCAGCAATGTGCCCTTGTGGCCAAGAAGGCCAATGGCATCCTGGGGTGCATTAAAAGGGGTGGTTAGTAGGTCAAGAGAGGTTCTCCTCCCTCTATTCTGCATTGGTGAGGCCGCACCTGGAGTATTGTGTCCAGTTCTGGGCCCCTCAGTTCAAGAAGGACAGGGAAGTGCTTGAAAGAGTCCAGCGCAGAGCTACTAAGATGATGAAGGGAGTGGAACATCTCCCTTATGAGGAAAGGCTGAGGGAGCTGGGTCTCTTTAGTTTGGAGAAAAGGAGACTGAGGGGTGACCTCATCAATGTTTTCAAATATGTAAGGGCTGAGTGTCAGGGAGATGGAGTTAGGCTTTCTCAGTGGTGACCAGTGATAGGACAAGGGGTAATGGGTGTAAATTGGAGCATAGGAGGTTCAAGTTGAATATCCAGAAAATTTTTTTCCTGTAAGGGTGACAGAGCCCTGGAACAGGCTGCCCAGGGGGGTCATGGAGTCTCCTTCACTGGAGACATTCAAAACCCGTCTGGACACGTTCCTATGTGAAGTGCTCTAGGTGGCCCTGCTCTGGCAGGGGGGGTTGGACTAGATGATCTTTCGAGGTCCCTTCCAACCCAAGGATTCTATGATTCTATGATTCTGTGATTCTGTGAAGAAGAAAAGATAGGAATTAACTATCTGCCCTCACTAATAAAAGAAAAAAAAACAGTTTTTGCCCTCACTTGTGGTATTCACAGAATCATGGACTGGTTTGGGTTGGAAGGAACCTTAAGGATCATCTCATCCTAACCCCTTGCATGGGCAGGGACACCTCCCACCAGCCCAGGGTGCTCCAAGCCCCATCCAACCTGGATTTGAACACTTCCAGGGATGGGGCAGCCACAGCTTCTCTGGAAAATATTTTGGCTTCTCCAATACTAAGTCCTGCAGTCTCAACAGTTTCCAAGAAGGTGGAAAATGGACATTTTTAATATATTTCAATTTTGAGGTGTTTGTCTCCACACAGTAACGATGCCTCCTGGGTCCTGTTTTAAAAGATGGGCTGATTGTCTGAGCAAAGAGACTTTTCCTGATGCCATTTAGTTTTAAAACAGGTGGAATGAAAAGCCAGAAGGTGAAGATTAGAGAAGAAAATGACCTCTCAGCAGGACACAGCACAGGACATTTTGTGGCCAGGGTGGGTGATTCTGGCTGCTGCTCATTATGGGCACAGCAGGGAGAGGTTACACCAGATCTTGTTCTGATTATTGACAGAATTTACTGATTTTAGGAGGATGTCTGAGAGGAACAGAGGTAGATCTGAGAGGAGAAGTGACCTGGGAGGTGACTCCCAGAATCATGGGATCACAGAGCACCAGGTTGGAAGGGACCTCAGGGATCAGCTTGGCAAAAGCAAAGTCTGGACAAGGATGGCCCAGCACCCTCTCCAGCTAAATCCTAAAAATGTCCAACACTTGGAGAAATCACAGAAGGCTGAGGAGGAGCAGATGTTGCTCAGCTCTCCTGAAGCTTCTCTCCCCAAAAAACTTCCACTAGAGGAGATTCTGTGTGTATAAATAACCCATGGAGTTAGGAAGCAAAGGGCCTGGAGAAGCTGCACGACCCATGGGACAGGGACCATGCTGAGCTGCCTTTTATCTCTAAGTTGCTGCCCATAGTCCTGGAAGTTGTTCTCAGCTTGTTATTTTTAAATAACTAATAATACTTCCTCTCCAGCTCCATCCTGCACCAGCTGGAAAGAGTGGAAGGTTCACCACGTTTGGGGATTTTTTTTTGTTTTTTTGTTTTTTTGTTGCTTTTTTTTTTTTTTTTTGTGGTAATAAGATCTTGGAATCCATCCCTCAGGTCTGCTGGATCTCTTTAAGAAGGAGAATGTATGAGATGTGCTGGAAGCTGCAGGGTCCTCACCTGGGAGTGTAGAGAAACAAGATAAACCAGGTGCCTCGAGTTGCCAAAGAGTGGGTGTGAGTCCACCTGTGCCTGGTTAGGGCAGGTCCCCTATTACCAGGGGCCAATAAAGGTGGGACACACACCAGAGAGAGGACTCACTCTTCTGTGAGGCAATGGAGAGGCCATCAGCTTGTTGAGCCTCAGGAGCAAGAAGGCTCCTCCGCTACATGGTAGGATGCACCCAAGGACCACACCATGGGTGGAGGTGTCCATGAAGTGACCCAACACTCTGTCTCCAGACATCAGGGACCATCAGGACATCAGGAGGTCACTGTCCCAGCATTCTGGAGGCCAACCCAGCTCTAGGAACACACAAGGGTGATGTGGCCTCAGCTTGCTGCAATTTTTTTTTTCTCTCCTCTTTCTCAGTCATCCCATGGGATCTCAGAGTGGGAGCAGATCTCCAGCCCTGATGTTCTCCTCTGAACCTCCTGGTTTCCCCAGGGTGACACATTCCACCACTACACCTGAGCTGGGTGATATTTTAGGTGGGGATTGGTCTGTTCAAGTGGTAGGACAAGAGGTAAAGCCTCAGGGGGGTTTAGATTTGGTATTGGGGAGAATTTCTTCACTGAAAGAGTTATCAGACATTGGAACAGGCTGTGTGTCACCATCCCAGGAGGTATTTGAGTTGTCTAGACATAGGGATGTGGCTTAGTTAAGGAGTTGTGTTGTCACTTAATGATCCTCAAGGTCTTTTCCAGTCATTTCTGTGCTTATAAGGCTTTTTCCAGCTGCCTATCACAGACATCTCCTTGTGATTAACTTATCACCACGTAGGTGTAGTTAGTTTATAACTCAAAACCTCCTGGAAGCCACTGCAGTGTGTCCAGAAATTCCTCCACATACCCTGGAGAGCCCCTGGGCTGTGTCATGGACCTGAGCTCTGGTCTCACCAGAGGTCCACATCCTCTTGGGCTCTTGCAGAGCAACTTGCAGGGGTCCAGCCAAAGCCTCAGCCACCATGGATGGTGTGCAGGAGATGCTGCTGCTGCCCACAAAAGCCNTGTCTAACTTTTTGATGTCTGGGGGGGGGGGGGGATGTGCAAAGCCTGAGAGGGGGTGTTCAGTCTTGGGAGGGGGGTTGCACAATTTGGGGGGGGGTGTGGCAGAGTTTGGGGGGGGAATGAACAGTTTGGGGAGGGGGTGGCAGAGTTTTCAGGGTGGGGTTGAACATCTTGGGGGTGGCAAAGTTGGGGGGGGGGGGTAGCAGAGTTTGGGGGCACTGAACAAATTCTTTTGGGGGAGGGGGTAGCACAGTGGGGGGGGTGAGAGTTTGGGGGGGTAACAGAGTAGGGGTTAGGTTAGGGGTAGCAGAGTAAGGGGGGAATAGCATTAGGGGGTTGAACAACTTGGGGAGGGGTGGTGGTGCACGGCCTGGATTGGGGGGATCAAGAGGGGTTGCAAAGGTTTAGGGGCCTGGAAGAGGAACTGAAGTACCTTGGGGGGGGGGCTGAGGTTGAGAGGGGTGACAGAGCCCGGGAGGGGGGTGACAGGGCCCAGGGGGGGTTGCAGGGATCAGGGGGGGTGGATGAAGCTGTGTGAGGGGGTTTCAGAGCCCTGAGGGGAGGAGGAAGCGGCTGCAAGCTGGGGGGACACACAGAGACCCGCACCCGCCCCCCCCCCCCCCCCAATGTCCTCACGCACCTCCCGCACCGCTCCGGCCCCGCGCTCACTCCCGGGCGCTACCACTGCGGAGGAATGGGGGGGTGGCTGAGGCGGGCGGTACCACCGCGAAGTGAGGAAAAGGGGAGAGGAAAGAAAGGGAATGTAAAATTTGGGATAGTTGGGAAAAAGGTTGAAGATGATGGAGTCCGGCTGGTGCGCACAGCCAAGGACACCGCTGCCCCGTGTCCCTCAGCATCACATCTCCAGGGCTTGGAAACCCCTCCAGGGATGAGTCCATCTCAGGCCCTGAGAACCCTTTTCTGGGAGAAATTGTTCCCGCCAGCTCCAACCTAAACCTCCCCTGGCACAACTTGAGGCCAAAAGTTTCCTCTTGTCCCATCACTCTTCCTTGGGAGCAGAGCCCAACCCCCCTGGCTCCAACCTCCTCTCAGGGGGTTGCAGAGAGCCAGAAGGTCTCCCCTCAGCCTCCTCTGCTCCAGGATCAACACCCCAGCTCCCTCAGCTGCTCCTGATTTCTGCTCCAGACCCTTCCCCAGCTCCCATTCCCCTCTCTGGACACTCTCCAGCCCCTCAATGTCCTTCTGCTCCTCAGGGACCCAGAACTGACCCAGGATTTGAGGTGCAGCACAAAGGGACAGTCACTGCCTGCTCCTGCTGGCCACAGCAGTGCTGACACAAGCCAGGATGCTGGTGGCCTTCTTGGCCACCTGGGCACACCCTGGCTGATGTTCAGCTGCTCTTGGCCAACACCCCCAAGGGTCCTTTCCCATGGGACACTTCGCAGCTGCTCTGTCCCAGTCCTGGAGCATTGCCTGGGGTTGGTGTGACCCAAGTGCAGAGCTCCCAGCATTGCCACCAAAAAAAACCCCAAATCACAAAAGACCCAGCACAGCGGGTGGACAAACTCGGTAATTTTTTTATTTCAGGCCTTCACTTCTTCCAGAACTTCTTGTAGGTGCCCATGTCGATGCTGTCGAAGGTCTCCTCCTCCTCAGCCTTTATCTTGCTGGGGAAGTGCCTCCTCAGCCGTGCTTTGCGCTCCTCCTCAGGCAGAGTGCTGCTGTCCAGGGGCAGCTGGAACACAGGAGCATCCGGATTGGAAAGGAGTCTGGGATCACCAAGTCCACCCCTGATCCACTCCCCCCGTGGTTCCCAACCCACGGCACTCAGTGCCACATCCAGTCTCTTTTTAAATGTCTTAGGGATGGAGAATCCACCCCTCCCTGGGCAGCCCATTCCAATGCCTGAGCACCCTCTCTGCAAAGAATTTCTTCCTCATCTCCAACCTAACCTCCCCTGGCAGAGCTGAAGCCCATGGCCTCTTTGTTTGCTGATAGAGCCCAACCCCCCCTGGCTCCAACCTCCTTTCAGGGAGTTGTAGAGAGTGATGAGGTCTCCCCTGAGCCTCCTCTTCTCCAGCCTCAACACCACCAGCTCCTCTCAGCCTTCCTCACAGAATTCTGCTGGATCCCTTCACAGCCTCCTTGCTCTTCTCTGGACCTGCTCCAGCACCTCAATCTCCTTCCTGAGCTGAGGGGCCAGAACTGGACACAGGACTCAAGCTGTGGCCTCACCAGGCTGAGCACAGGGGCAGAATCCCTTCCTGGACCTGCTGGCCACGCTGTTCCTGAGCCAGCCCAGGATGCCCTTTTGGGCCACCTGGGCACACTGCTGGCTCCTGTTCACCTTCCTCTCCACCCAAATTCCCAGCTCCATTCCTGCCTGGATGCTCTCCAGCACCAGAATCCCATCACCACTTCACTGCCCTTCTCTGGGTCTGCTCCAGCACCTCAAGATCCTTCACAGAACTGAGGAGCCCTGAAGGGACTCAGGGTGAGGAAAATCCTCGAGGAAGCCCCCCAATCCTCGAGGAAACCCTCCCGAAGCTGCTCCTCCTCACCATCAGGATCCTCTTGGGCTCTTTGTAGCGCAGGTGGACGGTGGAGCCGTCGGTTTTCACCAGGAGGACGGGGTAGAGGCGGCCGTAGAGCTGCCGGTGGAGGTGGAGATGGCGGCGCGGTTGAGTTGTGGCGGAGGAGGTGGTGAAAGGCGGCAGCAGCCTGGGCATGAGGGAAGAGGGAAAGGGAAGGGATCTGCCATGCAAAGAACCTCATGGTGGGTAAAATAAACCCTCAACCATTCTTTCAGGGGGTGAACACAGCCTCCCCCCCACACGCTCACCTCAGCGCCCGCCTTGCGGCCGCCATCTTAGGGCAGGTAAAGGATGGATCCTCCTCAAGAGGTAAATTCCTGGGGACAGCCCGAGGGAGAAGGGCTTCTTCTGAGATGGATGGATGGATGGATGGATGGATGGAGAAGGGGGTGCCAGCCCCCACCACAGCATGGCTTTGCAGGGCACCTCCCCAGCATGGATCAGCTCCATGAGGCATCCTTCAGTACCATGATGCCTCCCCCCACCCTCTAATGGTTCAGCCCCACCATGGCATCCCCCACACACATACAGCCCACACACACAACCCCTTCCCCCCACTCATGACATGGTTCAGCCCGATAATGTCCCCCCCCCCACCTATGTATCCCCCCACCCATGACATGGTTCAGCCCCATAATGTCCCCCCCCCCAACCTATGGCTCCCCCCACCCATGACATGGTTCGCCCCATCATGTCCACTCCCCCCACCCATGACATGGGTACCGCCCTGCCCCTGGTGTCCCCCCACCTATGACAGGTTCAGCCCCATCACGTCCATTTCCCTCCCCCCGCAGTGCTATGGTTCAACCCTAAGGTGGCTCCCCCCTTGCCCCCTTGCCCATGCCATGGTTCAGCCCTACCATGGTGTGGGTCCCCCCCACTCATGACATGGTTCAGCCCCACCATGGTGTGGGTGTGTCCCCCCCCACTCATGACATGGTTCAGCCCTACCATGGTGTGGTCCCCCCCACCCATGACATGGTTCAGGCCCATCATGTCCACCCCCCCACCCATGACATGGTACAGCCCTACATTGGCTCCCCCCACCCATGACATGGTACAGTCCCACCATGGTGTGTCCTCCCCCTCCCATGACATGGTTCATCCCCATCATGTCCACCCCGCCCCACAATCCCATGGTTCAACCCTAAGGTGGGCTCCCCCCCTTGCTCATGCCATGGTTCAGCCCTACCATGGGTGTGGGGTACCCCCCACTCGTGACATGGTGCAGCCCTACCATGGTGTCCCCCCCCCACCCAGCCATGGTACAGTCCTACCATGTTGTTCCCCCCCCCGTGCCATGGTTCATCCCTACACTGGCTCCCCCCACCCATGACATGGTACAGTCCCACCATGTGGTTCCTCCCCCTCCATGACATGGTTCATCCCATCATGTCCACCCCCCCACAATCCCATGGTTCAACCCTAAGGTGGCTCCCCCCCTTGCCCATGCCATAGTTCAGCCCTACCATGGTGTCCCCCCCCCCCCAACCATGGTACAGTCCTACCATGTTGTATCCCCCCCCCCCCCCCGTGCCATGGTTCATCCCCTTGCTGTCTCCCCCCTCTCCCCACCATGGTTCAGCCCCCTCCTCACTCCATGCCTCTCCCCCTCCCCTCCATCATGGTCTGACCCACCACATCCCCCCCCAGCCCCGCAATGGTTCACCCCCTCCCTTCACGGGGGTTTTGCTCCCTCCTCCATCATGGCGCTGAGTCCGCCCCCCCCCTCAACCTCCACCACGACCCTCAGCACCCCCATATCCCTTCCCCCTCAGCACCCCCATATCCCCCAGCACCCCAATATCCCTCAGCACCCCCATATCCCTCCCATCCCCCTCACTGCTCAGCGCTACCGCCCCCCTCACTGACCGCTCCCCCCCCTCCTCCCTTCTGCTTGTGGTTGAGTCCGCCGCCCTCCGCTCACGTGACCACGCCCTCTTCGCTCCGCCCCTCCCCGTGACGTCACGGCGCGCGGCGGCGGCGGGAGCGCGGGGCTGCTGGGAACGATCCCCCCTTCCCCACCTCCCCTCCCCTCATCCCCTCAGACCCCCCCCTGTCCCAAACAACCCCCAAATCCCCCAAAATAACCCCAAATCCCCCCCCAAAACCCCCGCCCCTATCCCCCCTCCCCATGAGCGGGCGGCGGCTGCGCGGAGCCATCGCTTGGGCGGCGGGTGAGCGGGGGGGGATGGGGTCCCTCCTCACTGAGGGGGCAGGTACGGAATGGGGGGGGCGAGACCCTCACAGGGACCCTCGGCTGACGGGCACCAGGTGGCCTCAAGGGGCTGAGTCCCTCACAGGAATCCTCGGATGGGAGGGGGAGGCCCAGATGACCCCGGGGGTGCTGAGCCCCTCACAGGGATCCTTGGCTGGGGGGGCCCAGGTGGCCTCAGGGGTCTGAGCCTCTCACAGGGATGTTTGGCTGGGGAGGGGAGGGTAAGGGGGGCCCAGGTGACCCCAGGAGCTTGAGCCCCTCACAGGGATTTTTGGCTGGGGGTGGGAGGCCCAAGTGGCCTCAGGGGTCTGAACCCCTCACAGGGACCCTCAGCAGAGGGGGACTTGGGTGCTGAAGCCCCTCACAGGGATCCTTGGCTGGGGGGGCCCAGGTGGCCTCAGGGGTCTGAACCCCTCACAGGGATTTTTGGCTGGGGGGGGGGTGGTGGGTCTGAACCCTCACAAAGACCTTCAGCCGGGGGTCCCAGGTGACCCCAGGGGTCTGAACCCCTCACAGGGGTTTTTGGCTGGTGGGGGGGTCCAGGTGACCCCAGGACCCTGAGCCCCTCAGAGGGATTTTTGGCTGGGGGGGCCCAGGTGGCCTCAGGGGTCCTGAGCTCCTCAGGGATTTTTGGCTGGGGGAGGGCTGGGGTGCTGAGCGCCTCACAGGGGTTTTTGGCTGGGGGGGCTCAGCTGACCCCTGGGGTCTGAGCCCCTCACAAGGATCCTTGGCTGGGGGGGCCCAGGTGGCTTTAAGGGTCTGAGCACTTCACAGAGGTTCTTGGCTGGGGCTGGGGCAGGTGACCCCAGGGGTTTAAGCCCCTCATTGGGATTTTTGGCTGGGGGGGGGGCTGTGGTGCTGAGCCCCTCACAGGGATCCTTGGATGGGGGGAGAGGCAGGTGGCCCCAGGGGTTTAAGCCTCTCACAGGGATTTTTGGCTGGGGGTGGAGGCCCAGGTGGCCTCAGGGGTCTGAACCCCTTACAAGGACCCTAAGAAGGGGGGGGTCTGGGGGCTGGGCCCCTCACAGGGATTTTTGGCTGGTGGGTCTGAACCCCTCACAAAGACCTTCAGCTGGGGGTCCCAGGTGACCTCAGGGGTCTGAGCCCCTCACAGGGGTTTTTGGCTGGGGGGGGGCAGGTGGTCCCAGGGGTCTGAACCCCTCACAAGGACCTTCGGTGGGGGTCCCAGGTGACCCCAGGGGCCTGAGCCCCTCAGAGGGATTTTGGCTGGGGGGCCCAGCTGGCTTCAGGTGTCTGAGTCCCTCACAAGGACCCTCAGTGAAGGGTGGGAGGTGGGCAGGGGGCAGCCAGCTCTGGGTGCTGAGCCCCTCACAGGGATTTTTGGCTGGGGGGGGGGATGGGAGGAAGAAGGGGGGACCCAGGTGACCCCAGGGGTCTGAACCCCTCACAGGGATTTTTGGCTGTTGGGGGGGGTGGGTCTGAACCCCTCACAAAGACCTTCAGCTGGGGGTCCGAGGTGACCCCAGGGGTCTGAGCCCCTCACAGGGATTTTCGGCCAGGGGGGGATGGAAGAAGAAGGGGGACCCAGGTGACCCCAGGAGCCTGAGCCCCTCACACCGACCCCCAGTTAGGGTGGGAGGCATCCAGCTTGGGGTGCTGAGCCCCTCACAGGGATTTTAGTTGGGAGGGGGGGTCTCTGCCAGCCCCAGGGTGTGCAGCCCCTCATAGGGACCCCTCTTGAGGGGTGCTGAGCTGGTGGGTGGGGGGTCCTGGTCCCACCACTGGGTTTCCTGCCCCCCACAACCAGCCTAAGGATGCTGAGTTCCCCATCACCCCTCCCAGCCCCTCCATATCCCCATCACTGCTTGGGGAGGGGGCTCTGAGGTGTCCCCCCCTCCCTGGTTATATCAGCATTTTAAGGGGGGGTTTGGGGGGGGGTGTTCTGGTTGAATTTATTGGGTTTTTTTGGGTACCCTGTGAGATGATGAGGGTAAAAGCAGAGGTTTGGGGTAACCACCCTTCAGGTATCCATAAATAAATAAAGCTCTTGTGTGGTGAAATGCAAAGCACGTGGGGGGGGGGGAGGCAAAACCACACCTGCCTGAGCTTCAGTTCTGGAGAAATTCCCCCCAGGTGGGTAAAAGGGGGCTCAGACCAATTGCCTAACTGGTTAAACTGGTCCAGTTTTGCAGTGGGACACAACTCTTGGAGTGACTCCTGACCTCCTGGACCTCGGTTTTCTGCAGTGACCTTGAGCAAGTGGTTCTGCCCTGCAAGGAGAGCAACACCAATCAGTGCAAGCAGCTAATTAGTGCTGTGTAGCTAATTTGTTTCCAGGAGAAAAGTGGCTGAGTGGTCCCGACAGCTCTGGGTACTGTGCTGGGGGTGCTCTGCTCCTGTTTTTGGTATTACAAATAATAATTAATTTTTTTTTTTTTTAATTTAAGCAACCTTCTGGCTCTTGGGGCAGAATCTCTGCTGGTGCAAGACCTGGGGCTTTGAGATCCTGGGGGTTTTTCCTGATTAAAATGTGTTGCTGGAGCTGCCTGGGGATTTCAGGAAGTGACCTGAAACTCTGTAACAAACCTCCTAAAAATAGGGAATGGGATTAATCATCCTAATTCAGGAGTCTTGGGGTTCCAGGGAAACTGTCCTTTAAGCTGCTTTTCTGCTTTGCTGAGGCCTCCTCTCTAAAGCCTCTCTGCTAATCAGCATTAATTATGTTTTAACCCTTTCCATGTCTCTCCTTTGAGTTGGTTCCTCCCAGTTAAACCCCCAGGTGAGTTGAGCAGGGCAGAGCAGACCCAAAAATGTTCCTCACCCTTGGTGACCAAACCTTTTTTTGGTGACCACCTCCTCTTTCCACAGCCCTGCCTGGTTTGTCCCCAGCCTCAGGTGTGGCACCTCCCCAGACACAGGGGTCTTTATGATATAACTGTGCCGGGTGACTCCAGCCCCCTGGGATTTTGGTGCTCATGGAGCCAAAACCATTTTAGGTGTAACCCAGGAGACCCTCTCTGTCCAGAGTGCCTGCTCTGGAAATGCCAAAATCTGAGCAAATGACACCAAAATCCTGAAGAGTTCCATGTTTTTTAAAATTACTGAATGGGGCTGATCCAGTTGGGGGCCAGTCAGCAGTGGTGTCCCCCAGGGATCAGTGTTGGGCCCAGTGCTGTTCAATATCTTTATTGATGATTTAGATGAGGGGATTGAGTCCATCATCAGCAAATTCACAGATGACACCAAGCTGGGGGGAGTGTGGATCAGCTGGAAGGCAGGAGGGCTCTGCAGAGGGACCTGGACAGACTGGAGAGTTGGGATGATCCCAATGGGATGAGGTTCAACACAGCCAAGTGCCGGGTCCTGCACTTTGGCCACAACAACCCCATGGGGAGCTCCAGGCTGGGCACAGAGTGGAAGAAAGGGACCTGGGAGTCTGGATTGCCAGGAAGCTGAAGAGGAGCCAGCAGTGTGCCCAGGTGGCCAAGAAGGCCAATGGCATCCTGGGCTGGATCAGGAACAGCGTGGCCAGCAGGTCCAGGGAAGGGATTCTGCCCCTGTGCTCAGCCCTGGTGAGGCCACAGCTTGAGTCCTGTGTCCAGTTCTGGGCCCCTCAGCCCCTCAGGAAGGAGATTGAGGTGCTGGAGCAGGTCCAGAGAAGAGCAAGGAGGCTGTGAAGGGATCCAGCAGAATTCCTGTGAGGAAGGGCTGAGGGAGCTGGGGGTGTTGAGGCTGGAGAAGAGGAGGCTCGGGAGACCTCATCACTCTCTCCAACTCCCTGAAAGGAGGTTGGAGCCAGGGGGGGGTTGGTCTCTTTTCCCAGGCAACTCTCAGCAAGACAAGAGGGCAGGGTCTCAAGTTGTGCCAGGGGAGGTTTAGGTTGGAGATTAGAAAGAATTTCTTTCTGGAGAGGGTGATCAGCCATTGGAATGGGCTGCCCAGGGAAGTAGTGGATTCTCTGTCCCTGGAGATATTTCAAGAGACTGGATGTGGCACTCAGTGCCATGGGCTGGGAACTGCAGCAGTAGTGGATCAAGGGTTGGACTTGATGATCTCTGAGGTCCCTTCCAACCCAGCCAATTCTATGATTCTAAATGAGGCAATAAATTGGAATTTCTGCTTAACATACAGAAGTGATTGGAAGGCTACTGCTGCAGACAGCTTGGAAATGGGATGTGCAGGTGCCTTGTGGGCCGGGAACCAAAGAGGAGAATTTAACAGTTTCCACCAGTATCCCTGTATCCACCAGATCTCTTCCTTTGGGCTTTTTTTGGTACTTGTGGTTTTTGAGGAAAAAGGTTTTTACTTTGAGGTTTTTGGGTTGCTGGAGGGCATTTGACAGGGATGAGGAGGCAGAGGAGGGCAGTGGTGATTGGGGTGCAGCCCAGCCCATCATTTGGAGCCATTCCTTGAGGTCAGGTTAACCAAATCTCACCCACTCCCAGCACCCATCAGCTCTTCACCCCCTCAGGACATTTTTATCCTTCACCTCTCCTGCAGAGCTGCTCCCAAAATCCCACAGTCTGCTGGGCACGTTCAGGTGCTCCATGGGAGATGTTTTTGCTCTGGTACAGATTCCCAGTTTTCCATCCCTTTCATCAGTCATTGGAAACTGAATTTTTTTTTCTTCTCCCCTTTTTTCTTCTCCCCTTTTTCTTCTCCCCTTTTTTCTTCTCCCCTTTTTTCTTCTCCCCTTTTTTCTTCTCCCCTTTTTTCTTCTCCCCTTTTTTCTTCTCCCCTTTTTTCTTCTCCCCTTTTTTCTTCTCCCCTTTTTTTCTTTCCCTTTTTTTTCTTTTTTTTTTCCCTCCCTCCTAACTTCCATCTGGTTTTCCTCTGCAGATCTCCAGAAGAAGAGAAGGGGGGATACTTCTGGAGGGAGGCAAGAGGAAACACCTTTGAGTCTCCTGGCCCATTTTTAGCCTGTTTTCCAAAGAAGTGGGACCTGTGATCACAACTCCTGTGTCTTTTCTCACTTGAGCTCTCAATATTTTTAGGAAAAAAAGAAGAAAAAAAAGGGGGGGGGGGGGGGGGAGGAAGGAAAAGGAGATGATTTCCATGTTGGCAGCACAGACCCTGCAGGGTCCCACCTGGTGGCTTTTGTGGCATCACCTAAAAATGAGGTTAAGTGGTGGCTGGAGGCAACAACCACACAGGTTACAGTCTGAAAGGAGAGGAGTGTTGTCTGTGGGAGGTGAAATCCAGGGTAAAACCCAAACTGAGGGGTGTTCTGGAAGAGTTTTTGTCCAGCACCCAACTGCTGGGTGTCTGATGGGGGTGTAGCAGCTTTAGAGCCTGAGTTTTCTGCCATCTGAGAGTCCACCCACCCTTGGGGGCTGTGGGCACCACTGGTCTGACCACCACCAGAGGAGGTGGTACATTTGAGAGGGTGTTCTGGACACCCCCTGAGCACCTTAGCAACCTGTAGGACTGTTGGGGACACACCAGACCTGCATGTACACCCTTAGCTGCATTTTGTCTCTTGTCTTTCCCAGGCAGGAGAGCAGAGGAGTGGAGGAAAAAAAAACCCCAAGAGGAGATTAAAGGGCAGGGAGCACTTTTCCATTGGCCATCTTCAAACTGCAGCTGGGTAATTAAAGCTTTAGGCAGCTCACAAATAGCCCAGCTTCCTGCTGCCTGGCTCAGGGGTGCTGCTAGGAGCTGCATTTCATTCCTTGCCTCTAAGGGAAGAAAAGCAAAAGGTAAGGAGAGGATGGAACCTTCTCCTCCCAGTGAGGGGTTTTGCCCCTTTCCCAGTTTGTTTGGGTGAAATGGTTGTAAATGGTTTGGGCAGCATTTAATTTTTTTGTTGTCGAGGGGAAGGTGGGAGAGAAAAGCTCTTTAGTGGGGCTGGGATTTGGGCATCTGGAGCTGTTCTTGTTGGCAGAACCAGATGGTGGTGGAGGGAAAGAAGCCAAACCCCCAGCCAGGACCCAAATGTCACCTGCAGGGAGTTTGAGTGGTGTTTGAGGAAGCTGGAGCAGGATGGAGGGACTTGGTTGAGGAGGAGCCAGGTGCTGGGGTGGCTGCAGGGTGACAGAATTTTCTGCAGCTCTTCTGGAGGAAGGGTCAGGGCTCACCAGAGTTCTGCCACTTGATTTGTATCAATGAGAGGAGTTGGCAGAGAGGAAAATGGTTTGGAGAGCTCAGCAGGAGCCTCTCTGCTTCCTGGCTGCAAGTTCTGAGAAGATTTGCTGGTGAGGAGGTCCAGGAGGGTTGTGCTCTCCTCTCCAGGTGTGGAACATTTAGGGAAAAACTTGGGCTCCCTGGAAATTCTCAAAGGCTGAGGGAAAGGTAGGACAGGTCCTTACCTCAAAGGGTTTCAGCCTTGTGGGGTTTTGGATGATGAAGCCCAATTGTGGCTGTGCATGGACCATGGGATCAGTTGTCTCAGGACCCTGGAGAATCATGGAATGGTTTAGGTTGGAAAGGACCTTGGAGATCATCTCCAAGCTCCTGCCATGGGCAGGGACACCTCTCATCCAGCCCAGGTTGCTCCAAGCCTCATCCAACCTGGCCTTGAACACCTCCAGGGAGGGGGCAGCCATAGCTTCTCTGGGCAATCTGTTCCAGAGTCTCAGCACCCTCCTGCTGAAGAACTTCTTCCTCAGCTCCAGCCTGAACCTCTTCTCCTGCACTTTCAATCCATTTCCCCTGGTCCTAGGGCTGGACACTCTGAGGAAAAGTCCCTCTGCAGCCTTCCTGGAGGTTCCCTTCAGGGATTGGGGGGCAGCTCTAAGGTCCCCCTGGAGTCTTCTCCAGGCTGAACAATCCCAGCTCCTCAGCCTCTCCTGGGAGCAGAAGTTCTCCAGCCTCTGGATCATCTTTTTGGCCTCCCCTGGACTGGTTCCAACAGACTGAAGCTGTTCAGTCTCTGGAGCTGCAGCACCCAGGGGACATTAACAGCAAAAAACCCCAAAAAGAAGACACTTTTCTTTTGGAAGGTGATTGAAATGTGGGGTTTTTACTCTGCTGCTGGCACCTCCTTAGACTTTTTGTGTTAATACCCTCTCCTTTTTTGCAGACTTTAAACTCTGGTCAGACAAAGCACCCTGGGGGACAGGAAAGAAGGGAAAACTCAGAGAATTTATATAATTTGCAGCTGAATTTGTCTGTTTTGCAGCTGTGCTGCCTGACCCAGGGCTGCGTGATGGCAGAGCTGTGCAGGAAGGAGGGATTTAGGGATAAGGAGGTATCCAGCTCCTTGAAAGCTGGGGTTCAGGGAGGCAGCTGGGTTGGATTAGGCTGCTGGAGGATCCCCAACCCAGTTTGTAAGACGTGGCATTTGGCTTAAGGCTGTTTAAAGAAAGTGATTGGTAAGCTCAGGGTGACATTGCTGATGAGCTCATTTAAAATGGAAAGGTCTGCTGAGGCCACACCCAAGGCCCTGTGGTTCAAGAAATGAATTTCCAAGGGATTTTCTGCTTCCAGAGTGTGATGGGTTTTAAAGAGCAAAGGAGCAGCTTGTTTGCTTTGTCCTGCTCTTCTCACCACCTCTGCTTTAGAAGCTGCTGAGTTGCTGTTGATGGATGAGGGTCCCCAGTGGAACCCCCTGAGCTGTCCTACAGAATTTGCTTCTTTATTCACAGGTTAATAATTAATTTTTCTTCCACCCTAGAGAGGCAGGAGTGCAAAACCACCCAGTTGCTTGCTTTCTGGCTGAAGTAGCAACTGCAGGAAAACTCTGTGTGGCCCCAAGCTGCCTTCATTTTTTTCTTTTTTTCCTGTACCAGGAACCAAACACTTCTCCCTGGCCAGGAGAGCTGGAGTTGGTGCTCCAGGAAAGGTGGAAATAAACCCCAAATAAACCCCTTTGCATCCCAGATCCCACCCGTGTTGGGGACATTGTTGCAGTTTTGGGGTTTAGTGATGGGGTGCAGTGGGTCTGAGCTTCAGGCAGCTTATGGAAAAGGCTTTGCCTGGGAATATTTATCCTGGGAATGCCAGGAAACATTCAGGTGTCCCTCACAGGCTGGTGGTTTGTACTTGTTAGGATGTGAGCAAGCAGCAGAAGAGGTGTGATGGTCTCACAGACATCCCAACCCTTCACTTGAAGCTGTGTAGCTGATTTCTGCCCTTTTATTTTTATTTTTTTTCTTACCAGCTTCTCCTGGAGGCCTCTGCCCATCTGAGGGAGGTGGCTGTGACCCCAAAAGTGTTAACCTGGGATTTCCCTGCAGATCCTGTGGTGTTTCCAGGCAATTATCTCCTCCTGGAGAAAAACTTCCCTGGGATTTGGGTCTCAGAGGGACCCAACCCTGGTGGCAGAGCTCCTTTAGTGGCACCTGGAACCCAGTGTCCTCCTTTTTTGAGTTTAACCTCAGTCCTTCAGAACCACCCTGCAGTGACACAGGTGCTTCAAAGCCTGAGAGATTTGTTCCCTGCTAGGAACTGGGCAGAGCAAGGGGAAGCTTTCCTGCTGCACTGCTGTTGTCTGCTCTCCAAAATGTTACCCATGTCCTTTAGGGCTCCCAACCTAGTTCTTTCACAGAACCTAATTCCCTAATTTAGGGAATTAATGAACCCATGCTCCCTAATTTAAGAGTTCTTTGAATTTCCCTGGAATTTCCCACCCTCTGTTCCTTCCTATCAGCTCCAGGTTTGCCTTTTCTCATCATTTCAGACTTCCCTGCAGAAACTGCAATCCAAGGGCAAAGCTTAGGAGCTCTTGTAGGTTCAGGCACACCTACATATGGGGTTTTTTTCTCTTTTTTTCCAGCCATGCAGGGACCAAGACCCGTGGTTCTGAGCGGCCCCTCGGGTGCAGGGAAGAGCACTTTGTTAAAGAAATTACTTAAAGATTATGAGAATGTCTTTGGCTTCAGTGTCTCCCGTGAGTATCTTGAGTGTCTCTGGGGTGAGGACAAGGTAAGAGGAGGAGGAGTTCCCTGGGATGGTTCCCTCTGAGGTGAAAATAACCCTGGCAATGCTGGAATCCTCCAGCATCCACAGCAGCATCAGGGCAAGGAATTTTTTGGCAGCTTGCCTGCTGGAATGTTTATTTTGTTGCTTTTTTCTTGAGTGACACCCTAAAGGTTTCTCTCAGAGTGTGGGCAGTGCCCATGGCTCATTTGCCTGGTCTTTTCCCTGGAGTTCTGCAAGGTGTTTTAAGTACATTACCAAAAATATTTGGGGTTTGTTTTTTTTTTATTTTGCTGTCCTAACACTTTGGATCCTGCAAGTGAAATCCTTTGAGATCTGTGAGATCCAGATCTGTTCTGCTAGGAAAGGGCAAATACTGCCTGTTTAAAAATTGAATATTACTGGAGAGGAAAATAAATTATCTTTCCTTTTGTGTCTGTGAACCCATGCTCCTCACATCAAATTAAATCTGTCCCTTTTCCCCAAAGTTGCCTCTTGGTAGATATTTTTCTTCCTAATTCTCCAGTGTCCTCTTAGACTTTGGCAGGTGCAGCTTTATGAAAACTTGGAGGTGATCAGAACCTTCTTGCCTTAAAATAACTCCCACCAGTCCTAAATGAAATAACAATCAGTGTTGCTTGCTGTGCTGAGCAGCAGCTTCTTTCTGGTTGTCAGGGTTTAACACTGCCCTGGCAATTAACCCAAGTAACAGCTGCTCTCTATTAATCTCTCTCTCCTCCTTAATAAAGAAAGGAGAGAGAATAAGGGAGAGAGAATGATGGGTTGGAAACTAAACTACACAGCTTGAATGAAACAGGAATGAGAAATAGGAAAAATGACTAAATCTATACAAATATACAGGAAAATTGATCCCAGGTTCCTCCCCCCTTTCCCCCAATAACTCTCACGTCACCCCCGAGGCTGCAGGGCAGCCCTGGGAAAGTCCAGGCTGGAATCCTGGGGTCAGCAGCAGTTGGGAGCTGGAGGCAGGAACACACAGATTCAGGCTGGGATGGATCAGGAGCACAGGCAGAGGAAGGGATGGAATCCTCCCAGGATGCCAGTTGAAGGAAGGGAAGCAGGAAGGGCAGGCAGCTGGAAGCAGGAAATCAGGAAATCATGGCTTGGCCCTCGTGATGCCTCAGATTTATCCTGAGTATGAGGTGTATGGGATGGAATACTCTGTTTGGTCAATTCTGGCATCTCTCTTGTCCGTTCCTCCCCAAAGGAGGCTGCAGGTGGGACCTCTTTATTCCTTCTGGAGGGTAAAAGTTTTCCTCAGAGCTGAGCAGTGTCCTTGGCTCTGCACACCAGTCTCTAGCAGTAACCATAAACATCGAGTGTTGTCAGTCCTAGAAGCACACACTGACTGAGAAACTTGCTGTTAATTTCAGCAAGTGCAACTACTTACAAGAGACTGAGCTAAAAGCAAAAGTACAAGACAGAAAATCACCTTTATCCTGGCCCAAACCATGACACTGGTTTGTAGAGCTTTGGCTTGAAGTAAAATCAGTTTGAACAACTTCCAGCCAGTTTCAAAGGCTGATTTATTCACCTCCCTGCATTCATCTAATCCTGGCTGGTTTTAGCACCCATGTAGGTGCTGCTTGAGCTTTTTAAATGAAGATAACTCAGGGCAGTGCTAATTCCCCTGAAGGGAGGCAGAGGGCTGAGTAATGTGCCTGGGGTTACACATCACAGAGCTGAACACAAAGTCCCACTCTGACTCCTCAGCCACCAGCACTCTGAATCAGTTGTTTGTAGATTATCTGGAATTCCTGGATTAAAGGCCAATCCTGCATGCTGCTGGGTGCCACACTGATTCCAGAAGCTTGGATCATTTTAAAGAGAGGATCCATCTTAGTTGGATCTGTGTTTGGTTTTATTTCTTTGATACTCTTGCTTCCTACAATATTTACAAGGCTGTTTTGGGGGGTTTTATTGTTGTTGGTTTTTTTGCTTACAGATACCACGAGGCAGCCAAGGCCTGGAGAAGTAAATGGCAAAGGTGAGTGTGTTGCAGTTGGGCCTCTCTTGGACTCAGCAAACAATTCCTCTGAAAAAAAATCAAGTTTTTAGGTGAAGTGCATGCACAAAACCTCCCTGGCAGATAACTGAGTGATGTTTAGAGGAGCAGACATTCCATAATGTTGTAAATATGCACACAGACACCCACTTGAGTTCTTTATCTCCATGGCAATGAGACCATAACCATTTACTCCTGCTCCATGAGCTGGAGAGAAGATATCAGAGGGGGGATGGACTTGGCAGAACAAACCCAAAATGTAATTAAATGATGAAATTAAATCATGAAATGGAAGCACGTGCTGCCAGTTCTCTTTTCTGGACTCTCTGTGACTCACTGGTCAAGGTTTATGCACCCTGCTCCATAGTGAGTGGATTGACTGGTTTTCCAAAGGGACAGATAGAGAGCCCTTAAACACACCCTGCTCTGGGAATTGCAGCCTTATGAGGTGTCTCTGGATGCAGAGCTTGTGTTCAGCTGCTTTTCTCTTCTCTGCTTTGTTTGCATACTTCAGAAAAAATCAAATGAGCTTTCTGCTTCATTTCCAATGGCAGTTTTCCCCCTGAAGTGAAAGGGAGGAATTTTAACAGAAGAGAAACATTCCTTTTTAGTTCCTTTTTGTTTTGATGTTCCCTTTTATCTCTCCCACTCCATTCTAGGCTTTAATCATAAATGCTTTCAAATTAAGGGCCTCTTTGGTCCTGCTGTAATGGGGAGGAAGTTTCTCCCTGCACCAGGAAGAGGAAAAGGGATAGAAAAGGGGGATGCAGGAGCATTTTTGGCCATATAGAAAGCTTCAAAACACTTTAAGCAGGTGCCTGGGCAATTGGCATTGGGGATGCTGTAATTAGGGAGCAGTTACCTGCATTCTGAAATTACTCTGGGATGATTATTTTATTATTTATTATTTAATTATGGTTATTTTGACCATGAACTTTCCCTTCAAAGCTATTAATTTCTGGCTCTTTATTTTTTTAATTTTTATTTTCCTTTTTTTTTTTCTTTTGGTTGGTTGGTTTGTTGGGTTTTTTTGGTTTGGTTTGGTTTGTTTCTTTCTTTCTTTTTGTTTTTCCCTCTCCAGATTACCACTTTGTGACCAGAGAGGAAATGAAGAAAGAAATTGATGCTGGTGAATTCATTGAGCATGCAGAATTCTCTGGAAATATGTATGGGACAAGGTATGGGCAGCTCAGGCACCCTCACTGCTCAGCCCAGGTGGTGCTGGGAGCTGGCAAGGTGGCAAAGGCAAAAAATACTTGAGCTTAACAACATTTTTTCCCCCCCAGACACACAGATTCTTGCCCCAAGCAGAACTTTTCATTGATAGCAGGGTCAATGTCAGCTTTATTGAGATGAAAAAATTAACTCCTGCAGAGAGTCAGCTCATTGTAATTGAGTCATCACTGAGTTCTGAGGATCTCTGTAGCCTCCAGTGTTTGAGGGCTGCTGAAGGTGTTCAAATCCTCTCAGCTGTTCTTGCACAGGGGTGATTTGTGCTCCTTAATATCTTAGAATCATAGAATCACAGAATTGGCTGGGTTGGAAGGGACCTCAGAGATCATCAAGTCCAACCCTTGATCCATTACTGCTGCAGTTCCCAGCCCATGGCACTCAGTGCCACATCCAGTCTCTTCTGAAATATCTCCAGACACGGAGAATCCACTACTTCCCTGGGCAGCCCATTCCAATGCCTGATCACCCTCTCCAGAAAGAAATTCTTTCTCATCTCCAACCTAAACCTCCCCTGGCACAACTTGAGACCCTGCCCTCTTGTCTTGCTGAGAGTTGCCTGGGAAAAGAGCCCAACCCCCCCCTGGCTCCAACCTCCTTTCAGGGAGTTGGAGAGAGTGATGAGGTCTCCCCTGAGCCTCCTCTTCTCCAGCCTCAACACCCCCAGCTCCCTCAGCCCTTCCTCACAGGAATTCTGCTGGATCCCTTCACCAGCCTGGTTGCCCTCCTTTGGACCTGCTCCAGCACCTCAATCTCCTTCCTGAGCTGAGGGGCCCAGAACTGGACACAGGACTCAAGCTGTGGCCTCACCAGAGCTGAGTACAGGGGCAAGTGCTTGCAGGGAGCAGTATGGAGACTTCTGCTCATTATCCCTTTGTCACCCAATGGTCTGGATACAATGGATTTAGGAGCAGAAGTGGTGATCAGAGGGCTGGAGCTATGAGAATAGGCTGAGAGGGTTGGGGTTGTTCAGCCTGGAGAAGAGAAATCTCCAGGGAGACCTTAGAGCATCTTCCAGGGGCTCCAGGAAAGCTGGGGATGGAGTTTTTACAAGGGATGGAGGGACAGGATGAAGGGAAATAGGTTAAAACTTGAAGAGGGGAGATTTAGGTTGGACATTAGGAAGAAATTCTTTCCTGTGAGGGTGCTGAGCCCCTGGCCCAGGTTTCCCAGAGGAGCTGTGGCTGCCCCATCCCTGGAAGTGTTTAAATCCAGGTTGGATGGGGCTTGGAGCAACCTGGGCTGGTGGGAGGTGTCCCTGACTATTCCAGGGGGTTTGGAATGAGATGATCTTTAAGGTCCCTTCCAACTCAAACCATTCCATGATCCTGTGGTGTCTGTAGTGGCTGTTATGAAACAAGGGTTCTGCTGCTCTGGTAAAGTGGCTGCTTATGAGCAGATCAATTGCACAGCACCCCTGGCTGGGGTTAAAGAGTGAGGTGGATTTTAAAATAGCATTGCCCTCAGCTCTGGGGCTGATAATCAATAGAACAAGCTGCAGTGTTAATTAAAAGGCTGTTATCTTACACAATTATTGTGAGGAAATGATGGCACTGTAGTAAAGGATCTGCTAAGCAGGAAAAGTAAATGTTCCTTGAGGTATTAGTTGGAATTAGTTAGAAATTTGCCTGGAATGCCTTTCAGGAAGATTTAGGTTGTTGAGAAGAGCTGAGTGTGCCTTTCTGAAGGCGTTTTGGAGGTGGCCAAGTTTTCTTGTGAGGAGGGTTTCCCTGTGAGGAGGGCTTCCTTTTGGGGAGGTTTTCCTTTTGGGGAGGGTTTCTTTTTGGAAAGGGGTTTCCTTTTGGGGAGGGTTTCCTTTTGGGGAGGGTTTCCTTTTGGGGAGGGTTTCCTTTTGGGGAGGGTTTCCTTTTGGGGAGGGTTTCCTTTTGGGGAGGGTTTCCTTTTGGAGAGGTTTTCCTTTTCCTTTTGAGGAGGTTTTCCTTTTCCTTCTGCGGAGTTTTTCCTTTTCCTTCTGAGGAGTTTTTCCTTTTCCTTCTGAGGAGTTTTTCCTTTTCCTTCTGAGGAGTTTTTGCTTTTCCTTCTGAGGAGGTTTTCCTTTTCCTTTTGAGGAGGGTTTCCTGGTGAGGAGGGTTTCCTTCTGGGAGGTGCCAACATAAAGTCCCTAAACTGAACATGCTGTACAGCTCTGAAGGACCAGTTGGTGATTTTTGCACTTCAGTACAGTGGCTGTTCCAGTGTGACATGCAGAGGTGTCACTGCTGTCACCACAGCTCAGGGCAGCCTCTCAGGGATCTGGTTTTGCTGGCAGGACAATCCTCTGCCCTGGCCTTGATACTTCCAGTGTCAAGAAGAGAAACCTGATGGCTCATCTTCCAAATCCCCAGCACCAAGGAGAAGCTGAGTTCAAGCTCCTTAATCCCTGGCTTCATCCTCCACGTGTCCTCCTTAATCCAGGCAGCCACAGGGTGGAGGTGTCTGCCTTCTGAGGCCTGATCCATAGGTGGAGTTGAGTTTAGTGCCTTTTCCTCAGGGTGGGGGCTGAGAAGACATTCCAGCTCAGCCAATTTTCTTGAAAAATCTGCAGGAATTCAGTACTTTAACCAAATTATATACTTGAGTTTGCTTCTGAGGTGCTTTTTCTCCCTGGCCCTCACTTTCACCTGGATTCCCCTCTGCATCTTCACCCTGCCTGTGGTGGTGAGAGGCTGAAACTAACCCAGACCCTCTGAACAATAAATATCTCTTTGCAAGGAAAAGAAATACAGAAACTCCAAGCTCAGGTTTCCTCTACTAAGGATGTTTCTAATCCAAATGTCTGACAAAATGCCTCTCAGAATAAGTGAAGTTTTCTCCAATCCTTTTTGTCCCCTAATTCTCACCAGCTAATAAGAATGAGGAACTATAAATTAATTGCTTAATGTAAGAGCCCTTTCAGGGCACTGTCTGTGTCCTGCCCAGAGAAACCAGAATTTCTTTGAAGCCACCTAAAATTGGAGACTGAAATCAGAGTGCAGCCATGGAGTCTTTTTCCAAGGGTTGTGAAAGCTGCTGGCTTGTTAGAGGTGAGTTGTAGCTGGAGTTGGCTGATGCCTGGTGGTACCTGATGAAACCTGCAGCTTTCACATGGCAAACCAAAGCACTCTGAGGAGTTTTTGGGTATTTCTGATGGATGAGGCTCAGATCTGTATATGTACAGGGCACAGTGCTGGTCTTGGAGCTTGCTGATTCCTTTTGGGGTTTGTAATCTGTGTTTTGAGACTCCCAGGTCAGGAAGAAGGTCACCAACCACCTCAAGATCTCCTCTAAATCTCCTCTGCCACTGTCTAACAGGAGGAAACAGCCTCAGGGTGTGCCAGGGGAGGTTTAGGTTTGATAACAGCAAAAATGTATTGATGGAAAGGGTTGTGAAGCCTGGGAAAAGGCTGTCTGGGGGTGGTGGTGGTGGAGTCACCATTGCTGAAGGGATTTCAAAGCCCTGGAGATGTGGTGCTGAGGGACATGGTGGCCTTAGCAGTGCTGGGGTAATGCTTGGACTTGGTAATTTTGGTCTTTTCCAACTAAAATCATGACCTGGTTCTGTGAGCCTCCTGATTTCACCCCCTCAAAAACTGCAGTGCCACCTCTGAGCTCCTGGCAGAGCTTCCCTCTGCTCTCTTGTGCCATGGAGCCCTGGTTTGAAGGAGAACCTGTGCTCAGCACTTTGCAGGTGCCAACAAAAAAATTCCCTGAGAGGATTGCTGCCCAGTAACCACTCCAGGTACCTCCAGTACACCAGGAGAGAGTTGGAACTGCTGCTCCTCCGGGATAATTGTGTTCAGGAGCAACCTCCAGGCAATTCCCCTGTGCTGGGGAAGAGTCTTCAACACCATAAAAGAACAACCACACTAAAAATGCCTTTTTAATTGTGCATCTTCTGACCTAGGCAGGAGCCTCTCCATCAGGCAGCCTTCAGGAGAGTGTGTGGATGCAGGAATTGGTGGATCTCTGGAGAAGGGAAATTTCTCAGTGGTTTTGGTGAAGGTTTGTCAGGGTTTAACACTGGCCAGACAATTAAACCGAAACAGACTCTCTCTATTAATCTCTCTCTCCTTGATAAAGAAAGGAGAGAGAATAAGGGAGAGAGACTTATAGGTTGGAGACTAAACTACAGAACTTTAATGAAACAGTAATGATAGGACAAATTACTAAATATATACAGATATACAGGAAAATGAGAACCACATTCCTCCCCCCTTTTCACCCCAATAACTCTCACGTCACCCCCGAGG
This sequence comes from Calypte anna, assembly GCF_003957555.1. Lineage (NCBI taxonomy): Eukaryota > Metazoa > Chordata > Aves > Apodiformes > Trochilidae > Calypte > Calypte anna. The sequence continues at coordinate 3,056,708 of NC_044245.1, forward strand.
CTGCAGGGCAGCCCTGGGAAAGTCCAGGCTGGAATCCTGGGGTCAGGAGCAGTTGGGAGCTGGAGGCAGGAACACACAGATTCAGGCTGGGATGGATCAGGAGCACAGGCAGAGGAAGGGATGGAAGCCTTCCAGGATGCTGGGTGAAGGAAGAGAAGTGGGAAGGGCAGGCAGCTAGAGAGGCAGGAAGAGAAGCAGGAAGAGAGGGAAATCTGGAAAATCCCTCAAATTTATACTGAGTGTGACGTATATGGGATGGAATACTCTGTTTGGTCAATTCTAGCATCTATCTTGTCTGTTCCTCCCCAAAGGAGGGCTCCTGGGTGGTAAAATGTTTTCCTCAGAGCTGAGCAGTGTCCTTGGCTCTGCACACCAGTCCCTGGCATTAACTATAAACATCAAGTGTTATCAGTTCTAAAAGCAGACACTGTCTGAGGGACTTGCTGTTAATTTCAGCAACTACTTAAAGAGGCTCAGCTGAAAGCAAAAGTACAAGACAGAGAATCACCTTTATCCTGGCCCAAACCAGGACAAGGTTGCTCCTGGGTTTGGTGCTTTCCAGGCTGGACTTGAGCCACGCTGCACATTTCCACACCTTCCATCATGGTTTTGCTGACCTCTTTTAGGAGACAGCAAGTCCCTGCTCTGCCCCAGAGGACACTTGGGGAAAGAGAAACTTCAGCAAAAGCAGAGCAGGATCTCCCTTCTCTCCTGCCACATTTTGGGCACAGGGGGGACCCCTGTGGGGTGCAGACCCTGCTTGGAGGGGGAACACACTGCAGTGCCTGGATGCCCTGACCCCTTCCCTCTTTGCTTTGTCCTCAGTAAAGGTGCAGTGCAGGCTGTCCAGGCCCAGAACCAGATCTGTGTCCTTGACATTGACATCCAGGGTGTGAAGAACATCAAGAAGACAGACCTGAACCCCATCTACATCTCTGTGCAGCCCCCATCTTTGGACATCCTGGTGAGCGACCGCCTTCCTTTGCCGTTAGGCACTTAGAGGTAATCAGCACCTTGCTGGGGGTTCTCCTCCCCTTCATCACCTCCAGGTTTCTAAGGGTGGGGAGGATGTTTCTGAGCACCCCCTCTGCCCAGTCTTAACTCCCCATCCTCTTGTTCCCAGGGATCAGTCTGCCCTGTTTTTCAGATTCCTTCCTGTCCAGTTTCCACACTGGGCTCCCAGCCCCCTTGCTGCCTGCTCAGCCTTTAAATGCTTATTTTATGCTTAACACTGGGGAGAGAAGGAGGTTTTTTTGTGTTAAGACTTGCCTCCATATCTTAAAAGTTAAACTCAAGTTCTCTGCAGCACCCCAGATCCTATACCCCTCTTATGGAGCCCTGTATAATTAATGATCTCCATGTGCCTCTGGGAGAAGTGAAATCCCTGCCAGGATTCAGAGAAGGGATGTGGATTAATTGGTGGGTATGGGACTTCCAAAAGCCATGCAAGAAATCCTGGCTCTCTCCCCTCATGCTCTCAGTAGATCAGGCAGCCTGGTTCTCATTAGAGGAGGAAGCCAACAGCACCAGAACCCAGCAGAGAAATTTCATCTCCCAGCATTACCTGCAAAAAACCTACAAATTAAAAAAAAAACAAACAGGGAGTGCAAAAGAAACTGGGAAGCTGAGCCTTGGGTGGAAGATCTTCAAGGCCAGGTTGGATGAGGCCTTGAGTAACCTTTTCTAGATGAGAGGCATCCCTGCCAATGGCAGGGGGGTTGGAGCAGATGATCTCTCCTGGAAGGTCCCTTCCAACCTAAGCAGATGATCTTCACCCAAGCCCTGCTGGGACACTGGTTTGCTCTGGGCTGTGGATGAAGCTCCTGACCCTTTGCAGAGTCTTCTCTGACGTGCACGTGGTCACCAACAGTAGGAAATGGTGAACCAGGGGACTTCTGGGGTGGTTTCCTGCCTGTAGGGTTTGGGACAGATGTTCCTTCAATGTGTTTTGTTTGTTTTCTTTTTTGTTGGGTTTAGGAAAAACGACTCCGTGACAGGAAGACTGAGACAGAAGAAAGTTTAACGAAGCGTTTGAATGCAGCCCGGGTAGATTTGGAACTTAGTGAGTACCAGGGGCCTTCAAGTGCTGTGCCAAGGGGGGCTGGGGGTGCTTTGGGGATTGAGGAGATGGTTTCTGCGCGTGGGAAGTTCTCCTTTCTCTCTACACTGCCCTGGTGAGGCCCCATCTGCAGTGCTGTGTCCAGCTCTGGGCTTCTTGGCTCAGGAGGGGCAGGGAACTGCTGGAGAAGGTGCAGCAAAGGGCTGTGAGGTGTTTGGGGGACTTCATCTTATGAGAGAAGGCTGAGGGACTTGGGTCTTCTTACTCTGGAGAAGAGAAGACTGAGGGAGGGTCTTATCACCCCCCATAAATACTTAGAGGGGGGTGGAGGAGGTCTGGTCTTTTTTCAGTGGTGCCCAGGGACAGGAGATGGGGACAAACTTGATCCATAGGAAGTTCCATCTCAACATGAGGAGGAACTTGGTTACTTTGAGGGTGGCAGAACACTGGAACTGCCCAGAGAGGTGGTGGGGTCTCAATCTCTGGGGATATTCAAACCCCACCTGGACACCATCCTGTGCAACCTGCTCTGGGTCAGCCTGCTCTGGACAAGGTGGTCTCCAGAGGTCCCTTCTAACCCCTCACATTCTCTGGTTCTGTGGTTCACCAAGAAATGTTGTCATGGCCTGGACATGGGCACCTGCAGAGAAGCCACCTTATCAGTGTGTCTGAAATAACCTTAAAATACCACAGGAACTTGGGTCATTGATGTGAGAGATGACACAGGGAAGGAACATGCCCTCCTCTTAACTCCTCTTGTCCTCTTCTCCTTTCCTAGGTAAAGAGCCTGGCCTCTTTGACTTGGTCATTATTAATGATGATTTAGAAAAAGCATATTCTGAACTGAAGGAGGTGCTGCTGGAGGTGAGTATTTTGGGGGTTCTCCTCAGGCAGGGGGTGACCTTCAGCCTGAGCAGATGAGGGTCTGTCTACAGGCAGCCAAAGTGTGTGACCTCCTGGCCACATTTGATGTGTTTTGAGCTGCTGAGTGACATAGTTGAGAACAGAGCCTGTACAGTGGGAATGGCCTCAGATGGATCAGTGGCCTCAGAGTGGGAAATGGAGCCAGCACTGTCCTGGATTAAGGACAAAATAAAAAAAACAGCCTTGGATAGTGTGGGAGAGCTGAATTTTGAAGAGCCTCAAAGCCAATCCTTGTGGTGTTTGGGTCTGTGGAAGGGTGTGGAGCTGTTCAGAGGGAGACAGCTGTGGTCTCCAGAGCTGTGAAACTCTTGAGTTGTTCTCTTGGAGCCAGGATGGGAAAGTTGGGAGTGTTCAGCCTGGAGAAGAGGAGGCTCCAGGGAGACCTCAGAGCACCTTCCAGTGCCTGGAAGGGCTCCAGGAAAGCTGGGGAGGGATTTTGGAGAAGGGAATGAGATGACAGGAGGGGAGAGGTTTCAAACTGTAAGAGGGGAAATTGAGATGAGTATCAGGAAGAAATTTTTCCCTGTGAGGGTGGTGAGACACTGACCTAGGTTGTCCAGAGGAGCTGTGGCTGCCCCATCCCTGGAAGTGTTCCAGGCCAGGTTGGATGGGGCTTGGAGCAGCCTGGGCTGGTGGGAGGTGTCCCTGCCCATGGCAGAGAGGTTGGAACAAGATGATCTTTGAGGTCCCTTCAAATTCCAACCATTTTATGATTCTGTGACTTCTCCAGCTTGGTCTGGTGGGAAATGTCTCTGCCTGTGGGAGTGGGGTTAGAACCAGGTGAGCTTTAAGGTCCCTTCCAACCCAAACCAGTCTATAATTCCATGATTCTGTGACTTCCTTGGTCTCCTTGCAGGAAATCAAGAAGACCCAAGAAGCCAAGAAGTCCTGAGCTGAACCTCCCAGGCCCTTTTAACTTTGCACATCATTCCCGAAGCACGTCGCACCGGTTTATTCCAAGAGACATTCCCTTTAGGCTGCTCCTCTTCCCCACTTTGCTCTAGGATGTTTCTATTAAAAGGAAAGAAAATGAAACCTGGTCACACTCGTGTTTCTGTTCTCCATGGGCTTTGTACCTCAGGTGGCTGCTTCAGAAGCCATGGAAGAGCTCCTGTGGGTTTGTGAGGCTGCAGAGGAACAGCCCCAAGGATGGGAGTTGGGATCCCACTGGAGTATTTCTGGAGTAACTCCACTCACAAGAGGGTGTCACTTCACTTGGTGTGACCCCCACCACCTCCAGGGGGTTCCCACCTGAGTGTTGGCTTCACCTTGATTCCTACTTCCTTTTGGCAGATCTGGCAACAGCTCCAGGTTGTCCCACCCTCTGTGCCTGCTCTCGTGGCATCTTGTGTGTCCCTGAGGGGACCTCAGTCCTTGTCAGCAGATGGGTTTGGTTCATCAGCCAAGAGAATGGAATGGCTGGAGGATGGGAGCCAAAAAATGAGGTTGGAAAAACGTGATCAATCCACTGCCTTTTTTTTCTGGGGGAGGAAAAGTGCTGTGAGCTTTTCCTTCTCTCTGACACCCTTGCAGCCATCTTGTAACTCACGTTGTTCCACTTGAATTTAGGTGCAGGTAGATTTATTTTTTTCTGTTTTGATGCTCTTATATCTACAAATTGAGGGAGAAATCATTTCCCTCCCAATCCATGCAGTCTTTCTGGATAATGTGCTTGAGGGCAGCAATAAATCCCTTTTCCTCAGAAGGATCCATTCCATCCAGCCACTCTCCCACGTCCCAGTCTCTTTCTTTAGGCATGGAGAGCTTTGCTGGGAAGGTGCTTTGCATTTTGCTCCTTTACCCTTAATCTTGATGCTTTCAGCTGATTTCTGAGCCTTTTGCTCCCTCCAGCAAGTTGTATTCTCAGCCTCCTCAGGGAGGGGTTTGTTTCTCAGAGCACCCCAAACTTCACCAGAAGGAAGTACAGGAGAGAGACCAGCAACTTGCATCTGGTACCTCCAGGTGGTTCACCTGGTTCTGGGCTCCAGGGAAGAAAAAATTGCAGCAAACAGCCATGAGGCACAGGGTTGCTGATCCCAGAGCATTTTGTCCTGGAGGATGAACATAGGAATCATAGAATTGGCTGGGTTGGAAGGGACCTCAGAGATCATCAAGTCCAACCCTTGATCCACTACTGCTGCAGTTCCCAGCCCATGGCACTGAGTGCCACATCCAGGCTCTTTGGAAATATCTCCAGACACGGAGAATCCACTACTTCCCTGGGCAGCCCATTCCAATGTCTGATCACCCTCTCCAGAAAGAAATTCTTTCGAATCTCCAACCTAAACCTCCCCTGGCACAACTTGAGACCCTGCCCTCTTGTCTTGCTGAGAGTTGCCTGGGAAAAGAGCCCAACCCCCCCCTGGCTCCAACCTCCTTTCAGGGAGTTGGAGAGAGTGATGAGGTCTCCCCTGAGCCTCCTCTTCTCCAGCCTCAACACCCACAGCTCCCTCAGCCCTTCCTCACAGGACTTGTGCTGGATCCCTTCACAGCCTCCTTGCTCTTCTCTGGACCTGCTCCAGCACCTCAATCTCCTTCCTGAGGGGCTGAGGGGCCCAGAACTGGACACAGGACTCAAGCTGTGGCCTCACCAGGGCTGAGCACAGGGGCAGAATCCCTTCCCTGGACCTGCTGGCCACGCTGTTCCTGATCCAGCCCAGGATGCCATTGGCCTTCTTGGCCACCTGGGCACACTGCTGGCTCCTGTTCAGCTTCCTGGCAATCCAGACTCCCAGGTCCCTTTCTGCCACTCTGTGCCCAGCCTGGAGCTCCCCATGGGGTTGTTGTGGCCAAAGTGCAGGACCCGGCACTTGGCCGTGTTGAACCTCATCCCGTTGGAATCATCCCAACTCTCCAGTCTGTCCGGGTCCCTCTGCAAAGCAAAGGGATCCACATCACATGGGATTCACATGGATTCTGATTGATCCTTAAGAAATGAGGAATTCAGGAGAGCTGCCCCCCCCACTTCCAACTCAACTTTTGGGTTCCCTCCTCTTCATATCCCATCTCCCCACTTTACCCACCAGCTCCAGTCCCTCTCCACAACCCCCCAGTCCATCTCCACCCTCATTTTCCAAGCTCCCTCTTCCACTTTGTAGACACCAGTGGGCATAACCAGACCTTGGGAAACTCTTTGACCACCTGGCTTGCATTTAGGGTTATTTGGTTGGAACAGGTTGCCCAGAAGGGTGGGAGATTCCCCATCCCTGGAGACATTTAGGACCAGGTTGGATGCAGCTCTCAGCAACCTGCTCACTGCAGGGGGGTTGGACCAGATGACCTTTAGTGACCCAAACTATTCTGTGTTTTTAGGGTTATTTTGATCCTTTGGATGTTTAAATCCATCTCTCCTAGCTGATCCTAAGTGAAATCCTCCTCCCTGGTCTTCTACATTTGGTTAAACCACCAGGAAAACGCTTCCCAAGGATTTTTTTCCAGGGGGGATACATTTGCTTCACCCCCTCCTCGATGGTGTTGGGATTTTGTGGCCAGGAGGCTCTTCCTGGGGCAGTGAGAGGTGATGTTTTAGGATCTTTTTATTATTTCGAGAGGCGACGTCTGCAATGGGGAAACGTCCCCTCTAGATGGCAGGAATGACACCAGGAAAACTCCGGGATTGCCTGGGAACCGAGGAGGTGGAAAGGACACGGTGCTGGGCTTCAGCCACCCCCGTGAGAAGAGGGGACCTGCGGTGCTGTCACCACCCCCAGATGGACATTCCCAACCCTGCCACAACCTCTGGAGCTTCCCAACCATCCTCCAACCCAACCTCCGGGAAAGGTGAGTGTTCCTTGGGAATGGGAAGGGATGATGCTGCAGCTCATCCTGCTTGGAAAAACGGGATGGAGAGGGTCGGGGGGGGACTGGAGGGGGGAATAATTAAGATCCCTCTTGTCCCCTTTCCCTGGGGGTGACAGAGAGGTGACAACCACCCCCACCCCACAGGGGGTGACCTCTTTTTGGTGGCTCTCTCAGAAGGGACCAAAGCAGGGAATGCTTGGATGCCCGGAGCTAAGGGGAGGTGACAGGGTGGCCAGCAAGGTGCTGGGATGGAAGGAGTAGGACTGGGGTTTGGTTTCTGGAGCCAGGTTGGTCACCCAGCTCTGGAGCATCTCTCAAGAGTTGTTTTTGGGTGCTCTTGGCAGTGTCCTCCCCCTCTGGGGTTGGTGTTTTGGGGGGGATGGGGGGTGCACATCGAGTGGGAAGGGGGTGGGTGAAGGCACCTGTTGAAATGGGGTTCTGGGGTTCATGTCTCTCTCCTCAGGAATGGTTGATCTATTAATTTTATTTGTACATAGAAAGACCTGCCTGGATCCAGGGTTTCAGTACCAGCTCCTTGGGGATGCACCCATCCTTGGAGGGGACACCCTATCACCTCACCTAGGAGATTTTCTAGGCAGGAAGGTGCTGAACACACAACAGGATTTCGGGTGTTTTGGGGTGAAAGTGGACAAGGTGAAGGATGAGAGGGAGTTAATACTGTCAAATGTGGTTTTCTTTACTTTATTTTCTTTTCAAAACCTCCTCACCTGGCCCCAAGGCACCACAGGGATGGATTTCACCCCCTGAGCAGGGCTAGGGCTCCCACTGAGATGTTGGTTGCTCCATCTTGAGGTGCACCCAAATGATAACATGGACTTGCTCCTGGCTTGCTTGCAGAAATGTCAGAAAAAGGGCATTTTTATATAAATATTTTTCCACTGTTCCATCAGACTGGAATAAAACTGGGTGGATTTCAGCTATTTTCAGCTCTGCACGATGCTTTGGGCTGATCTCTTTTCCCATCCTCCTCTTCATTCAAGGTCTTTGCCACTAGAAATAACCCTTCCAGGGGTGAACACGAGAGTGGTGGCTTTAGATGACTTCTGCTCTGACCCAACAGCACCAAGATGCTTCCTGGGAAAGATGTCATGCAGGGGACATGTGGGGACAGGCAGTCCCCAAAGCCAGTGCCCAGATCATCCTGGGGGATGAAGCCATGAAAGGCTGGAGCCACACTCCAGGATGGCTTCAAACAGCCCAAATTAACCCAAACCCCATCCACCCGTGGCTCCTTCCAGCATCTTATGTCCTCAATGATCCCAGAATCCGAGGATTTATTCTTGCCATGGCTTTTCTTGACATCTCAGTGCTTTTTGGAGGCAGCCCTGATTTTTCAAGCTTCCTTCCATGTGACTGCAAAAAGGTGCCTGAGGGCAGAGCTGGCCTGGGAAATAATTGGGTGGCTGGAGTATGAAAGAAGCAATGAGGAGTAAATGCTGCAGGAATATCCCTGCTTTCCTGGCTCTCCCCTGTCAGTGTCCTGCTCACACTGCTTCCCAACTTCTGATGGGATTTTAGCATCCTGGCTGCCCAGGTGTGATGGGACACTCTCACCTGGCTGCCCAGGGATGGTGTGGGATGGGTAGGGCTGTGGCTACCAAGCAGTTATCAATGGGGTGGGGGGAGAAAAAACCTTGTTGCAAACCAGCCTGAGCTCCTCACATGGATTTAGGACCTTCTGGGGAGGTTGTTCAGCAGATCAGTGGCAGTGCTGGCTGGCCCTGGTGTGGTCTGATTTAGCAGTTTTGTTGCCAAGACCCAATTTTGGGGTTTTTTTCCCTGCTCTCTTCAGTGCCTGCCTTCCCATGGGTGTGCAGCAAACCTTTCCTAGGAAATCCCCTGGCAGCCTGGTGGCTTCAACCAGGAGCTGAGAGCCTTGCTGTGAGGGTTTGGGGGTGTCAGCCCTCTCCTTGGGGTTACCCTTCCACAGCAGTGCTGTAGGGTGGGACCTGCCCATCCCTGGAAATGTTGAAGGCCAGGCTGGGTGACTCTCCACCATCCCAAATGTGACTTTGTGTTGGGGCAGATGAGGAGGAGGGCTTGGTGGGTTGGGGATGGATTTCCCTGGCCCAGGAATGTCAATGCTGGGCTGTAGGCTTTTTATTTTTGAGGGAGCTGCTGCTGAGATTGGTTTTTATGCCAGAGGTTCTGGTCCCTGCCCTGGGATGCTGATGCCCTCTTTGTGCTCTCCCCTAGGATGCTGAGGTGACCACCACATGCCAGCTGCTGCTGCCACACCTGGAGGCACCCACCAACACTGACAACAGGTAGGTCCCAAAAACCCTACAGTGGCTCCTAACCCTTTGTTGGGGTTCTTTGACCCCAGAGGGACCTGACCCAACACACACCAGCAGCCCTTCAACAACATATTTCTCCTCCAGGGCTCATTTTTCCTGGCCATGCTGCTGCTGGGAAAGAAGTCCCAGGGTCCCTCAGGATATTGAGGTGCTGGAGCCTGTTCAGAGAAGGGCAACAGAGCTGGGAGAGGGGGCTGGAGCACAGATCTTATGAGGAGGGACTGAGAGATCTGGGGGTGTTCAGGCTGGAGAAAAGTCGACTGAGGAGAGACCTTCTGAGAGCAGCCAGACAGAACGGGACCTGGGAGTCTGGATTGCCAGGAAGCTGAACATGAGCCAGCAGTGTGCCCAGGTAGCCAAGAAGGCCAATGGCATCCTGGGCTGGCTCAGGAACAGCGTGGCCAGCAGGTCCAGGGAAGGGATTCTGCTCCTGTGCTCAGCCCTGGTGAGGCCACAGCTTGAGTCCTGTGTCCAGTTCTGGGCCCCTCAGCCCCTCAGGAAGGAGATTGAGGTGCTGGAGCAGGTCCAGAGAAGAGCAAGGAGGCTGTGAAGGGATCCAGCAGAATTCCTGTGAGGAAGGGCTGGGGGTGTTGAGGCTGGAGAAGAGGAGGCTCAGGGGAGACCTCATCACTCTCTCCAACTCCCTGAAAGGAGGTTGGAGCCAGGGGGGGGTTGGGCTCTTTTCCCAGGCAACTCTCAGCAAGACAAGAGGGCAGGGTCTCAAGTTGTGCCAGGGGAGGTTTAGGTTGGAGATGAGAAAGAATTTCTTTCTGGAGAGGGTGATCAGGCATTGGAATGGGCTGCCCAGGGAAGTAGTGGATTCTCCGTGTCTGGAGATATTTCAAAAGAGCCTGGATGTGGCACTGAGTGCCATGGGCTGGGAACTGCAGCAGTAGTGGATCAAGGGTTGGACTTGATGATCTCTGAGGTCCCTTCCAACCCAGCCAATTCTATGACTCTATGAAAAGGAGGTTGAAGTGGGGTGGGCATTGGTCTCTTCTCCCAAGGAATAAATGATGGAACAAAAACAAACCACCTCAGCATGTGCCAGAACAGACAATACTATTTCCAGCCTTCCATCTGGAGGTTAAGATTGGATATTAGGAAAAATGTCTTTACTTAGAAGAAGTGGTCAAGCATTGCAAGAGGCTGCCCAGGGCAGTGGTGATGCAGTCACCATCCCTGGAGGTGTTTAGAGAATGTGTGGACATGGCACTTGAAGGCATGGTGTAGTTGGTATGGTGGTGTTGGGTTTACAGTTGGACTTGGTGATCCATGGAGGTGTTTCCCAACATCCTCCAGGGTGAGGATCGAGGTTTTTTTTCTAACCCAGGCAATTGGGGAGCATCCCACCCATACGTGATGCTCCAAGTTGCTGATAGGAGTCACATTGTCAGAGAAATATGGGATGGCTGAGGTTGGAAAGGAACTTGGAGATCATCTCCTCCAAGCTCCTGCCATGCCCAGGGACACCTCTCATCCAGCCCAGGTTGCTCCAAGCCTCATCCAACCTGGCCTTGAACACCTCCAGGGAGGGGGCAGCCACAGCTTCTCTGGGCAATCTGTTCCAGAGTCTCAGCACCCTCCTGCTGAACAACTTCTTCCTCAGCTCCAGCCTGAACCTCTTCTCCTGCACTTCCAATCCATTTCCCCTTCTCCTAGGGCTGGACACTCTGAGGAAAAGTCCCTCTGCAGCCTTCCTGGAGGTTCCCTTCAGGGACTGGGGGGCAGCTCTAAGGTCCCCCTGGAGTCTTCTCTTCTCCAGGCTGAACAATCCCAGCTTCTCCCCATAGCAGAGGTTCTCCAGCCTCTGGATCCTTTTTATTGGCCCTCCTCTGGACTCATTCCAAGAGATCCATGTCCTTCTTTTGGGGTGGGGACACCAGAACCAGACACATTATTTGAGGTGGGATGGTCTGACCCGTGCAGAGGGGGAATTTGTCCTCAGCTCCTTTGGCTCTTGGCAGAAGAACCAGCCAGGCAGCCAGACAGGGGGAGCAGGGCTGTGCCTGCCTTGCTGGGTGTTTTATTTGGGTCAGCCTCATCGATTGGATGTGCAACTGTGTCATCCCTGGAGAGCATGGGGGGGACAATCCATAAACCTGACCAGCTCCGAGTGGGATTGGCACGCAGCTCCAGGAGCCCTGCCTGAGACCAAACACCACCTCTTTTCCCTCTTTTTTCCAGCTCAGACCAAGCTCCAAAAATGAGCAAAAAACCCCAGTACAGGCTCAGCTTTTTTTTTTTTTCCTCACAATAGGAGCTGTGATTCTGCTTGCCCAGGATGTGGCTCCAGAAACCCATCTGCAATTCAGATTGCCCGGGTCAGCAACTGGTACAGCCTGAGGCTTGTGAAGTGGGGGATGCATCCTCCTCCTGCCACCTGACTCCTCTCTTTCCAGGCATTAAAAGAAGGAGGAACAGGGTTTTTACTTTCCCCTTTACCTTCCCAGCTTTTACTTTCCCCATCTGGGCTGCCAGGGATGCGAGGAGATAACAGAAGGAAAGGAGGCAGAAAAAGCAAAATACCAGTGCCCAGGTCAAGCTAAAAAAAAACCAAAACAACCCTGAAAAAGTGTATTTTATCTCACTGACCCACAATTTTAGCATTATTTTAGTGAACCCACACTTTGGGGACATCTCTAGTAGCAGGGACCAACGTAGGGAAAGCCAGGGTGACCTCACCATCATCCCTGCAGTAGCCAGGTCCTCAGTCCAGCATTAAATTGCAGATATTCCCTTGAAGCACTGGGATTTCTGCTCCTCTTTGCTCTCAAGCAAATCCTGCTGATGGGAAGCAAAGTGCCTACATGGGGAGCATCCATCCAGCCCCAGGAGTCTCCTTGGCTCCCTGATCAAAGCCAGAGGACAGAGGTGATAGGGACTGAGCCCTGCTGGGAAAACTCTCCCAAAATACAAATGCAATGCTCCCACCTCCCTCTTACAACCAGCAGTGTGCTGAGCTGGATAGACAGGGAATAGCATGAGAAAAAAGGGGAGACTTGGAAGTTTTTCTAGTTGGAAGTGCAGGATAATCAAGCTGCATCCCTTTTGTCCTTTGCTTTTGAACATGGTGATGGTCCCAGGGGTGTCTCTTGGACATGGTGGAGAGGTACAGGTGAAGAGGGGACACTGGTGTCACTGGTGGGGTATTACCCTCCCCAGTGAGCCATGGACAATGTCTGTGGGGTGAGAGAGCCTGACAGGTTGAGAGGGTTGGGGATGTTCAGCCTGGAGAAGAGAAGCTTCCAGGGACACCTTAGAGAACCTCCCAGTGCCTGGAGGGGCTCCAGGAAAGCTGGGGAGGGAATTTAGACAAGGACATGGAGTGATGGGATGAGGGGGAAGGGTTTCAAACTTAAAGAGGAGAGATTTAGATGAGATTAGGAAGAAATTCTTCACTATAAGGGTGACACTGGCCTGGGTTTCCCAGAGAAGCTGTGGCTGCCCCATCCCTGGAAGTGTTCCAGGCCAGGTTGGATGGGGCTTGGAGCAACCTGGGCTGGTGGGAGGTGTCCCTGACCATGCAGGAGGGTTGGAACAAGATGATTTTTAAGGTTTTTTCCAACCTAAACCAATCTGTGATTCTGTTGCTGAAATCCAACCTGCTCCTCCTTGTCTTATCCATCATTGTAACAGGGAAGAAATTTCCCTTTTCTTCTTGCAGCAGCTCCTGGTTTTTCTAAGGACAGGCAGGATCTTCCTTCATGCTTTGTCATCTCTGGTCCCTGGATGCCTCTGGGAAGAGTTAGGCTTCATCTCCTCACCACCTTTCCATTTAACAGTTGCATTTATCAATAAAGTTTCCCCTGCTCTTCCCCAGCCTGACCAGACCCAACTCACCCATCCTCCAGCCCTGCCCACCTTGCTGGCCACCACTGGGCCATCTCCAGCTCCTACACTGGAAGGATGCCTACAAAAACACCACCCTCCATTTTATCAGTGAGCTTTTAACACCTCAATCCTTTGATCACCTCTGTGTTTTATCCAAGATCCCATTTTCTTCCTTTTTTCTATAGGAACCTCACACCAGGCAGCAACACAACAACATCAGCAAAGCAAAACTCAGCTCTCTCCTGTCCCCCAGGTCTGTCAGGAGGCAAACAAAGCCTCTTGGTGCTCTCCAGTGAAGGGATGAAGCCTTGGGGAGCTCACAGAGGAGCAGAAGCTTCACCCTGTGCCACCACACACAGGATGAGGGACAATAAGAGCATTGAGCAAGGGTGCTGAAACGCTGCCCTATTGTGCCTGGCAGAGAGATGCCCCGGGAATAATCGCCTCCTCCTTGGCTTTGTTGCAGGGTTGTGCCTGGGTCGTGCTCTTGCAGGGCTTTTCCTCCCTCCCCTGAAGGTCTCTGGTGATGTGGTGAAGAGCTGCTGCTCAGACCAACCTCTTTTTTCTCCAGCTGTGAAAGGTAGGGCTCATCCCATCACCTCCCTGCAGAGGGGAGATGCTGGGGGTGGCACTGAGGGGGAGAAAACATGGGGGTTGGGGACAAAAGGAGGCTCTGTCCCTCTTGCCAGGGGCAGCATCACTCCTTCATTGATCCTTGTAGTGTATATAGTGTATTTTTGACATATCATGGCTGGATATAAAGTCAGCGTGGGGAGCCATCAACATTTTTCTCATTCTTTTATACTTATAAAATATTTAATATTAAACATGTTCTTAAGCTGCAGAAATCCAACCCCACTCAGGGGCTGGGCTGTCCTTTAAAATTTGGATCCAGGTTTTTGCTTGAAAATGGTTTAAACGTGGCTGAAAACTGAGGCTTTGCTCCAAAACAGAGCGAGGCTGAGATATTTGTGTTGGTTTTGTTTTAATTATTTTATTTTAAGAAGCATATTAAAGGTTATTTTTCAAGCTGGGCGCCTACAAAAGGATTTCCTGAAACAGTTTCTGCTGAGGGCGTTTTCCTCACCCAAAATCTGCTTGAAAAACTGTAATCTGGGCTGAAGTATCAGCTTGGGACTGTGTCAAGGGCAGCAGCAGCTGCAGGATCAAGTGCTGGGGGTTTCATCTCTTCTCCTCCTCCTCCTCCTCCTTCCCTGGCGCATCCTCTGAGTTAATTTCCTCCTATAAAAACCCTTTCTGGGAACATTTCCCCCCCATCCTGCACAGTCAGCCAGGCTGTTTCCCAGCTCTTTTCTCCCTGAAAAGCAGCTGGAGAGAAGAAATGCACTTGAAAAATTAAATGGGGGGGATGAAAACTTGGCTGCCACATCCCAGCTGTGCCGGCGAGGAGCAAGGACATCCCTTCTCCTTAAAACTGGGGAAAAAAAAACCCCAAAACAAGTTACTTTTGAGTAACTTTGAGGTGGGTGCTGCTAAAGAAACACCGTGGGACGTGCACTGGGTCCTGGGAGGATTAAGAGACTGAAGAACCAGCAGATTTTTACAGGTTTAGAGCTCCCTTCCTGTTGGATTTGCGAAGTTTTGGGGAGGTTTCTTTAAATTTCAGCCAGTGAAACCTCAGTGATTTTTGGACCTCTGGAAACCAAAGCTCACCCTGCAGCACGGGGGCCTTTAAGGAAAACATCAATTATTGTGAGATCAGCCAGAAAATCAGGCGAGCTGGCAAAGCAAAGGAGCAGATAATGCACCAAAGGTCACAGCCTGGGTTGGTGGCAATTATTTAATCCCTGCTCCTTGTGTTCAGGGCAACATCACCCCCACCTCCCCCTTCCCCCTTCATCTGGAGACCTGCACGGGGGGCAAAACCCTTTGGCTGAGAGCAGGAAGGGCTGGAGGAGGAGGAAAATGTCCCCTCTGTCCCCTTCCAGCTGTTTTCCAGCTGTTTTTCCAGCCCTTCTCCTCCCCTAGCAAAAAACGGGTGGGAAGAGGAGCAGAGGGATGAAGAGGGATGGGGATGGGGATTGGGATGGGGATGGGGCTGGCAGGGAGCCCCCAGCTACCAGAAAATACTAAAAATGCAGAGTTTGAGCAACGAGGGCAGCTTGGGGGTGGTCATTTAGACATGAAAATTAAGGTGGGGAAAGAGGGTTTGGATGCTGCTGTAGCTGTGAGGGCAGGACAAGTTTGCAGCTGTCTTCCCTTTCTGTTGGAATAGAAAAAATTAAAAATAAAACAAGGAAATCCAGCTCTGCTTCCCACCTCTCCTGCTCCAAGAACCTCTCTCTCTCTTGGCTATTATTAGCTCTAAGCCCTTAGACAATTTGAATTATTTTATTTTTCCCTTTGCATTGCTCGTGGTTCCTGAAACCATCACAAACTCCTTGATTTTTTTTTCCTGGACTTTTTTTGGTGGGTGCTTTTAAGGAAATAAAAAAGAAAAAAAGAAAAAAGAAATCCAGCTCTGCTTCCCACCTCTCCTGCTCCAAGGATCTCTCTTGGCTATCATTATCTCTTAACCCTTAGACAATTTAAATTATTTTATTTTTCCCTTTGGATTGTTCATGGTTCCTAAAACCATCACCATCTTCTCAATTTTTTTTCCTGGACTCTTTTTGGTGGGTTCTTATAAGGAAATAAATTTTAAAAAGAAAAAGGACAAATCCAGCTCTGCTTCCCACCTCTCCTGCTCCAAGAACCTCTCTCTCTCTTGGCTATTATTAGCTCTAAGCCCTTAGACAATTTAATTAATTTTTTTTTTCCCTTTGCATTGCTCGTGGTTCCTAAAACCATCACTGCCTTCTTGGTTGTTTTTCTGGGTTCTTATAAGGAAATAAATTTAAAAAAAAAAAGGAAAAATCCAGCTCTGCTTCCCACCTCTCCTGCTCCAAGAACCTCTCTCTCTTGGCTATTATTAGCTCTAAACCTTTAGACAATTTGATTTATATTATTTTTGTTTCCCTTTGCATTGCTCGTGGTTCCTGAAACCATCACAAACTCCTTGATTTTTTTTTCCTGGACTTTTTTTGGTGGGTGCTTTTAAGGAAATAAAAAAGAAAAAAGAAATCCAGCTCTGCTTCCCACCTCTCCTGCTCCAAGAACCTCTCTCTCTCTCGGCTGTTATTATCTCTAAACCTTTAGACAATTTGAATTATTTGATTTTTTTCCCTTTGCATTGCTCGTGGTTCCTAAAACCATCACTGTCTTCTTGGTTGTTTTTCTGGGTTGTTTTTCTGGGTTCTTATAAGAAATAAATTTAAAAAAAAAAAAAGGAAAAATCCAGCTCTGCTTCCCACCTCTCCTGCTCCAAGAACCTCTCTCTCTCTTGGCTATTATTAGCTCTAAACCTTTAGACAATTTAAATTATTTGATTTTTTTCCCTTTGGATTGTTCATGGTTCATAAAACCATCACCATCTTCTCAATTTTTTTTCCTGGACTCTTTTTGGTGGGTTCTTATAAGGAAATAAAAAAATAAATAATAAAAAAGGAAAAATCCAGCTCTGCTTCCCACCTCTCCTGCTCCAAGAACCTCTCTCTCTCTTGGCTGTCATTAGCTCTAAACCTTTAGACAATTTGATTTATATTATTTTTGTTTCCCTTTGCATTGCTCGTGGCTCCTGAAACCATCACTGCCTACTCGGATTTTTTTTTTTCTTTTTTTTTTTTTTTTTTTTTTTTTTTTTTTTTTTTTTTTTTGTGGGTGCTTATAAGGAAATTAAAAAAAAAAAAAAAAAAAAAGGAAAAAAAAACAAACTCAACAAACTAAATAAACCAAAGGCAAAGAACGAAGCCCTGGATTCCCGGGGCTGAGGATTCCAGCCTTGGAGGAGCTTCTCCCGGTGGAGGTCTCCACGTCACCGTCTCCAGCCGGGAGCAGCGGGAAGGGAGCGGAGTCCGGAGGGGTGGGAAGGGAGGAAAAGGTTTTCCAGGAGCCTTCAGGGGCTGCACCACGGCGGGGAAGGATGGGACGATTCTGCACAGGACTGAGCCCACCCAGAGCTTCTCCGTATGTTACTTTTATTATTTATTTTTTATCCTGCTGGTTTGTCGGGAGTTTTTGCGTTGTGGGGTTGAGGTTTTTTTTCCCCTCTGTTTTATTTTGCCGAGCGGCTGAATCCCGGTGCTTTGCAGACCCCTTCCCTCTGCTCCCCCCCTTCTTCCCTGCTCTTAATTTTCTGCTTTTTTTCCCCATCTCTTGGATGGGGAAAGGTTTTTTTTTTTTTTTTTTTTTCTGCTGGTGGCAGGAGTCACAACCTCCCTATTTGGAGTCAGTTGGGTGCACACTTTGTGAGGGCATAAATCATCCCCCGTGGTGCCAGGCAGGGCAGATCCAGCTCCAGGGAGTTTGGGATTAAACTCTCAGTGTCTGAGGTTTTTCCTGGTGGAAAATCCCTCAGTGCTCTGGGACTTTCTGACCCAGCTCCATCCCTAATCCTCCATCCCTCCCATCTCAGAGATGGGCAGAGGAAGATGCTTCAGGGTCTGGTTTTCCCTGGTCCTTTGGGTTATGTTTCTGAGATTTCTGCTGGCAGAGAAAATTTAGAATCATAGAATTGGCTGGGTTGGAAGGGACCTCAGAGATCATCAAGTCCAACCCTTGATCCACTCCCCCCGTGGTTCCCAGCCCATGGCACTCAGTGCCACATCCAGGCTCTTTGGAAATATCTCCAGACATGGAGAATCCACTACTTCCCTGGGCAGCCCATTCCAATGCCTGATCACCCTCTCCAGAAAGAAATTCTTTCTAATCTCCAACCTAAACCTCCCCTGGCACAACTTGAGACCCTGCCCTCTTGTCTTGCTGAGAGTTGTCTGGGAAAAGAGCCCAACCCCCCCCTGGCTCCAACCTCCTTTCAGGGAGTTGGAGAGAGTGATGAGGTCTCCCCTGAGCCTCCTCTTCTCCAGCCTCAACACCCCCAGCTCCCTCAGCCCTTCCTCACAGGACTTGTGCTGGATCCCTTCACAGCCTCCTTGCTCTTCTCTGGACCTGCTCCAGCACCTCAATCTCCTTCCTGAAGGGCTGAGGGGCCCAGAACTGGACACAGGACTCAAGCTGTGGCCTCACCAGGGCTGAGCACAGGGGCAGAATCCCTTCCCTGGACCTGCTGGCCACGCTGTTCCTGATCCAGCCCAGGATGCCATTGGCCTTCTTGGCCACCTGGGCACACTGCTGGCTTATGTTCAGCTTCCTGGCAATCCATCTGGGGCTCTGCAATGTGTTGGCTTTCAAAGCATGAGCTGAGGTGCCACCCATGGATCACAAACGGGTCTGGGAAGGCCGGACCAGCACCCATGGGAGCTCATCCCAGCAGAAAATGTGGTTTTGTGTCTCCAACCCCTGGACAAAAGGTCCATTGATCAGTTTATGTTCTCTGGAAGGTGCTTTTGTGTTGCTTTTAAAAACAACACCCAAGGATGTCAGCAAACTCCTCATCCTTGCATCTCCAAAGGGTTTCTTCCCTCCTGCTTTGGAAACTGAGGCACGGGGAGGGCAGTGGCTCAACAGCAGCAGCATCACCAGCAAGGATCATGAGGATGCTGAGCAGCACGAAGCTTTCCTTGGGAGAAATCTCTCCTGTTGGCTTCCAAACTCTTCTGGAGTGAGATCTCCTTCTCCAACTTGTGTCCCCCATCAGCTTCTTCAAGTCCCTTAGCTGAATTTTCTTTAGATCTGCTGCAGCTGCTGCATTTCTGTGGCCTTTATTAGTTCCATCCTCATTAAAATCCTGATTATCCTTGTGGTTGGGGCATGACCCTTAGCTACACCCACCCCACCTCCAGGTTTTTGGTATAATCACCGTAAATTTGGTTGCACCCAGCATTTATCCAGACATCCCTTGAGAGTGGGGGCTGCCAAGAGGGACCTCCTGACCCCTTCTGCTCCAGGCTGTGCCTCTTGTACACCCTGGGGGCTCCAGCTCCCATCCCAAAATGTTTCCATCTATTCCCAGCACTCAGTGGGAAGCAGAGTCCCCTGAGCCTTAGGAACCCACGGGCACCTCCTTCTTTCACTCAAATTACCTTCAAAAACCACAGCAGGGCAACTTCTCCTCTGCCAGGAGCCTCCTGAGGAAGCTGGAGGAAGGAAATCCCCAGCTCCAATGTGTCACAGGAATGTGGGAATGGGGGGAAAGGGACCCAGGGCTGGGGGGGAAGCTGGGTTTTGTGCTCCTGCAAGCTGTTTCTGAGACAATCCTTGGGGCTTGGCCAAGACTGAAATACCAGAAGAATTTATTATTACTTTTTTTTGGGGTGTGCGTCATAAGGAAACCCCTCCATCCCCTGTAAGGCAGGACCACAGCAACATTCCCTGGATTTCTGCAGGTCCAAACACTGCAGAGGACTCTCTCCTAATTTATGGCTTGTTTGGAGCTCTTCCACCCAAAGTTTATCCAACCAGCCCAAGGGTCATTTCTGAGGTTGTGCAGCTCCCTTTGACCCACTCTGTTTCTTGGAGATCTTGGTCAGTGGCCACAGAAACTGCCTTGATTTCTGCTCCTGGCTGCCAGGAAAAGAATAAAAAAAAAAAAAAAAAAAGGAGTTTGTGCAGGGTTGCTGCATGAAACCCAGGGCCAGAGCTGTAGGGGAGAGGGGAAATGGGTGGAAAACAAGGTGCCCCCTCCTATAAATTCATGAAGGTGCAGGAGGTTAATTGGTGTTTCACTTCTAACTCAACTCTTTCACCTCTAACTTTGCTAAAGCAATTTTTTCCTCTCTTATTTTTGTCTCTGTAGAAGGGCCTGGTGGTGTTTTTGGGTGCTGTGGGATGTCCCAGCTGCCTTCCCAAAAGGTGGGGGGACCCTGGGGCTGCCTGCCAGGTGCCCTGGGATGTCCCTGAGGGGTGAGGTGGTTCTGTACAGGGGGCTTGGAAATCCCAGGAGATCTTCACAGCCTCTTCTGTGCTCACCCAGGGGTCAGAGCAGTCTCCTGGGGAGGATCCCAACCTCCCCAGGTCACTGGTGGGTGCAGGGATGAAGGGGATGCTGAGGAAGGGGGGGACTGATGGGAATCTTGAGGTTGAGTTGTGCAACTGGAGGGCAACAGAGGCTGAAAGTATCTCAGAAGGTCATGGAGCAGAGCCAAGTTTGATGTTGGATGAAGCTGCCCAGGGCCCTGTCTAGTCGAGTTATCTCCAAAGGTGGAGATCCCACAAGCTCCCTGTGCCAGTGTTTGTCATGGAGACCTGGATTTCATATCCACTTGGGAGTTTTTCTGGCTGCAGCTTGGCCCTTCAGTGTGCACTTTGGAGAAGCATCTGCACCACCTTCTCTGCACCCTCCCACCAGGCAGCTCTAAGATCAGGTCACTCAGAAACTTGGCCAGTTGAGTTTTGAGATCCCACCACCTCCTCTCTGGGCAGTTTTTTCTCATATCTGACAGTTTAGTTCTGGTTTGGTTTGTTTCTTAAAACAAGGTATTGAAAATAATCTGGACCACATCCTCTCACACACCCACAAGGTCCCTTTCTCATCTCCAGGCTGATCAGACCCAGCTCTTTCTGCCTCTTTCTTGGACATCCCATTCTCCAAGAAAAACTTTGGAAGTCTCTGCAGGACTCTCTCCAGTGCCCTTCTTGTACTGGGGAGCCCCAGACTGGGCACAGATCTGGTTGGGGTCTTACAGGAGCAGAACAGAGAGGATCAGAGCAGCCCTCACACCACAGCTCAGTGTAGGGGTGGCCTTGGTGATGACTGACATCCAGCCTGAGCACCAGGACTCTTGTTCCTTGTCTTCAGAGCTGTGTCCTCTGTCCTGTGTCCTCTCCCTCCACCATTCTGCTTTTGCCTCTGTAGGATTTCACCTGGCTCCCACCAACCCATTTCTCCATCCTACTGAGGTCCCCCAACTCAGCAGTGCTGCCCCATCCCTGCTGTCTCCTGCTTCCCCACAACTTGGGGGGCTGTCCCCAGGCTCAGTCCCATCACCTGGATCATTAATGACACTCAGCAGCCTTGGCCATCATTCCTGGGAGATGCCACCACCATGGAAAGATGTCCCAATGGAAGGAAGGTGGAGGGAACCCAGCAGCATCATCAGTTCCATGGAGACCAGGATGGTGCTGGTGGTCAGGGGACCCTCCTTTCTGAGGGATTTTACATCCAGCATCCCCATTTCAGCCAAATTCAGACCCATTTGGACCCAGCAAGGGCTGAGGGGTCTCGGTGCCTCCCGAGGCTGCGTTTCTCCTTTGCTTCCTTCTTCCTGACCACAACTTTTCCAACCTTTCTTAAACACACTCTGGGCCAAGAGCTTTACAGGTGTGTTCAGAGCACCTTTCAAACACGAGGTGGAGGCCAGCAAGCTGCAGGTGGCACCAGTAAGATGTAAATGGCCCAAACCACTGGAAACCAGCCCAGAAATGCTGCCAGGAGCCACCACGCTGAAGCATCCCTGCCAGCTCCTGCCTGGCCCTGAGGACCTCTGGGTGCAGAGTTAATCCACCCCACCACCCCCAGTGACATTCTCTAGGGATTTCAGCCCTGGAGAACACCCTTCTGTCCATCCCAGAAGCTTCTGCTCTGGAAATCCTGATGCTGATTCAAACATGAGCCTGAGCCAAATTCCTCCAGGCACGTTTTTATCATCTTTTTTTTTTTTCCTCTTTTTTTTTTCTTTTGTTGTTAGCTTTTTATTTTCCTGCTTGGGGGGGACAATGACATTCCTCTGCCCAACCCTTTCCTCCCTGCTCCCAGACAGAAATAGTTAAGCAGCATCACTGGGAGATGAAACGTCCTCCAGATGAATGTCCTCTGTTTCCTTTCCAGGCCAGGCAGCTCCCCCCTTGCCAAGCCCTGGGGAGTAGTAGCTATCTAGTGACATGATGTCCCTCCCTTCCAGTGACCTGGTGGCCTCTGCAAGTGCTGCCAATGTCCCTTGGGGGCTTTCTGCAGCAGGAGAGCAGCCTTTTCCTCTCCTCTTTGTGATGGGTGGGGTGGAAGATGTGAGGCAGGTCAAGCTCTGGAGAGCATCAAATCAAACCAGATCAAGGTAATCAAAAAGAAGTGATGCTGGAGGAGAGGAAGGAAAGAAGGGAAAAAGAAGCTGTGGAAGAACCTCATTTGATAATCTGGTTTCTCCTGGGATCCTTCAGGAAAGGGGAAACCACCCCAAGCACCCAAACTCCAGGGGATGCAGCTGAGCCACCCTGGGCTGGTTTTGGTTGCCCACGTTTGGGTCATTGGAGATGCTCCAACACATTGAAGGGATCCAGCACAAATCCTGTGAGGAAGGGCTGAGGGAGCTGGGGGTGTTGAGGCTGGAGAAGAGGAGGCTCAGGGGAGACCTCATCACTCTCTCCAACTCCCTGAAAGGAGGTTGGAGCCAGGGGGGGGTCAGGCTCTATCAGTGAGACAAGAGGCCATGGGCTTCAGCTCTGCCAGGGGAGGGTGAGGTTGGAGATGAGGAAGAAATTCTTTGCAGAGAGGGTGCTCAGACACTGGAATGGGCTGCCCAGGGAGGGGGTGGATTCTCCATCCCTGGAGGTTTTTAAGAAGAGACTGGATGTGGCACTGAGTACCATGGGCTGGGAACCACGGGGGGAGTGGATCAAGGGTTGGACTTGATGATCCCAGAGCTCCTTTCCAACCCGGATGATGCTGTGTTTAGTTATGCCTGGGGTGTGCTGCTGGTTTGTGAGGTGTTCCAGCTGCTGGAGCAGCAATGGGGAGGTCAGGAGGAGCTGCTTGGAGCTCCTGGAGCCACTTGTCCAAGGACACCCCAGGGAATGCTGCCTTGGTCATGTTCTTGGCTTCTTTTCGCAGGAGGTGGCTGCTCTCAGACTGCAAACTGCCCAGAAAAAGCACATTTTAAAGTGGCAGGGCTGGATGGAGACAGGCAAGAAAGTCTTTGCTTAAGGGGTGAGCCATAGCTCCAGCTCCTGGTTGAACAGATCCAGAGGTTTGCAATGGGATGGACGTGGCGTTCATGGGGAACAAGGATTTGGTGGAGCTTGGGGTGCATGGAGCCCTTCCCAGTGTCCCCATGCAGGCAGAGGTGAAGAGCTCCAATGGAGCAAAGCTTCCTAGGACATCCTTTGCCCAGAGAGGTTGTGGATCCCCTTCCTTGGAGGTGTTCAGGACCAGGTTGGATGGGGCTTGGAGCAACCTGGGCTGGTGGGAGGTGTCCCTCTCCCTTCAGAACTCACCAGGTTGCTGCAGGGTTTGACCAAAGCTGAAGATCCAGTGGCAAATGCTGGAATTTTTGCTCTTCTCCTTCAATCCTCAAGGTCAGCATGAGCTGGGGGAGTGTGTAGTGCACTTCTGAAGCTGGTTTGCAGGACACTCTTACTTCTGGGTGTTCCAGCAGAGAGGGATGCCCAGGAAAACAGGAGGAGATGGATGCAGCCAGGTCAGGAGGAGAGCAACAAGAGGCTTTCTGCAAGAAATCCTATGTCTAACAGCAAACACATGCAAGGTTTCACCACCAAGACGTTGCCTGGAGCTCATTTATTTACCCTGGGGTCCTTTTGATTTATTTATTTAGGACCAGAGATCCCGAGGTGGGAGGATGAGGAGGAAGCTCTGCTCCCAGCAGCTGCTTTCTCACAAACTTTTTGCACCAGTTTGTCTCCTGGCTTCAGATCCCCTCCTGGCAGCTTTTTTAGCCATTCCAAGAATTATGTTGGGTTTTTTTTTAATATTTCTGGTGAGGGTGAGCTCCAACCCATGATTTACAGGGAATTTTTTCCGTGGTGTTTATGTTGGAAGCCCGGGGTTTGTGTACAGTTTGGAATATTCTCTGCAGCCTCTTATCACCAGAACTTCAAAACAAGGGAGCCCTTGATGAAAGTCCTGAGCTAATTAAAGCAAAGGGTTGATTTAGGGCCATGCAAAGTGCCTGAGGCCTCCTGCCTGGCTCAGAGAGGTTGCTGCAGCCTCTGGGCCCCATGTGGGAAGGAGAAACCATCATCCCACCCCTCATCCTGGTGGGAATCCATCTGGATTTAGCTGTAGCGCTGATGAAGGATGTGCCTGGTACCCAAAGGGCCAGGTGGAGATGCTTGGGGGCTGCTGGCCATGCTCACAGCATCCCTGAGCTGGCAGAACAAGGTGATCAGATGGTGATGGAAGAGAGATGGAGAGCTGGGGAGACCTCCAGAAGTGAGAGCCTCAATGTGCTGCTTTTACAGCCCAACCCCAGCTCATCCATGCACTCAGATCCCTCGTGCTGCTTGTAGGATGCAGCTCATCCCATTTCCACTCCCATCCCTCCTCCTCTTAATCCTTTGCTAGGAGCTCAGTGGCACAGCTCATGGGTTGGTAAAAGTAGAGACTTGAGTGAGATCCCACCCCACTAATTCTGGATGGAGAGTGTCCAGAGAAGGGAATGGAGCTGGGGAAGGGTCTGGAGCAGAAATCAGGAGCAGCTGAGGGAGCTGGGGGTGTTGATCCTGGAGCAGAGGAGGCTGAGGGGAGACCTTCTGGCTCTCTGCAACCCCCTGAGAGGAGGTTGGAGCCAGGGGGGGTTTGGGCTCTGCTCCCAAGGAAGAAGTGATGGGACAAGAGAAATTTCCTCAAGTTGTGCCAGGGGAGGTTTAGGTTGGAGATTAGAAAGAATTTCTTTCTGGAGAGGGTGATCAGGCATTGGAATGGGCTGCCCAGGGAAGTAGTGGATTCTCCGTGTCTGGAGATATTTCAAAAGAGACTGGATGTGGCACTGAGTGCCATGGGCTGGGAACTGCAGTGGTAGTGGATCAAGGGTTGGACTTGATGATCTCTGAGGTCCCTTCCAACCCAGCCAATTCTGTGATTCTATGATCACCCACCCACACCCTTGCAATATTTTTCCAAGAAACTACTGGAGCTTCCAGGCAAAAGGGCAATTTATCCCAGACCAGTTGCTTGGGAAGGATCCTGGCTTGCTTTAGGCAACCTACTTGATGTATCTTACTAAGTGTATCCTGTTAGGAAGGGAGGAGAGAAAGCCCCAGCATTATGGGCATCTCCAGGTGCCTCCAATTTAGTTGTATGCATGAGAAATCTGAGCAAATCTGCTTGAAACTGGTTTACTGGAGCAGGTATATTTCTATTTTAAGAGATTTCTGATTATCTCTGAGTCTCCACAGCA
Organism: Calypte anna; assembly: GCF_003957555.1. Classification (NCBI taxonomy): domain Eukaryota; kingdom Metazoa; phylum Chordata; class Aves; order Apodiformes; family Trochilidae; genus Calypte; species Calypte anna. Next base: position 3,081,730 of record NC_044245.1, read on the forward strand.
CCATTTAAAAACAACCCCCCAAAAAATCCACCCTACTCCTGCTACTGGTAGTAAAAATGTTGTTTGGTGTGAACCTCTATTGACCTGTGCTGGTACTGAGAGAAACCTTACACTAGGGGAGTCCATCCTGCTGTTATTCCTTCTAATAATGGGAAGCTTCCAAAACCCAAGCCAAAATAAATATTTGTAGCAAAGGCTGCCTGGAGGGAGTCAGGGTGGGCAGGAATGCTGCTGCCACCAGGCAGGAGGTGACATCACCCGGATTCCTGTGCTGAGGAATGCAGGATTTGTCCCTCTTCCACAATGGCTTTGCACAAACAGACCTGCCCAGGGATGCATTTTTTTCACCCAGCCCCTTCCCTCCCACAGCAGAGAGGCCAAATGTCTCCCCCCACATCCCTACATCCCCACCAGAGCTCTTGTATGGACATGAAAAAGGAGGAAATTGGTGATGCCCCAAGTGGCAGATGAAAACAGTCAGGATTTTATAAGATGCTGGAAGCTGGTGGAGAAGTGATCACTTGGGAGGAGATTCTCCCCTTCTACTCACTCCCAAAGCTCCACTTCCCAGAGGAGGCCATGAGGATGATCCAAAGATGGAGCAGCTCAGGCTGAGAAAGTTGGGATTGTTCAGCCTGGAGAAGAGAAGGCTCCAGGGAGACCTTGGAGCACCTTCCAGTGCCTGAAGGGGCTCCAGGAAAGATGGGGAGGGATTTTATTTGCAAGAGCATGAAGTGATGGAATGAGGGGTTATGGGCCTATACTGGAAGAGAGGAGATTTAGGTTGGACATTAGGAAAAAAATCTTCACTATGAGGCTGGTGAGACCCTGGAACAGGTTGTCCAGGGAAGCTGTGGCTGTTCCATCCCTGGAAGTGTTCCAGGCCAGGTTGGATGGGGCTTGGAGCAGCCTGGGCTGGTGGGAGGTGTCCCTGCCCATGGCAGGGGGGTTGGAATGAGATGATCTCTAAAGTCTCTTCAAACTCAAACCATTCTATAATTCTGTGACTTCTCCTTGGGGCTTGGCCAGGATGGGGAAGGTGACTGACAGGCTGAGTGTGTGTGGAGGTGCAAGAGGGGGATGTGTCCACTGCTCCATGGTGATCCCATTCCTTGTTCCTATGAGCTGACCACACCATCTGTGTGATGACTGAAGTGTGTTGGACTCCATGATCCTTCTAGATCCTTTCAGCAGATCCAAGGAAGTGATTCTGCCCCTGTGCTCAGCGCTGGTGAGGCCACACCTCGAGTCCTGTGTCCAGTTCTCCCCTCCAGGAAGGATATCGAGGTCCTGGAGCAGGTCCAGAGAAGAGCAAGGAGGCTGTGAAGGGATCCAGCACAAGTCCTGTGAGGAAGGGCTGAGGGAGCTGGGGGTGTTGAGGCTGGAGAAGAGGAGGCTCAGGGGAGACCTCATCACTCTCTCCAACTCCCTGAAAGGAGGTTGGAGCCAGGGGGGGGTTGGGCTCTTTTCCCAGGCAACTCTCAGCAAGACAAGAGGGCACAAAGGGTCTCAAGTTGTGCCAGGGGAGGTTTAGGTTGGAGATGAGAAAGAATTTCTTTCTGGAGAGGGTGATCAGGCATTGGAATGGGCTGCCCAGGGAAGTAGTGGATTCTCCGTGTCTGGAGATATTTCAAAAGAGACTGGATGTGGCACTGAGTGCCATGGGCTGGGAACTGCAGCAGTAGTGGATCGAGGGTTGGACTTGATGATCTCTGAGATCACTTCCAACTCAGCCAATTCTATGATTTTATGATTTGAACTTGAGATATTTGATGATCCTGTGACTAGAACAGATTCCCTGGACATGCAGAGCACCCTGGATAACCCATTCCTTGCTTACTCTGGTAGGGCTGACTCTCAAACCAAGCCACAATTCACCCTCCATACAAGCTGAGCATCTCCACATCCCATCTCCTGTCCCTTGAGCTTACACCTTTCCACCCCTGACTCTGCCTTGGCCCCAGCTCCTGCAAACACCCCTGGAAACTCCCAGTCACTGCTATGCAGATGTCACCAGCACTTCCAGCAGCAGGGAAGGGGTCAGTTCCTCTGGGCTGGAGGCTGTGGCCCTCATTTCAATACCTGGAACTAGGTGTAGTTCAGCTGCCTCCCCCCTCTTTAGGAGTCCAAAGGAGTGATTTAGTGGTTGGAAAGACCCAAAGTTTGTTGCTTTGTTTTTTTTTGCTCTCAGTGCCTGCAAAAGGATGGCTGGCAGGAAACAAAATGCTGCTCTCCAAGGCAGGGCTGGGTTTGCTTTAATTTTCCACCAGGTTTGGGAAATTCTTGGCTATTACAACTGGACAATTCAATCCTCTGGCCAAAAGAGAAAAACCCACTGGGTCAGCTGGATTTTTGAAGCTGGGGTGGAGTGAGGAGCTTTGAGTAGGGAGCAGCAGAGTCAGGGTCCTCTGGATCTGGAGTCCTGAAGGTGGTGAGAAGGGGCAGGAAAAGGCCTGTTCATTTTTGGAGAATAGATAAAACCAGTTGGGATGGACACAGAGGGGAAGCTGGGATCACATCAGGGTGATGCAATGATTTTTTGCTCTTGGATATAGGCAGGAGAGAAACATCTAAGCAGGAGGCAATGGTGTAGCTGGTTGGGGAGAAGTGCCAGAGGGGACAGGGTGGCAAGACCATGGGGGAGATGTGGGACTTGATGGCCTTGGTTTGGGTGTTATCTTCCAGCAGGATAAATCCCTTTCCCTCACCACATCTTTGCCACCCTCCATCACAGGGCTGTGTCTGGGGCTACTGGAGGGAGCTGATGGTTTGCAGGGCTGAAATGGGCTCCAGAGGGTGGAGGCTCCCAAGCTTTGAGGACCCAAACAGCACAACGATTGATGAAAATCTTCTCTCAAATGACTCAAGGAAGCTCAGAGGCTCCATGGGCATCACAGCTCAGGGAGTTGGGTGCCACCAAATCATCTGCGGGACTCTGGGTTCAGCTCCTGGCTGCACAAAGGGCCCTCAGGACTCTGTCCATCTGTGTGCAAAGCAACCAACCTTCCAGTGATGCTGCAGAACAGGATTTTGGGGTTTGGTTCATATCCCTTAAGTTGTTGCTTCTTGATCTTTCTTGGAAAGACAGATGGGGTTGTGGTTTCTGACTTATTTCAGTCTGAAGGCTAAAGGGAAGATGACTTGGAGAGGAAAGGAGGGAAAGACCAGAGATGGAAAGTGTGAATTTTCAAGCAGAACCTCCCACAACTTCTTTGCTCAGCTTCTGGTAATGGCCAGGTCCCTGATTGCAGTTGTTCACTCCAGAAAAATTCCAGAGGGTTTCCTGGAATATCAAAATGTGAGGGGCTGGATGCCCAGGCAGTGATCACCATCAGAACCACAGCAAAGAGGTTGGAGCAGCAGGAAACCTAAATGTGTCCCAGGAGGTGCCTGTAGGTCAGAACCCCAGACTGGTCATTTCTGAAGGGCTTTTACTGCAAAGTGGAGGAGGATCAAGGGTGGGTTTTGGTTTCTTTTGCACCCCCTTTCCACTGCTTCCTCTTTGAACTTTATCACAGAATCACCAAATGGTTTGGGTTGGAAGAAACCTTGAAGATCATCAAGATCCAATCCCCCTGCCACGAGCAGGGACACCTCCCCCTTGTCCCTTAAAAAACTGAGCAATGTTCAAAGTAGCAGAGGAGCCTGAACCAGCTCTGGTGCTTGGAAAGGTCGTCACCTTCAAGACCATCTTATTGTATAAACAAAGAGAAAAACCTCATCCAGCTCTCCACTCCTTTTGGGTCCTGGATCAGCCCCAAACACTGGAGCATCACTGGCTCAACCCCAGGTCCCTGGCCCTCCATCAACTGCAGAGGATCCCCTGTGTAAAAGGCATGGAAGGGCTGTCCACCTCCTCCTCCCATGGCCTCTCCCCCCCTTTCCCTTTCCTCTTCAACGTGCTCATTCATGAAAAAATATCTGTTGGATGGAGGTGAGGAAGAGGAATTAATGTTGGCTCATTTTTTCCCTGCTTGTTGGCCAAGGGAGGCTGTAGGCTCTGGGGGTTTTCAGCTTTGTTTTCACAGCTGGATTTGCTGTTACCCTTTCCTCTCTCCAGCTTTTTATTGCTGTTCACTCCCTGGAGCAAACCTGTTGCCCAGCAGTGTCCTCAATGGTGTTGTAGCACAGCCTGGTGCTGGCATCCCGTGGGGTGGTGGCCGTGGGTTTCCAGCTTGGGACCCAGGACCTGCACAGCCCCTCGTGTTCCCTAAGGACTGAGACCCTCAGAGGTCCTTCAGAGAGACCCCTGAATGGGTCCTGTGGCCAGGAGGGGAATGATACAGTGAGGAAGGTGCCATCCTATGATCGTTCTCTGCACCTGGATGCAGCCCAGGTCTCCCGGATCCTTCCCACCTGGAGTGAAGGTTGATGGACCAGCATGGTCCATCCTATGGTAGCCAGATTTCCTGGATTCTTCCCAGAGGGAGTAAAAGCTGATGGGCATCAGGGATCAAAGTGGTCCATGCTCTGGTAGCCAGATCTTCTGGATCCTTCCCAGATGGAGTGAGGGGCAGTGTGGGGACCAGTGTGGTCCATGCCCTGGTAGCCAGATCTCCTGGCTCCTTCCCAGATGGACTGAAGGCTGATGGGCTGAAGGGACCAGCTTGATCCATGCTCTGGTAGCCAGATCTTCTGGAACCTCCCCATCTGGAGTGAAGGGCAGCAGGGACCAGTGTGGTCCATCCTATGGTAGCCAGATCTCCTGCATCCTTCCCAGTTGGACTGAAGTCTGAACGGACCAGCTTGATCCATGATCCATGATCTCCTAGATCCTTCCCATCTGGAGTGAAGGCTGATGGGCAGCAGGGACCAGCTTGGTCCATGCTGTGGTAGGACAGGTCAGGCAGCAGGACTGGGGGACAGTGTCTGTCTGGGCCTGGTGGAGGTGGTGTAGGGGTTGGTGGTGCTTGTGTAAGGGCTGATGGTGTGGGTGTAAGGTTCAGTGGTGCTGGTGTAGGGTTTGGTTAATTGAGTGCAGGTGTAGACGTTGGTGGTGCTGGTGTAGACCTTGGTGGTTCTGGTGTGGGGTTTGGTGGTTCTGGTGTAGGATTTGGTGGTGCTGGTATGAAGTTTGGTGGTGCTGGTTTAGGGTTTGGTGATACTGGTGTAGGGTTTGGTGGCACTGGTGTAGGGCTTGGTTAATTGGGTGCTGGTGTAGGGTTTGGTAGTGCTGGTGTAGGGTTTGGTGGTACTGGTGTAGGGTTTGGTGGTACTTGTGTAGGGATTGGTGTAGGATTTGGTGTTGCTGCTGTAGGGTTTGGTGGTGCTCGTGTAGAGTTTGGTTGATTGGGTGCTGGTTTAAAGTTTGGTGGTGCTGGTGTAGACTTTGTTTAATTGGGTACTGGTGTAGGGTTTGGTTAATTGGATGCTGGTATAGAGTTTGGGGGTGCTGGTGTAGGGTTTGGTGGTACTGGTATGAAGTTTGGTGGTACTGGTGTAGGGTTTCATGGTTCTGGTGTAGGGTTTGGTGGTTCTGGTATAGGGTTTGGTGGTGCTGGTGTAGGATTTGGTGTTCCTGCTGTAGGGTTTGGTGGTGCTGGTGTAGAGTTTGGTTAATTGGGTACTGGTGTAGGGTTTGGTGGTGCTGGTGTAGGGTTTGGTGGTGCTGGTGTAGGGTTTGGTGGTACTGGTGTAGGGTTTGGTGGTACTGGTATAAAGTTTGGTTAATTGGGTGCCCAGCACAGCCAACATGCAGTGTGTGCTTATGCCCAGAGGGGTGGGGGGGATGCAGAAGGTGCTTCCAGCACCCACTGGGTGCCCAAGTGGTCACTTGGGACCTCAAGTGCTGCAGACCTCAGAGTCCCCCTTTGCTTCAAGCATCAGCACCACCCAGGACTCCCTCTGCTCCCACCCAACCTAAGGGCACCCCCTGCACCCCACTGCCTGCCCTGGGAGGGGAGGATTTCACTGATTCCACCTCAATGAGCTTTGGGGAACACGTGGGTGCCCTCCTTGGCACGGGACACCCAGGGGTGTCAGGATGTGAGCCAGGAGCTGCTGAGCTCTCTGTCATCAGGGGGTGGGGACCAAGCTATGAAAACACCATCCAGGAAAGCTCTGCTCCCTTTTCCCACCCCTCATCAACCTTCAGATCAGATCCAACACCCCTGACTGATGCTCCTCTCTCCAGAGCTCCCAGGGAAGGTACAGTACTGCTCACCCAGCACTGGGTGTTTCTCTTCCATCTTCCTCTTCTCTGCATGAAAAGGTGACCATAGAATTAGCTCTGCATTTAATTACCTAAGTAATTAATTGAAATATTTCATGGTGAGGCACTTAAGGTTGAGTGGGCAGAGTAGAAACCTGCTCTGGTCATGCTGGGAACCCAGCCAGAAGGATAGGAAAGCACTTCTAGTAATAATATTTCCTTTTTTTTTTTTTTTTTTCTTTATTTTCTGTTTTGTCTGTTATCTGAGAACAGTTGGCAACAGCATGTCCAACCCTTTGGTTTCCTCATTTATCACAGTCCAGCCTCTCTCCCTCTCCCTTTTTACCTACTTTTAGCTCTCATTAATAATAGAAAAAATGGGCCATGAAGTTGCACCCAAGTGTCTGGGTGCTACACTGGCAATTTTCTTTCTTGTCTTCAATTCCTTATTTAGTTGATGTTGGGTTTGTTTGTTCTGAGGAAGATCTGGTGTCCAGGTAGCCAGGGCTGAGCTCAGGAGGATGTTTTGGGTGTCAAGGTTTGAGCATCAGCAGGAGATTTACTTGGGGAAGGAGCAAGGATGGGTTGGAAGGGCTGAGGGAAGGGTTTGGCATTCCCCATCCCTTTTCCCCATTTCCTCATGGAATGGCCTCACTGCCAGGGTTCTGTCTGAGCTGGCAAGTCAGAAGCTTCTCCAAAGCCAAGGGGTTGAGAAGTAGATGCTCCAACATTGAGTGTTGGGACTCTGGGAGAGGTTTGGGGTCTTGGATGCACGTTCCAGTTCAGAGAAGACTTTGCCTCATCTTGTAATTCCTGTTGCCTGATCCTCAGCCCATCCTCCTGGATGGTGGATTTAGGATGGGGATAATGTTCATAATTCTGTTCTTGGTGGAGCAGAGTGGGACTCAGCACCCTGAGGAGATGTCAAGTGGAAGCAAAAGGACTTCAGATGTCCTCAAAATGACCCACTCGTGGTCTTTTTAACCATATTATTTAAAGCAGGAAGGAGTGAGTTTGCCCAGAGGGCAATTACTCAGGAATCCTGATGGATGGCCAGGGCTGGATGAGGAATCACCATCTGGAGGTGCAGAAAGCTTGGTTCACAGGGCTGGGCTGGTTCCTGGGGGACCTGCACCCATTTTTGGCACACTTGCTCACTACAAGCTGCTGTCCCTGGCATGGTTGAGACACAGGTCCTCTAACATTGGCAAATTACAGATATTTTTGGTGCAGTAAGGGAACAAAAATAATTTTAAACCTAATTCTCATGCTGGGTTTCACCTGGAAGTCAGGGGTGATAGGAACCTCCACCCAGTCCAGAGTCTCCCAGATTGTACTTGGGGTTTGGGCAGGTGACTGTAAAGGATGGAACTTGATACATAATATAATAATATAATATATAATATAAAATAATAGAATATATACGTGAAGCTAAGTCTTCCCTTTGGAAAATGGGACCATGGTTTCTGGTGGGTCACTTTGTCCTTTCCAAGGGACCAAAGAGCCCCTCAGCCAGAGCCAAGGGAAGTGGCAGTGTCCCCTTGGCTTGCTCCAACCCAGATGAACCTGGTCCAAATCCTAGTTTGAAGGTATCAATCCTGGTACCTGGAGGTTTCCATGTGTCATGGCGTTGGTTGAACATCATCCCCATCCTGGCCAGGTGTGTAGGGGTCATCCAGGATGTTGTGGTGGTTCTCACATGAGGTGACAGAGATGACACCAGCATTTTGCTCGCTCAAAAAAAAGGAGTTAAAACTCTCAGTGCCAGGATCCCACCTGGATGGTTGCAAAGAGTTTTTCCCCAAGAAAACCAATGCTGATCTGTATTTGCAGGAAGGGTTTTGGGAGGAAACCTTGGAGGAGGTCTTGAGGATGTCCTTTGTGTGTGGATCTGGATCTGTCCCTGGATCTGTAGTGCTGGGACCAGTGGGAATGTCTTGAAACTGGAAGAGGGGGGATTTAGATGAGATCTTGGGAAGAAACTGCTGTGAGGGTGGTGAGAGCCTGGCCCAGGCTGCTCAGAGAAGCTGTGGGTCTGTAGCCTCCTGTGTTTGAGGGTTGCTAAAGGTGTTCAAATCCTCTCAGCTTTTCTTGCACAGGGGTGATTTTCACAGACTATTTGTGCTCCTTGGTATCTTCCAAGTGCTTGCAGGGAGCAAGGAGACTTCTGCTCATTATCCCTTTGTCACCCAATGGTCTGGATACAATGGATTTAGGAGCAGAAGTGATGATCAGAGGGCTGGAGCTATGAGAACAGGATGAGAGGGTTGGGGTTGTTCAGCCTGAAGAAGAGAAGGCTCCAGGGAGACCTTAGAGCATCTTCCAGGGGCTCCAGGAAAGCTGGGGATGGAGTTTTTACAAGGGATGGAGGGATGGGATGAAGGGGAATGGTTTGAAACTTGAAGAGGGGAGATGTAGGTTGGACATTAGGAAGAAATTCTTTCCTGTGAGGGTGCTGAGCCCCTGGCCCAGGTTTCCCAAAGAAGCTGTGGCTGCCCCATCCCTGGAAGTGTTTAAATCCAGGTTGGATGGGGCTTGGAGCAACCTGGGCTGGTGGGAGGTGTCCCTGACTATTCCAGGGGATATGGAATGAGATGATCTTTAAGGTCCCTTCCAACTCAAACCATTCCATGATTCTATGATCTGCAGAGGCCACACTTTGCTTTGGGCAGTGCTGTCCTTCCCCTCAAGCTGTGTCTGAGATGTTCATCCCTGTGCAGAGCTGGTTGCTCCTCCTGTCCCCTTCCCACTCCCCCAGTGTGCTGAGTGGTTTCCAGGCAGCTGGAAATCAGGGAAACCATTCCTGTGGTGAGCCAGGGACCTCACCCAACAGCTCTTGAATGGAGCCCAGAAGCCATGGCTGAGCTTCCAGCCTCTCCCTTCATCCCCACTCCCTTTTCCTGGGGCTTTTCCAAGCTCCCTCCTAACAAACCATCTCTGCCCAGCCACAGGTGTTAGGGAAAAAGTGTTAAAAAAAAAAACAACAACCAACAACCAACAGCAACCTCCCACCTTTCTGGAGCAGGCAGAAACGTGGCTGCTTGACTTTTTGTTCCAGCTGTCCCTAAAGCTTTCCCATGCATCCTGACCTTATTCCCCTGCCCGTGGCTGCTCCATGAACCACAGATGGAGGAGCACTGGTGGGAGAAGCTGATTGTGCCCTGAACTTTTGCACAGCCCTTTTCCACCAGAGGGTTTGGATTTCCTCTGATTTTTATTGAGCGTTTTCTTTCTTTTTGGATTTTTTTTTTTTTTAATTATTTTTTTTTTTTTTAAACACTCTTTTGTGCAAGTGCAGGAAGGTCTACAGCAAGTCAAGCCTGGCTTGGCTTCAGAGGGCTGGGAACACTGGCTGGAAAGTTTATTGCTTCCTGTTATGAGAGCTCAGAGAATCCTGGTGGGTTTGCAGGAGAGGGGTGGGTGACCCTAACACTGGGTATGACCCCATCGGGTGTGGTTGGAGATGGGGTTTGGGTTGGTTTTGGTTTTTTTTTATTCCCATTCCAGCTACTTCAGGAAAGGGAAGCAAATAGAGAAGGGAATAATTGCTGGCCCTGACCTCTGGCTGTTGAGGCAGATGCTTTCTTTGGAGCAGGAACAGAAAAAAAAAAAAATCTTATCTAGGGTTTTGCTGAGCGACGTCCCCAGGGCTCCCCACCAGTCCCTCCTTGCCACCTTTTGGTTGATTTGCCCAGGGGTTATCTCTCCAGCCTTGAAAACTTCAAAGAAAAGGTTCCACTCAGGAAAAAAAATAAAATAAAATAAAATGCAGGTTTGTCAAGACTGAGATTTATCTCCAGAACGTGTCCATCATGTGGAAGTTTTCAACTGGGGAGGGCTGGAATGGCTTTAACACTTCCTCTGGCTTTTTGTACTTTGGGATTTAAAGCTTATTGTTATTTGAGAATATCAGAGTCTTTTTTGGTCATTTTCAAATTGAAATGCTTTTACCTTTCCACCATCATCAGTCAGTGGCAGCCAAAGGAAACAATGCCCTGTTTTCCAGCAGAAATATTCATCCTGCCAACAGCACTTTTGCTCCAGTCCCAAACCAGTGCAAACTGCACAAGAAATTCTGCTTTCTGACCTATCTTCTGGGCTAACTGAGGCACAACCATGGCCCGAATCTCATAGCAATTCAGAGCCAGGAATTGTGTTTCCAGAGCACATGAAAGAAAAAAGCCATCACCTCGTGTTCAAGCATCCTTAGGTTATGCAGCCAAAATCCCCACCAGCTTTGGGAAAACGTGTGAGACCTGATTCCCTCCATTTGGTCCTTGCAAGAGCCAGAGACCAACCACGTCCTGATCCAGATCAAAACCTTCTTGGGGTTTTTCCAAGGAAGCAGAGCTGGGTGGAGAAGAAGAAATGAACCTGGTGGTGAACTGGTAGAGACCTCATCTCTCAGTCATTTAAGTGGCAAATTTATCACCACCACTGTCCTGGAAAGTCCTCACAGAGGTTTGGGATGAAGCAGATTTTATCAACAAACACTGTCCAGCTTTTTTCTGATGCTGAAAAATTTCTCTTTTAAGAGAATTGAGGTTTTTGGCAGAGTCCTCACGCTATGAGGCCTGATTAGTCCTGAATCTTGGAGAACTCCCAAAGTTCTGGGTGAAGGAGGGAAGTTTGCACAACTGAGGTTTTTTTTTTGTTTGTTTTGTTTGTTTTTTTACTTTTCTGTGCTCAGCTAGGAAGCATGGTGGGACTGGAAGGGAGCCCAGGGTGGTTGGGTTGAGTTGTGCTGTAGCCATCCCCACCCACCCCTCCTGTCTCCCCACTGCAGCTCCTGAAGAGGTCCCTGGGATGTCCAGGGTTGATCCCGATCCCATCAGCCATAAACAGGGATATTGGGTCAGTTACTGAGCAAAGGGGCTCTTCCAGTGGCTGGGAAGAGGGGCTTTCCCAAGGCATGGTCCCTCCACCCATAAACCCAAATCCTACTCCAGTCCATTGCTTCTGCCCTTGCTGGGAGGGACTGGTCTGTCCCAAAACACCAGAATTCAAGAGAAATTTTCTTCTGTCCCAGAAGAAGCCCCCAGCCCAGCAACCTGTCACAGAGCAATCACTCAACTTGGGTTCCTTGGGTTGCTGAAGGCTCTGGAGACTCCAGGCATGAAGTAGGAGCTCCAGGTTGCCTCTTTCCCACCAGGAAATGGGAAGAAAATTTGGAAATACCCCAGTGAGATGGAGACACTTGGACCTCCTTGCAGGGCTCAGTTCTCCTGGGCCTCTCAACCAGGCAGGTGGCTGTGGATGTGACATTGGGAATGTCAGAGTTGCAATGCTGACTTCAACCAAGCTTGCCAAACCCTCCCCAAAATCCATCAATCCCCCCCAACCCATGCACTCAAGGACCTAAAACTCCTGAAACAAAGGCAGGATGAGGGAGGATGGAGGGAAGGAGGATGCTTGCCACTCCCTGAAGCCCATCCTGACATCTGGGGAAGAAAACCTGAATTTAAAGCCATTTCCAGGGCTGTGATGCTCCACCAAGGGCTTGGGGCTGTAAGGAACAGTTCAGCCACACCAGAGGCACTGATGGAATGAAAACCTGGATTTTTATTTTTTTTTCCAATGTGTCTGCCACCTTAGCTTGCAAAGATCAGACCTCAGCATCCCTTTCTGTGAGTCTGGCAAAGCTGTAACCCCTCCAGACCCCTTCCCCTCTTTAACTGCCAGCAAATTACTGAATAATAAGAATAAAACAAAATTCAGCAGCTCTGCAGTGGGGCTTCAGGCTCCAGAAAATGGAGAATTTTTTCCAGATCCAAAGCTTCCTTTCAGGCAGTGCTTTTCCCACCCTTTCCATCACAAAACTTTTCCTTCAAAGTGGGTGCCACACCACAGCCACCCAGAGGGAAGATGTGTCCCACGTCTCATATCTGAGAAAGAGATGAGAAAATAGAGAAAGGGGAGAGGAAAAAAGGCAAGGGGAGTGGTCGGTGCTGGGACCGGTGTTGTTTAATATCTTCATCAACGACTTGGATGAGGGTATAGAATGTACCCTCAGCAAGTTTGCTGATGACACTAAGCTGGGAGGAGTGGCTGACACACCAGAAGGCTGTGCTGCCATTCAGAGAGACTTAGACAGGCTGGAGAGTTGGGCAGGGAGAAACATGATGAAATTCAACAAGGGGAAGTGTAGAGTTTTGCATTTGGGGAAGAACAACACGATGTCCCAGTATAGGTTGGGGGCTGACCTGCTGGAGAGCAGTGTAGGTGAAAGAGACCTGGGGGTCCTGGTTGACAAGAAGATGACCATGAGCCAGCAATGTGCCCTTGTGGCCAAGAAGGCCAATGGCATCCTGGGGTGCATTAAAAAGGGGGTGGTTAGTAGGTCAAGAGAGGTTCTCCTCCCCCTCTATTCTGCATTGGTGAGGCCGCACCTGGAGTATTGTGTCCAGTTCTGGGCCCCTCAGTTCAAGAAGGACAGGGAAGTGCTTGAAAGAGTCCAGCGCAGAGCTACTAAGATGATGAAGGGAGTGGAACATCTCCCTTATGAGGAAAGGCTGAGGGAGCTGGGTCTCTTTAGTTTGGAGAAAAGGAGACTGAGGGGTGACCTCATCAATGTTTTCAAATATGTAAGGGCTGAGTGTCAGGGAGATGGAGTTAGGCTTTTCTCAGTGGTGACCAGTGATAGGACAAGGGGTAATGGGTGTAAATTGGAGCATAGGAGGTTCAAGTTGAATATCCAGAAAAATTTTTTTCCTGTAAGGGTGACAGAGCCCTGGAACAGGCTGCCCAGGGGGGTCATGGAGTCTCCTTCACTGGAGACATTCAAAACCTGTCTGGACACGTTCCTATGTGAAGTGCTCTAGGTGGCCCTGCTCTGGCAGGGGGGGTTGGACTAGATGATCTTTCGAGGTCCCTTCCAACCCCAAGGATTCTATGATTCTATGATTCTGTGATTCTGTGAAGAAGAAAAGATAGGAATTAACTATCTGCCCTCACTAATAAAAGAAAAAAAAACAGTTTTTGCCCTCACTTGTGGTATTCACAGAATCATGGACTGGTTTGGGTTGGAAGGAACCTTAAGGATCATCTCATCCTAACCCCTTGCATGGGCAGGGACACCTCCCACCAGCCCAGGGTGCTCCAAGCCCCATCCAACCTGGATTTGAACACTTCCAGGGATGGGGCAGCCACAACTTCTCTGGACAAATATTTTGGCTTCTCCAATACTAAGTCCTGCAGTCTCAACAGTTTCCAAGAAGGTGGAAAATGGACATTTTTAATATATTTCAATTTTGAGGTGTTTGTCTCCACACAGTAACGATGCCTCCTGGGTCCTGTTTTAAAAGATGGGCTGATTGTCTGAGCAAAGAGACTTTTCCTGATGCCATTTAGTTTTAAAACAGGTGGAATGAAAAGCCAGAAGGTGAAGATTAGAGAAGAAAATGACCTCTCAGCAGGACACAGCACAGGACATTTTGTGGCCAGGGTGGGTGATTCTGGCTGCTGCTCATTATGGGCACAGCAGGGAGAGGTTACACCAGATCTTGTTCTGATTATTGACAGAATTTACTGATTTTAGGAGGATGTCTGAGAGGAACAGAGGTAGATCTGAGAGGAGAAGTGACCTGGGAGGTGACTCCCAGAATCATGGGATCACAGAGCACCAGGTTGGAAGGGACCTCAGGGATCAGCTTGGCAAAAGCAAAGTCTGGACAAGGATGGCCCAGCACCCTCTCCAGCTAAATCCTAAAAATGTCCAACACTGGAGAAAATCACAGAAGGCTGAAGGAGGAGCAGATGTTGCTCAGCTCTCCTGAAGCTTCTCTCCCCAAAAAACTTCCACTAGAGGAGATTCTGTGTGTATAAATAACCCATGGAGTTAGGAAGCAAAGGGCCTGGAGAAGCTGCACGACCCATGGGACAGGGACCATGCTGAGCTGCCTTTTATCTCTAAGTTGCTGCCCATAGTCCTGGAAGTTGTTCTCAGCTTGTTATTTTTAAATAACTAATAATACTTCCTCTCCAGCTCCATCCTGCACCAGCTGGAAAGAGTGGAAGGTTCACCACGTTTGGGGATTTTTTTTTGTTTTTTTTTTTTTTGTTGCTTTTTTTTTTTTTTTTTTGTGGTAATAAGATCTTGGAATCCATCCCTCAGGTCTGCTGGATCTCTTTAAGAAGGAGAATGTATGAGATGTGCTGGAAGCTGCAGGGTCCTCACCTGGGAGTGTAGAGAAACAAGATAAACCAGGTGCCTCGAGTTGCCAAAGAGTGGGTGTGAGTCCACCTGTGCCTGGTTAGGGCAGGTCCCCTATTACCAGGGGGCCAATAAAGGTGGGACACACACCCAGAGAGAGGAGCTCACTCTTCTGTGAGGCAATGGAGAGGCCATCAGCTTGTTGAGCCTCAGGAGCAAGGAAGGCTCCTCCTGCTACATGGGAGGATGCACCCAAGGACCACACCATGGGTGGAGGTGTCCATGAAGTGACCCAACACTCTGTCTCCAGACATCAGGGACCATCAGGACATCAGGAGGTCACTGTCCCAGCATTCTGGAGGCCAACCCCAGCTCTAGGAACACACAAGGGTGATGTGGCCTCAGCTTGCTGCAATTTTTTTTTTCTCTCCTCTTTCTCAGCATCATCCCAATGGGAGATCTCCAGGGAGTTGCTGGAGCAGATCTCCAGCCCTGATGTTCTCCTCTGAACCTCCTGGTTTCCCCAGGGTGACACATTCCACCACTACACCTGAGCTGGGTGATATTTTAGGTGGGGATTGGTCTGTTCAAGTGGTAGGACAAGAGGTAAAAGCCTCAGGGGGGGTTTAGATTTGGTATTGGGGAGAATTTCTTCACTGAAAGAGTTATCAGACATTGGAACAGGCTGTGTGTCACCATCCCAGGAGGTATTTGAGTTGTCTAGACATAGGGATGTGGCTTAGTTAAGGAGTTGTGTTGTCACTTAATGATCCTCAAGGTCTTTTCCAGTCATTTCTGTGCTTATAAGGCTTTTTCCAGCTGCCTATCACAGACATCTCCTTGTGATTAACTTATCACCACGTAGGTGTAGTTAGTTTATAACTCAAAACCTCCTGGAAAGCCACTGCAGTGTGTCCAGAAATTCCTCCACATACCCTGGAGAGCCCCTGGGCTGTGTCATGGACCTGAGCTCTGGTCTCACCAGAGGTCCACATCCTCTTGGGCTCTTGCAGAGCAACTTGCAGGGGTCCAGCCAAAGCCTCAGCCACCATGGATGGTGTGCAGGAGATGCTGCTGCTGCCCACAAAAGCCTTGGTGCAAGATGCTCCAGTGAGCAGGAATTGCCCCTTCATGTCCCTTTTGGGTTTTTTTTTTTGGAGACCTGAAGTCTGACAGCAGAGTGAGTCAGGATGCTTTGTCAGGACCAGGGATGAGAGTTCCCAAAAAACATCTGGTTTCCAATGTGCCCCTTGGTCTCATCCTTTTCATGCCTTGTTGGTTCCTGCTGTCTCTTCCTTCTCTTCCTCACTGACCCCTGGGGCCCTTTCTGTCTCAATTCTCTACTTCCATCACAGGAGATACTTGGAGCCCTGATCCATGGGGTAGCCTTGCAAAGCAAAGGATGGAGCAGGGATGGATTTTAGACCATCAGGATGGAGGTTTTCTTCCCTGCTTGCCTCAGGCTTCATCTGCATCCCCATCCACCTCCCATCCACCTTCTTCCTTCTGCAAAGAAGCCAAAAAGTCCCCGTGTGTGCTCAAACCCCTTTCCCCATCCTTCACCTGCTTTCTGCTCCCACCCACCCAGCTTGGAGAGAGTTGCAGAACCTCTTTGGGAGAAAAATCTTCACACCAAAGGGTGCAGCAAGGTGGGACCTTTTTTTCTTTTTTTTTTCCCTAATGAGCCTTGCTTTTTTTTTAATTTTTTTTTAAATTTTATTCCCTCCCCCAGCAACCAAGGAGCCTGTGCTGCCAAAATGTGTTTCCCACATGTTCCCTATTAGTCATGCTCTCTGTCTTACAAATCTGTTCCCAGTGCCACGAGCTGATGCTGCTCAGTTCCCTTCCAACCCACTCCGGAGCTCGGCAGCGAAGATTCCAGGCGGCATTCCCAAAACCAGACCCAGCAGCTTCTTGGCATCCCAAATACCCCTTCCCTCCCCAAATTATAGAGATATATAAATCCAGAGCACCTTCTCTCCTTCTCCCAAGGCTGGGTGGGGGAAAGAGGAGCAGTGGTGTTGGGCAGGAAGGCTGCTGGCAGAGGCGGGGTTTTTCAGCACATTAAATACTTCTCTTCAGCTCGGGTTTCCAACCACTGGGGCATGGCTGGACCCAGGGAGTTTATCTAGGGCAAGGCTGGAGGCCCAGGAATGTCGATGGAGGAGGGAAAGCCACCTCGAGAAGCACCATGTCTCTGTAAGTAGATTTTTTCCACCCCCCTCCTCTGCCTTTTTTTGCTTTTTTCTTTTTTTCCCTTCCGTGGTTTAAGGGACGGTGTGGGAGCCGTGCAGGAAGGAAAGGCACCCAGCTAAAGCAGAGCTATTTTTTCTATTTTTAAATGTGTTTTCTATTTTTAAATCTTTCTTCTATTTTAAATATATTTTTTCTATTTATTTCTTTCCCTCCTGCTCGTTTAGGACTCAGGTTTCAAAGTTCTCCTCCCACTCCCAACCACGCTGAGGGGTCGGCAGCTTTTGGGAAGTAACCCTGGTGGCTTCACCCAACTTCTACTATTTTAAGTGCTGCTAAGTGGTCCAGCTCTTCCTTTTTAGCTGTTTTAAAGTTCACTTTATACCCCACGTGCATGCCAGATAGTTTGGGGCAAATGTGAAAAAATAGATGGCTGAATAAATGGGTTTCAAAGCCAGAGGGATGGTCGGTCCCTTGTGTGGTGGCTCTGGGAGGTGATTTAGCCTCAGGAACCACTTAATCTGACCCATCCACCTGCTGTAGGTGGGTTTGGGGTTTTTTTTTTTCCACAAGGAGCTGGCTATTTAACTTTTCCATTGCACAGAATTAGGTCTGAAGCACAAAAAAGGTGCAAAAATCCCTTTGCTTTGTGCCCTGGTAGTTGATGTTGGGAGGAGATGAGGCAGAGGCTTTTCCTAGGAGCATCCTATTCCTCAGCAAAATGTGAGCAAATCTTCATCCTTGGAAGTTTGTTTGCCTTTAGAATTGATTCCAAAATATAGTGGTGTACCAAACCCTCCCAAGCAATCAAAGGAATTGAAAATCTCACAGCATCACAGCCAAAAAAAAAAAAAAAAAGAAAAAGAAAAAAAAAAAAGAAAAAAAAAGAAAAAAAGAACCCTGGAAATTTTATCTGCCCTGATTGTAGAATTTTAAAACTCATTTCCTTCAGCTCCTGCTTTCACATGCAGTGCCAGGAGAGGGGTGGCCATGCAGGAGTGGAACATCAAGGTGTGATCATGCAGAGAGGCAGCAGCAGGGAGCTGGGGGGACAGAAACAGCCCCAGGTTGTTTCCTGTTTCCTGCAGATGTTCCTGCAGATCCAGATGTGCACAGGGGGTTGGACTGCACTGTCAGGCTGCTCGGGCTGCTGGCTGGCAATCAGAGGTGGTCTTCTCAAAGCAATAATTCACCACTTCCATTATTTGGCATTTTTCTTCCTTCTGGCTGACTTAGGAGGGGGATTTGTGAACGTTTTAATCCAACTCTATTGGTTGCTCCTTCCTAAAATGTGTTTCTCAGAGGAGGCAGTGGGTGCTTTGCTAACAACCCTGACTAATATCACATCAAAACTTGATTAGCACCCAACCCAAACCTTTCTGTCATTCTATTTACTCCAAAAATCACCACGAGCTTTGTCAGATCCTCCCTGACCCAGCAAAACTTGTTGGGATGTGCCTCCAAACTTTGGGAACTCTGTCCTTGAGCATCACTTGCAAAATGGCAAATTATCCCCCATGTAAACCTCACAAACCCTCAGGTGAGCCCTGCCAGGATAAATGAACTGCTCTGCAGGACATTTGAAGCCCATGGTTTAGAACAATCTGGGCCTTGCAGCTACCTGGGATGCAGATGGGAGCCAGGAGGTGGCTGGATGCCCACATGGAACCATCCAAGCTGGGGCTGATGTGTTCTCAACCCAAGCCCCAGCCCTGCCTTGGCCAGAGATGCTCCAGAGACAGATGGACCCAATGGGGTCTTCCCTTCCCAGCCCCCTGTCAGCTGGAGCTTGGCTTGGATTCATCCTGTAAATCCTTTAACACTGTTTTACCCACATCTGAGCAGGGACGCAAATCAGAGGAAGGGTTAAAGACACTTCAGAGTGTATCTGCTAAAGCTAAAGAAGCAAAAAAGTCACCCAGAAGGGATGCTCTCCCTGAATAAATCCATTTTCCTCACTAAGTAAAGACCAGGAGGTGATTGCTTTCCAGGTTCTTCTGCAGTGGATGAATTTTCCTACCTGCAGCCCCATTTCTGTGCTGACCATGGGGTCCAAGGCATCACTTTTGGGGCAGCAGATGAGAATTCAGGTCCCAGCAACCTTGAGGACTCTTGTTCTTCAAGTTGAAGGCAGAGTTGGGACCTTCCCCACTTCTTCTGACTCATGGAGAGACTTTGCTCTCTGCAGCTCCCTGAGAGGAGGTTGTAGGGAGGTGGGTGCTGGGCTCTTCTCCCTGGGGAACACTGATAGGACCCCAGGGAATGGGCTGAAGTTGCACCAGGGGAGGTTTAGACCAGATTTAAGACAGAATTTCTTTTCTGAGAGAGCAGTCAGGTGTTGGAATAGGTGCCCTGGGAAGTGGTGGAGTTCCCATCCCCAAAGGGATTAAAAATCATGGAGATGAGGAACTTCAGGACATGGTGGGTGATAGAAATATTGAGGTCTGTGCTTTATTTCTTTATTTTGGGGGCAATGTTGACACTTGGTGCTCTTAGAGGTCTTTTCCAGCTGTGACAATCCTGTGATTACCCAGCCTGGAGCCAGCTGTTTCTCTGTTCCCTGCCTCAGTTTCTCCATCTTCAGGACAAGAATAACACCATCTGCAGAGTGCAGAGTCCCCAGCTGGCGTGTGAAGATTTGGAGCTTTGGGTTCACAGAGGATTTGTTTGATCTAGAAATAGCAGGGTTAGAAAATTCCATCTGCCACCTCTTGAGAGCCCTCGAGAGTGGAAGAATTTCACTGCATCTTGAGCCTCAGTGCTGCTCCTTCCTGGGGCAGAGAGGAGGTGAGGGCTGAGCCAACCACTGCTGCTTGGTTCCAGTCCTTAGAGGCAGCACCAGTCAAAAAAAAAAAAAAAAAAAAAAAATCACATTCCAGAAAGGCTCAATGTGGAGAACAGAGCAAGGCACATTCCCTGCTCCTGCTCCATGGCTGATGCTGGTGGCTGCTCCCACCCTGGGATGGGAGAGGGGCTCAAAGCCCAACTTTTGCTGTGGATTTTTTGGGTTTCCATGAGAAAGGGGTGGAAAGGCAGGTTAGGACCAGGCTGAGGTCTCAAAGCCAGGTTAGGACCAGGCTGAGGTCTCACAGCATCATTTTTCCTCCTGATAGTTTCAGTGTCCATACTCTACCAATATATGGACAACATCTCCTTCCTCTTCTTCCTCTTGCTCATGGAGAACCTCAAAGATGCTGAGGCAGCAGTGGTTGGTGGCAAATTTTGGGTGGGATTGGGCTTGCAGACAATTTACCACCTGCCATCAGGTGTCTTCATGCAAAGAAACTCAGTGATGAGTTGGAGGATGGCTCAGAAGAGATGCAGTGGGTTGCAAAGGATGAACCCATCCTCTGCTGCTGTGGGGTGAGAGCCCACACCACAAGTCCTTTGGGTCTGGGTGCTTTTCCTATTGCTCTCACCCCCAGGAATCCACCAGGGCTTTGGCCAGCCAAGCAGTAAAATGGCCACTTGCCTCCAGGAGTGGCTGGGGTCACCCAAGGAGCTCAGGCTGGGCTCCCATTGCCAGTTCAGCTGAACACAAACTGGTTATCACAAGTTCTTCCTCCCCAGATGTCCAGGTTTCCTAATGAATGCATGGTTTTTCCCTGAGAAGCTTGTGAAGGTTTATTTTTCAAGCAATCTGCATTTGATTAAATATTTGTTTTGGTTGTTGTTCAAAAGGAACTTAAAAAGGCCATCAGCCTGTAAACATAAATATTCCCATTCTTTCCCTAATTCTTTGAATTTTTATGGGTTTCCTGATGAAAGATATTTCAGCAGAACAAGGCTCTGGGCAACATCCTTTGCTCCCTCTTTCAGCTGAGACACCTGAGCTCACGGTGTGAAAATAAGAGATTATCACAGGTTCAGCACCCTTTTTATATCCTAAGTGGCTTCCATGGTGCCTTGTGTCCAGTTTTATGGTCACCCACCTGAGTGAAGTCTCAAATTAGGCCAAAAAGCAGATAATGGTGAGTCTTGTAGGTGTTGTGGCTTCTTGTGCCACCAACCTGTGTTTATCTCATAACTCCAGGATAGGGGGTTTCAAACTGGAAAAGGGAGATTTAAATCAGATCTTGGGAAGAAATTATTTTCTGTGAAGGTGGTGAGACCCTGGAATGGGTTTCATAGAATCATAGAATTGGCTGGGTTGGAAGGGACCTCAGAGATCATCAAGTCCAACCCTTGATCCACTACTGCTGCAGTTCCCAGCCCATGGCACTCAGTGCCACATCCAGTCTCTTTTTAAATAGCTCCAGACACGGAGAATCCACTACTTCCCTGGGCAGCCCATTCCAATGCCTGATCACCCTCTCCGTAAAGAAATTCTTTCTAATATCTAACCTAAATTTCCCCTGGCACAACTTGAGACCCTGCCCTCTTGTCTTGTTGAAAGTCGTCTGGCAAAAGAGACCAACGTCCACCCGGTTACAACCTCCTTTCAGGGAGTTGTAGAGAGTGATGAGGTCTCCCCTGAGCCTCCTCTTCTCCAGGCTGAACACCCCCAGCTCTCTCAGCCTCTCCTCATAGGGTCTGTGCTCGAGTCCCTTCACCAGCCTGGTTGCCCTCCTTTGGACCTGCTCCAGGACAAAGAGAAGCTGTGGCTGCCCCATCCCTGGAAGTGTTCCAGGACAGGTTGGATGGGGCTTGAAGCAACCTGGGCTGGTGGGAGGTGTCCCTGCCCATGGCAGGGGGGTTGGGATGAGATGATCCTCAAGGTCCCTTCCATCCCAACCCATCCTGTGATCCTGTGCTCCCTGCCTCCAGCTATGGTGCTGCAATGTGTCCCCACACTGGCCATGACCTCTTCCCTGATGTTGAGCTCATATGGTCAGCCTCGTGCTGGTCCCTCACCAGTTCTGGTGAGGTGGCAGTGTAAGGTGTTTCTTTAAGATAAAATAACTTCATCTGTCACAGATGTGGGGATGTCGCAGCCACATCTCTTGACTGCATCCTTACGGCTTTGTTTTTATTTTAATTTCTCTTTTTTTTTTTTATTTCTCTCTCTCTTCCCTGATGTTGAGCTCATGTGGGCAGCCCCATGTGCTGGTCCCTTACCAATTCTGGTTAGTTGGCAGGGCAAGGTGTTTCTTTGAGACAAAATAACTCCATCTGTCACAGATGTGGGTACGTTACAGCCACATCTCTTGACTGCATCCTTACGGCTTTGTTTTTATTTTGATTTCTCTTTTTTTTATTATTTCTCCCTTTCTTCCCTGATGTTGAGCTCATGTGGGCAGCCCCATGTGCTGGTCCCTCACCAGTTCTGATGAGTTGGCAGGGCAAGGTGTTTCTTTGAGACAAAATAACTTCATCTGTCACAGATGTGGGGATGTAGCAGCCACATCGTTTGACTGCATCCTTACGTCTTTGTTTTTTTATTATTATTATTATTACTTTTTTTATTTCTCCCTCTCCCTGCAGATTATAACTGAGCAGCCCTTATGACCAACATGAGCTGGAGCTTCCTCACTCGCCTGCTAGAAGAGATTCACAATCACTCCACCTTCGTGGGCAAGGTCTGGCTCACCGTGCTCATCGTCTTCCGCATCGTCCTGACGGCGGTTGGGGGGGAATCCATCTACTCGGATGAGCAGAGCAAGTTCACCTGTAACACCAAGCAGCCCGGCTGTGACAACGTCTGTTATGATGCCTTTGCCCCCCTCTCACACGTCAGGTTCTGGGTCTTCCAGATCATCATGATCTCCACCCCTTCAGTCATGTACCTGGGCTACGCCATCCACAGGATCGCCCGCTCGGCGGAGGAGGAGAAGAAGTTCAAGGGGTTCAAGAAGAAGAAGAGGAAGAAGCAGCAGCACTTTGCCTTGAACTGGCAGACGGGACCCAACATGGAAGACCCCCTGGAGGCCGACGAGGAGGACCCCATGATCTCTGATGAGGCAGCAGAAAGTGAGAAAGCCAAAGCCAAGCCCCAAAGCAAAGAGCCCCAGAAGCACGACGGGAGGAGAAGGATCCAGGAAGAAGGGCTGATGAAGATCTATGTCTTCCAGCTTCTAACCAGGGCTTCCTTTGAGGTTTGCTTTCTGGTAGGGCAGTATTTGCTTTATGGTTTTGAGGTGGAAGCCTATTACGTGTGCAACAGGGTCCCTTGCCCTCACACTGTGGACTGCTTTGTGTCCCGGCCGACTGAAAAAACCATTTTTCTCCTGGTGATGTACGTGGTGAGCTTCCTCTGCTTGTTGCTCAACATGTGTGAGATGTTCCACCTGGGCTTTGGGACCATCCGGGATGCCATCCGCAACCGGAAGATGAACAGCTTCAGGCAACCCCCCTACAACTACTCCTACCCCAAAAACATCTCCTGCCCTCCTGAGTACAACCTGGTGGTGAAATCAGAGAAAGCCACCAAGATCCCCAACAGCTTGATGGCACACGAGCAGAACTTGGCTAACGTTGCTCAGGAGCAGCAGTGCACCAGCCCGGATGAGAACCTCCCAGCAGACTTGTCAACCCTCCACAAACACCTCCGAGTAGCCCAGGAACAGTTGGACATTGCCTTCCAGAGCTACAGCAGCACCCAAGCCAACACTCAACCTTCTCGAACCAGCAGCCCTGCCTCAGGGGGCACCGTGGTGGAGCAGAACAGGGCCAACACGGCCCAGGAGAAACAAGGTGCTAAACCCAAGGCCTCCTTGGAGAAAGGGAGCTCAAGCAGTAAAGATGGAAAGACATCCGTGTGGATTTAGGTTGGGCTCAAAGGAGAGGAGGCAAGAGGAGAGGGGGGTTTGTTTTGGTTTGTTTCTGGGGTTTTTTGGGTGTTGGGTTCAGGTCACGGGGCACAGGCACGATTTTTGGGTGGAAGTCAAGAGGGAAAAGGAGTTTCAGAGCGATTTAGTGCTGTCTTCCAGTGTGTTTTAAAAAAAAAAAAAAAAAAAAAAAAAGAAGACATTTCTTTCCCATTTCTAACACATTCTCCAGTTGGGAACCTCCAGTGAGCAACAGCAAAACCCCCTGAATCTCCCACCCTTTTGGTGACCACTGGAGTCCCCCCAAAAAACTGGACAGTGTCCTGTGATGGGTCCCAGCAGTGAGCAGCTCCCCTCCTGCATGGCAAGGCTGGAATGCTGTGGGTCAGGCAGCATTTAATTACTAAAAATCCTTAATCAAAATTAATTTCTGATCCCTTGATAAAGGAAACAAGTGACACATTGCACAAACCTTCACGACACTCTTGCAGCTGATGTCCTGCCTGAATCTTCAGCTGCTCCAGAAGACCTCCAGAAGGTGTCATTGGATGCTCCAACCTGCTACACCAGGTTGTGGGGTAGAAACACAGAGACTGTGCTACCCAGGGAGGCAGAAAACAGTAGCACAGTGCTGAAGGGTGGGTTTTGGGTTTGTTTTTTTTTTTTGTCTTTTATTCCTCTGCACTGAACCAAAAAGCAACCACAACCCAACAGCAGGCAGTGGGAGTGAGCAGTGACCCAGTGTCCCACCAGTGCCTGTGTAGGTGTGATGGGAATCAGTGCAGTCATGGAGTTTTTTAACAAACTTGCTGCTTTCACATCATCAGAAAGTGCCTTTATGCAACCAGGAAAACAAAACCATGAAGGGTTTAGGCTTTTTTTTTTTTTTTTCTGAGCGTGGATTGAAGGAAAATTTGTTTTTTCTGTTCCATCAACCCCTTACAAAGAGTGGCAGAAGGCACTCAATGTGTGTGTGTGTGTGTTCAGGTGTACATCAAGATCCAGCCACATGAACAGGGGTGTGTGTGTGTGAATACAGACCTAGAGAGATGTTATATAAATGTAATATCAACCCTCTGGTTATTTTACAGCCTTCCCCCTCCCCTGGGACAACTCAGCTTGGTCAGGACTAGGGCTGAGCTCATCCTTGGAACTCGATGATCTTGAAGGTCTCTTCCAACCTTGTCCATTCTGTGGTTCCAACCTTATCTATTCTGTGATTCCATCCTGGAGGTGTCTTTGGGCTTCCAGCCTCACTTGGAGAGCTGTCAGGTTTCACAGACTTTCCTGGAGGGCTTAGCAGAAGATCTGTCTCCAGTGGGGACAGTCACAGGAATATTTTTGTTTTTTACTTGTTTATGGGGAGTTTTTTCAGCTTGGCTTGGTTCTAGGGTGGGTTTCATGCAGCTCCAGGAAGCTGGGGACATCTTATAGCCAAGGTGCTGAGCTCCAAGCCTCCTGCTAGTGCTGAGGATGTGCTTTGTCAGGGTGGTTTCATCCCATTTCTCTTGCAGAGCTGCAGGGCTGTAGCTTTGTGCCCCTCCAGTAACACACAGACAAAAAATATTCATAGAATAAAAAGAAATGCTCAGCACTGGAAGCACAAGGAACATCTCCTGCCAAATGGTAGAGGCTGAAATTTCCTTTTCTGCCACATCTCAGGCTGATGTTCTCATGATCCCTGAGATGTTCTCATGATGCCCAGGGCTCAGCAGAAGCTCTCACAACCAGAATCTGATTCAGCACCCAGGAGAATCCAAACAGGCAGAGCTTCCAAGAGCAAACCTAACATGAAAGAAGCAGATCCTCCCCAAACACCATCCCTGTGCCAAGCTCTTCCCTCAGGGCCATCCCAGCCACCTGAAGCTGGATTGCAGGTCCCTGTGCCAGTGTTTGTCATCCCTTGGATCTGTGGGACTTCTTGCTGAGCATTTTTCTTTTTGTCCTTGAGAGAGGTCCCTGAAAGCCTTGAGGGCACCTTGCTGCCAGGTGGCCAGGTCTTGGGAACAGGCAGAGAACTTGGGTTTTCAGCTCCTGGGAACTTTGGCTGAGCTGTGTCATGTTGTTAGAGAACAGTGCTGATAGTAAAAGAGAAAAAAAAGAAGTTTAGAAAGAAAGCAAAGCAACTTCCTATGAGGTGTCCAGCTGCAAATATTCAGTATGGTTTTTTGTAACAGTCTGGGGAAGACCTTTGGGTTTGTTTCTGGTCCTGCTGGAGGCATTGGTAAGATGCCTGGAGTGCTGCCTGCTCTGGCTGCTGGAAACCTTCCCCTGGAAAATGGAAAATTTCCTCCAGGAGGAGCAGTGCATCCCCCCCCAGCAGCAACAGGCAGCAAAAACACACATTGGTTACGTGGAGAGATGATTCCTGCCATGAATTTTGCAGAAAAGGTTCAGAAAGTTCACCCCATGGGGCAGACAAACACATCCAACCCTGCTGGGGGGCTTTGTCCCAACCTCTCCTCCTGGGCTGGGGCTGTGCTGGGTGATGCAGGAGGGGCTGATTGCTGCTGGTGATGCTCTCAGGAAGATAAATGGATGCAGGACCCCAGTTTGGGGCTGGTGTGGACATTTGCTCCCTGGTAATCAGAGCAGTCCAGGGCACAAACTTGTCCTGCACATCCTTGGAACTTCTCGGTTACCACCAGCCCTGCATCCCGTGGGAAACAGCTCCTATTTCAAGTCCTGATCCCTAGGGAAGGATGGAAACTCTCGAGGAGAGGGGTGGTTGGATGCTGCCTGAGTTTTTCTGATTCCTTTGAGATGAGCAGCAGTGCCACAGCATCGGATTGGCCTCCTCCTTCCCACACAGTGTTGGGAGGCTCTGCAGGAATTGGGATTTTGGGTTTCTCCTGAAAAAAAAAAACCCACGACACCTCCTTCAGCCCCAGGCAGGGTTGGAGCATTTCCTGGTGACTTGGTTCAGCCCTGGGGACCAGCAGAGTCACCAGCAAGTCACCAAAGGCAGGAACAGGCTTGTGACTCCCTTGCCCTTGCTGGGAAACGCCTCACCCAGGGGTAAGAACAAGGCAGTTTTTAAACCAAAAAAACCACCCAAAACCCCAGAATCTGCTCACAGGGACCAGGCTGACCCATTAAACCCATTTTCTGCAGCAGGACTCAATCCTCCCTGCCAATAGAGCTGCTCAGTGCCTGATGGGAGGAGATCCCTGGGCTCTGTGGGTGCGGGGTCAGAGATGCTCAGAGCAACAGGGTTGGAAAGGATCATGGATCATGGATCTTGGATCTTCTCACCACCTTGCCACCATCAGATGTTTCTTTAATTGCTAACACAAACCCCCCTCACTTCATCCCTTGGCACCTCCTCAGCAGACATGGAGAGCTCCAAGGTCTGCAGAAGCTTTTGGGTGTCTGAAGTCTGTTTTCACCTCCCTCCAGTCTCCTCTAAGTTAAACAACTCCTGTCTCCTGCCTTTCTCCAAGGGCTACTTTTCCATTACAGTATTCCTGGGTGTCTGTGAGCCACCACCAGTTGGTTCTGTCATCCCATCCCAGTGGTCCTTGGGCCACCTTTTCACTTTTCTCTTCATGCACCCATCCAGCACCCTGGTCCTCTCCAAACCCCCATCTTCTGCAGGCAGGAGATTTGTTCTTCCCTGCAGATTTGTGCTTGGACATCCAGGACCTTCCTACCCTCCTCCAGGTGGCCTTTTCCTTATTGTCACAGCACAGACTCAGTGCACCAAGGGAGCTTTTGGTGATCCTGCAGGCCTCCTCTTGGCTGGTGCCAGCAGCACACTGAATACACACACTCTGTTTTCCATAGTCAGAGTCAATAATTGCAATATTGATAAGTGCCAGAGCCAGGGCAGACTCTTGGGTGATCAATACAAGCTCCTGGGTGGGCAGGAAAAGCACTCTCAGAGCCACCCTTCCAGCCAGCCCTGATCATCTGGCAGGCTGGAAACTCTTCCTTCCATAGAGGGCTTTGTGAATGGGAGCTGATTTCTCAGGTTTTCCAAGGATTTTGACAGAAGCACAAAAAGTAAGTTCCCAGCAGGACTGCTCCAGTGTCCTGGGATGCCTGAGAGAGATGGGAACTGCTTGCAAAGTCCCAGCCAGCCTGGAGGACTCCTCTGACCCTGAGACATCCCAGTTCACCCAGATCCCACCTGAGCCACCCAGCAGGAGTCAGGCAGCCCTGGAAATATAAAAGCTTATTATTTCATCCACCAAACTGCTCATTTCCCCCTTTCTTCCTCCACTCCTTGGCCTCTAAAGCCTTTAGGATATTGTGGCTTCCCACTGAGTCACAGGGGTGACCAACACACATCAGCATCTCCATCCTTGGAGGAGGATTCCTTTCAAGGGCAGGAGCAAAAAGTTCCCTTTTATTCTGGCAGATTGGGTTAGAAAAGGCTAAAATCAGAACAACCATCAGCCAAACCCCCATCACAACTGTCACAAACCCTCCAAGGATTTCATTTGGGTGACAGGCATGAAAGAAATTCCAGTAATACAGTGAGTGCTTTGCTTCCTGATTTTTCCTTGGCAGGTCAGGAGTTCTGTGCACACACAAGGCAGGTTTAGCTTTGCAGCTGAACTAAAATGCTGACTTTTTCTTGCTAAACTTGGCTGGATAAAGTGCCCACACTTCTGTTTCTCTTCTTACCATTCAGGGCCAGGAATGCCCCACGGAAAAGCCAGATTACCTTGTTGCTTGTGTTGCATTCCACTGGGAAATACTTGAACTTAACTCAAGGCCATAACCAGTCTGTGCTGTTAGGAAGTTTCTGGGATCTTAATTATTTTTTTTTTTTTGGTCGCTGTTGTTGTTTGGGTTGTTTTTTTTTTATGTACTAACTGTATTTGTACTGGACATTTTTTTTTTTTTTGGAGTCTGAGGTGGAACCTGTGAGTGTTTTTCAGTGTAAATGTTACATCTGGACTGCAGTTAGAATATAAAACACTGGTCAAAAGAGGGTGATGCATCAGTCCAGCTCTTCAACTGGTTATTCCACAGCCATTACTAATAAAATGGAATAAAACTTACATTTTGTTACCATATATAAAGCGTGTGCTGTTTCCCTGAGAAGTTCCTGAGATGAAATTCTTCTCTATCTTGTGTTTGCCTCTTTTAGCCATGCTAAGAGCTCCGTTTTCCCAGACCTGGCTATGAATCACTGCAAAATATTTTTGCCTTAAGAAGCAGTTGACCTTCCAGTTGTTTGGGATGTGTTGTCTCCCGGATGAGTCACTGCCTCCAGTTCCTTCAGGCACGGAGCTGAAGCTTCTGAGGGAAATCTTCAGCCTCAGGAGCAGGAAATCTGTGCAAAATCTGGGAGGAACTGATGATTCAAATCAGCAAATGATGGGAAAGCACTTGGGATAAAAACCCACCTCAGTCATTGCTCCTCCCATCACAGGCATGGTCACACATGATCCCAGAGCCTTCAGGAAATAATTTAAGGACAGAACCAAGTTTTTCTCTGTTTCTCTGGGAGATGTGGTATCTTTACATCTTCTTTGGCACCAGCAGGACCAACTTCCACCACGGATCCTCTTGAGAAGCCCACAAGGAAGGTCAGAAGTCAGAAGGATTTTGGCCCTGTAGGTCACCTCCTTTGCAGTGCTAAAAAGAAATACCCACAAGAAAGAAAAAAATTTTACTAAAAACCAAGGTGGGCTTCAAAGTAGCAAGGTCTGAGGGAGGAGGTGAACTCATCCATGCTGCTGGGTTGGTCCCAGACTTCATCAGATGTAGATGATCACCCATGGATGGCTGAGCTGGTGCTGGCTACAGTCATAGAATCACAGAATAATTCAGGGTAGAAGGGGCCTCAAGAGGTCACCCAGTCCAACCCCTGGGACACCCTCCCCCAGATCAGGGTGCTCAGAGCCTCACCTGGAACATCTCAACCACCTTACTGGGCAGCCTTAGCCAGGAACAAACCTGATGGTGTGTCTTCCTCACGAGCAGCCTTCATCCCTCCCCGCCATCCTCCATCCCTCCCTGTCATCCATCCATCCATCCATCCATGCATCCATGCATCCATGCCTCCCTGCCATGCTCCATCCCTGCCATCCATCCATCCATCCATCCCTCCCTGCCATCCATCCCTCCCTCCCTTCCATGCTTCCATCCTTCTATCCTTCCATCCATCCATTTATCCATCCATCCATCCATCCATCCATCCATCCATCCATCCATCCATCTATCCCTTCCTGCCAACCATCCATCCATCATAGAATCATAGAATCATAGAACTGGCTGGGTTGGAAGGGACTTCAGAGATCATCAAGTCCAACCCTTGATCCACTACTGCTGCAGTTCCCAGCCCATGGCACTCAGTGCCACATCCAGGCTCTTTTGAAATATCTCCAGACACGGAGAATCCACTACTTCCCTGGGCAGCCCATTCCAATGCCTGATCACCCTCTCCAGAAAGAAATTCTTTCTCATCTCCAACCTAAACCTCCCCTGGCACAACTTGAGACCCTGCCCTCTTGTCTTGCTGAGAGTTGCCTGGGAAAAGAGACCAACCCCCAAAATTAATTAATTTCTTGGAAAGCTCTGGGAATCACCTGGTGCTTCCAAAGAGGTTTGAGGTCCCGAATTTTTAGGTAAAACAGTGAGGAACTTTGAGGTAAAGCAGTCAGGGTTCCTCCAGACTCAGCACTGAGGACTTTGACCATTGAATGGACTTTGACCATTGAAGACTTTGGCCAGGCTGGGGCTTTCCTCAAACCATCCCCCGGGGCAGTTTAATCCACTGAACTATTTTCTGACCACTGGAATGTTTAAATCTTACTTTAATGGCAGCATAACTTAAAGAAAAGAAAATCCAGAGGGAAAAAAAAAAAGGATAAAAGCTGTAGGAAGTGGGAAAAAAAAATTATATATGGTATATGATATATGATATATAATATATGATATATAATATATAATACATAATAGATAATAGATAATTATATATTAATAGATAATAGATAATAGATAATAGATAATAGATAATAGATAATAATAGATAACAGATGACAGATAACAGATAATATAATAAATAGTTATAATTATTATAAAATAATATAATATAATATTAATATTATTATTATTAATAATAATAATATGGGATGCCATTAATATTGGATGGGGTGCCATCAATAATAATAATAATTATTATTATATATAATGTATAATATATTATTATATTATTATATATCATATATTATTAGAATTATATTATATATTATATATTATATATTATATATTATATATTATTATTAAATATATATTATCTATATAATTGTATATAATATATAATTAAAACTATTATTAATAATAATAATTTTCTTCTTCTTCTTCTTCTTCTTCTTCTTCTTCTTATTATTATTATTATTATTATTATTATTATTATTATTATTAATAATTCTTTCAAAGGCTCAGATTGGCTTCCTGGTTCGTTTCCATTTTCACTTCCTGGGTGCCACCCTTTCAGATTTATTTGCTCTGGGGTTTGAGAGGTTTGAGGTTCTGACGGACACGGGTGTCTCTTGGTTTGTCCTAATTCTTTTCGGCAGGGTTGGTGTGGGCTCAGCCCCGTCCTTGCGGAGCTGCCCGGGTGGCACCAAGGGGCAGAGCGGCCCCAAAGCCGAGGGCAGAGCTGGGAAGGAGCAATCCCCAAGGGCAGCGCTGACTCCCGGCCCTTCCTGGAGCTCTGGGCGGAATTCCAGGGAAATGAGTGAGCTCCCAGCGCTGCCCCAGCCCTCCCGAGGTCACTGCCCGCTCTGCTAAGGACAGGTTTAAAAGGCAAAGAGAGCGGCACCTGCAGCTCCAGGATTTTACTGTCCATGGGGTGCTGCTTGGTAGGAATTCCCGTTGCCAAATGCTGTCATTTACTCTAAAAACACAGGTTGTCTTTTATTTTTCTTTCTTTCTTTTTCCTCCTTCTCCTCTTCTCTCTCCTCTCTTCTCTCTTCTCTTCTCTTCTCTTCTCTTCTCTTCTCTTCTCTTCTCTTCTCTTCTCTTCTCTTCTCTTCTCTTCTCTTCTCTTCTCTTCTCTTCTCTTCTCTTCTCTTCTCTTCTCTTCTCTTCTCTTCTCTTCTCTTCTCTTCTCCTCTTCTCTTCTCTTCTCTTTTCTCTTCTCTCCTCCCCCTTCCCCCTTTTTCCTCTCCTCTCTCTCCTCTCCGTCTTTCCTTTCCTTTCCTTTCCTTTCCTTTCCTTTCCTTTCCTTTCCTTTCCTTTCCTTTCCTTTTCCTTTCCTTTCCTTTCCTTTCCTTTCCTTTCCTTTCCTTTCCTTTCCTTCCTTTCCTTTCCTTTCCTTTCCTTTCCTTCCTTTCCTTCCTTCCTTTCCCCTTCCCCTTCCCCTTCCCCTTCCCCTTCCCCTTCCCTTCCCCTTCCCCTTCCCCTTCCCTTCCCCTTCCCCTTCCCTTCCCCTTCCCTTCCCCTTCCCTTCCCTTCCCCTTCCCCTTCCCCTTCCCTTCCCTTCCCTTCCCCTTCCCCTTCCCTTCCCTTCCCCTTCCCCTTCCCTTCCCCTTCCCCTTCCCTTCCCCTTCCCTTCCCTTTCCCTTTCCCTTTCCCTTTCCCTTTCCCTTTCCCTTTCCCTTTCCCCTTCCCTTCCCTTCCCTTCCCTTCCCTTCCCTTCCCTCCTAACTGAGGACTGGGACAGCTGTTGGGTCCTACAGAGACAGAAGTAACAGTTTTAAAATAAAAGTGGAAAAAACCCACCCCAACACATCTGGGAGCAGCAGTGTTTTCCAGCTTTCTAGCTCCGTGTTCCTGGAGGACACTGAGGATGTTCCCCATCTGGGTTCAGGGCGTGGGCTCAGTGGGTGGGTTCATGGGGTGGGTGCAATGGGGTCGGTGCCATGGGTGGGTTTAATGGCTGGGTTCATGGGGTGGGATCAATGGGTGGGTGCCATGGGGTGTGGGTACCATGGGGTGGGCTCAGTGGGTGGGTTCAGTGGGTGTGTACCATGGGGTGGGTTTATAGGGTGGGTGCCATAGGGTGGATACCATGGTGTAGGTTCATGGAGTGGGTTAATGGGGTGGTTACCATGGGGTGGGTGGGTTCATGGGGTGGGTGCCATGCAGTGGGTTAATGGGGTGGGTTCAGGGCGTGGGCTCAGTGGGTGGGTGCAGTGGATGGGTTCGTGGGGTGGGTGCAGGGGGTGGGTACCATAGGGTGGGTGCCATGGGGTGAGTGCCATGGAGTGAGTTCAGGGCATGGGCTCAGTGGGTGGGTTCATGGTGTGGGTGCAGTGGATAGGTTCATGGGGTGGGGGCCATGGGGTGGGCGCCATGGGGTGGGTTTTTAGGGTGGGTTCATGGGGTGGGCGCAATGGGGTGGGCTCAGTGGGTGGGTACCATGGGGTGGGTTAATGAGGTTCAGTGGGCGGGCTCAGTGGGTGGGTGCAGTGGATAGGTTCATGGGGTGGGCGCCATGGGGTGGGGGCCATGGCGTGGGTGCTATGGGGTGGGTTCATAGGGTGGGTTAAGGACATGGGCTCAGTGGCTGGGTTCCTGGGGTGGGTGCAGTGGATGGGTTCATGGGGTGGGCACCATGGGGTGGGTGCCATGGGGTGGGCTCAGTGGGTGGTTACCATGGGTTGGGTTCAGTGGGTGGGTTCAGTGGGTGGGTACCATGGGGTGGGTGCCATGGGGGCGGTTAATGGGGTGGGTTCAGGGCATGGGCTCAGTGGGCGGGTTGACGGGGTGGGCGCAATGGGGTGGGCTCAGTGGGTGGTTACCATGGGGTGGGTTAATGGGGTGGGTTCAGTGGGTGGGCTCAGTGGGTGGGTGCAGTGGATGGGTTCCTGGGGTGGGTGCCATGCGGTGGGTTCCTGGGGTGGGTGCCATGGGGTGGGTTCATGGGGTGGGTTCATGGGGTGAGTTCATAGGGTGGGTTCATAGGGTGGGTTCATAGGGTGGGTTCCTGGGGTGGGTTCCTGGGGTGGGTTCATGGGGTGGGTTCATAGGGTGGGTTCCTGGGGTGGGTGCCATGCGGTGGGTTCATGGGGTGGGTGCCATGGGGTGCGTTCATAGGGTGGGTTCAAGGGGTGGGTTCATGGGGTGGGTTCATGGGGTGGGTTCATAGGGTGGGTTCATAGGGTGGGTTCATGGCGTGGGTTCCTGGGGTGGGTTCCTGGGGTGGGTGCCATGGGGTGGGTGCCATGGGGTGGGTTCATGGGGTGGGTTCATAGTGTGGGTTCATGGGGTGGGTTCATGGGGTGGGTTCATAGGGTGGGTTCATAGGGTGGGTTCATGGGGTGGGTTCATGGGGTGGGTTCCTGGGGTGGGTGCCATGGGGTGGGTGCCATGGGGTGGGTTCATGGGGTGGGTTCATAGTGTGGGTTCATGGGGTGGGTTCATGGGGTGGGTTCATAGTGTGGGTTCCTGGGGTGGGTTCATGGGGTGGGTTCATAGGGTGGGTTCATGGGGTGGGTGCCATGGGGTGGGTTCATAGGGTGGGTTCATGGGGTGGTCGCTCCCCCTCAGCCCCCTCCCTCTCCTCCCCCTCCCCTCCCCCGATCGCTGCCGTGGGGAAAGGGGCGGAGCCGCCGGCGCCCCCTCCCGGCCGGTAGGTGTCGCTGTCCCCGCCGACACACACAAGATGGCGGCGGCGGCGGCGGCAGCAGCGAGCGGCAGCACCTCCTGACAGCGCCGCCGCCATGTTGGTGAGGGCGGTAGCAGCGGCGGTAACGACAACAACGACCCTGCCCTTGCCCGGGCTACGGCGGCTGTGTCGGGGCGGGAGCAGCGGTTCGGCCGCCTGCTTCCCGGTGAGGCGGGCGGTGCTGGAGGTGCGGGGGGCCGAGGCCGCCGTTTTCCTGCAGGGCCTGCTCACCAATGACGTCACGCGGCTGCTGCCCGGGGACGCCGCCTCCGCACCGGCCCCGCCGCGGGCGCTCTATGCGCATGCGCTGAATGTGCAGGGCCGCTGTCTCTATGACGTCATCGCTTACAGGTGAGTCCAAGAGGAGGGGGGGGGGGACGGGCGAGACCACAGGGGAGGAGGGAGGGGGGATTGGGGGGGGTTGTTGCCATGGAAACGGGCTTGGCGGGCTCCTGGGTGTGCGAGGCGTTCCTGTCAGCGGCCGCGCCGCGCTGTGAATGAGGCAGAAAAGTAGAGGAATATATAATTTATTTTTATTTTATTTTTATTTCTTTTTGTTGGAAAAGAGCTTTTATAGAATCATAGAATTTTCAGGGTTGGAAGGGGTCTTTAAGATAATCTCCTTGCAACTCCCCTGCCATGGGCAGGGACACTTCCCACCATCCCAGGTTGCTCAGAGCATCATCCAGCCTGATCTTAAAAACTTCCAGGGATGGATGGGGCTTCCACCACCTCTCTGGGCAACCTGTGCCAGGGTCTCACCACCCTCATGGGGAAGAACTTCTTCCTAACTTTCAATCTAAATCTCCCCTCCTCTAGTTTGAAACCATTCCTTCATGTCCTATCACTCCCTGACATCCTAAAAAGCCCCTCCCCAGCTTTCTTGTAGGCAAAGATAATGGAGTCCAACTCCTCACCCAGCACTGCCAAGGCCACCACTCCCCTGTGTCCCTCAGCATCACATCCCCAGGGCTTGGAAACTCCTCCAGGGATGATGGGGATTCATCCATGGAGTCCCTGAGAGCCCTTTCCAGGGAGAAATTGTTCCCCAGCTCCAACCTAAACCTCCCCTGGCACAACTTGAGGCCAAAAGTTCCTCTTGTCCCATCACTTCTTCCTTGGGAGCAGAGCCCAAACCCCCCCTTGGCTCCAACCTCCTCTCAGGGGGTTGCAGAGAGCCAGAAGGTCTCCCCTCAGCCTCCTCTGCTCCAGGATCAACACCCCCAGCTCCCTCAGCTGCTCCTGATTTCTGCTCCAGACCCTTCCCCAGCTCCATTCCCTTCTCTGGACACTCTCCAGCCCCTCAATGTCCTTGTCCTGAGGGGCCCAAAACAAAACACAGGATTTGAGGTGCAGCCTCACCAGTGCTGAAATGGCAGAAAATCATAATGATAATATTTTTAAAGTGGCCCTCGGGGTGGATATGGGCCATACCTGAGACAAACATCCAGTTCAACCCCTCTGCCAAAGCAGGATCCCCCAGGGCAGGGCACACAGAACACATCCAGGTGGGTTTGGAAGCCCTCCAGAGAAGGAGACTCCAGAACCATTCTGGGCAGCCTGGGCCAGGGCTCCCTCACCCTCACAGCCAAGAAGTTTCTCCTCATTTTAAGCTGGACCTTCTTATGTTTTCATTTCAACCCATTATTCTTTGCCCTGTCACTGGGCACCACTGAAAAGGGATTGGACTCTTCCTCTTGCCCCCCACCCCTCAGATATTTATAGACATTTAATAGATTCCCCTCTCAAAGATAAACAGCCCCAGGTCTCAGTCTTTCAGGTGGCTGAAAAAGTTAAGGTCTGTCCCTAGAGGGGAGTGAGTTCTGCTCTTGTGTGCACCATCAGTTTTTAGTGAAATTCCTCAGATCTCTAGATCCTCACCAGGATCAAGATAAAAATGTGTTGGCTTCCATTGCTGCAGGAGTTTGGTTTTTTTCTGACCTCAGAGGTGTTGCTTTTTTTTAGGCTTCACGAGAGGGCAGATGAAGAGCCACACATCCTGCTGGAGTGTGACAGCGGTGTGCTGGATGCCATACAAAAACATCTGAAGCTCTACAAGATCCGGAGGAAAGTAAACATTGCCCCTTGCCTTGACCTCTCTTTGTGGGCTGTCATCCCCGGGGAGCAGGCTGGAGACATTGCTGGTTCTCTCAGTAAATGTGCAGACCAAGCACTGATCTTAACTCCTGACCCCAGAACAGAAATCATGGGCTGGAGACTGATAACAAGGAAAGGAGCAAATCTCTCAGAGATTATCCCTGGGAGTCATATTGGAAATATTCAGGATTATCACAGGCATAGGTATAAGCAAGGTAAAGCCACATCTTCTTCTTATACTTGTTGTGGATTTTGGAAAGTTTATTTATGTGTTCATGCACTTCAGTCTTATTATCAGTGTCCATATGGTGATATAAGATAGAAGAATAAATTATAAATTATTGGAATGTCTGAGTGTGTATAACCTGTTAAAAAGCACAGGTGTTTTTTGCTTCTTTGAGGGTAAAAATAATCTGGTATTTATCATTCTGTCTGCTGGCAGAATCAATATTTAGGTACAGTTTCCTATTACTCAGATTATAGGGCAGTGGGTCAGGAATGGTTACAGCAAAAGAAAACAAGAATTGTTCATTTTCTTAGAGAGAAACTTCTGTGGTCTGAGTCACTTTGATTTCTGGGGGATTACACACAGTCTGTTTTCCTTGTTGCTAAGGAAGGAAGAGGAAACACCCTAATGTCCTAAAAATGTCTTGACTAGATTTGCAGAGTTAAGTCAGAGGCCAAGGGTGGATGATTTGATCTGAGAGGGGTCTCAACCTTGTGCCTGCTCCCAAATCCATTGTTTTTACCTTGTCCATGCACACAGTGGGATTAAATTAATTTTCATCCTGGAAGAGGATGGTCCTCTGCTTAAACCTGAGTCTGTCTGGTTTGGAAAAGCACCTTGGTCATGAGTCAAACCATACTGAGAGGAATATTCAGGAAATCTTAAACAGTGAAGATCCTAACACATTTACCTGTCGGTTTTATGTTGTTTTCCTAGGAATTCCTGAAGGTGTGAAAGATCTCCCTCCTGGAGTAGCCCTCCCCTTGGAATCCAACCTGGCCTTCATGAATGGCATCAGCTTTACCAAAGGCTGCTACATTGGGCAGGAGCTGACAGCCAGGACACACCACATGGGTGTCATCCGTAAACGTCTGCTGCCAGTCCATTTCCCAGCTCCTCTTCCCAAGGACAGCATTCCCGAGGGTGCTGAGATCTTAACTGAATCTGGAAAGTCAGCTGGAAAGTTCCGGGCTGGAGAAGGTGAACTTGGTCTGGCTTTGCTGAGGTTAGCTAATATCACTGAACCACTCTGCCTAAATATAGCAGGTGATAAAGTGAAGCTGACTGCAAGCACACCCGAGTGGTGGCCAAAAAATGCCAGTAAATAAATGAGGAACCACTGGCACTTTTGCCTTATTAAGGATCTATTTTGTGTGATGATGTTGAGGAGGAGACTCTTGCCTTCAGCTGCTGGTTGTGGTGTCTGATGGGCTGGGGGTGTTACAGGCTTCTTTGTGACTGCAACAGCAGGAACAGCGGTGGAGATCCAGGAGGATGATCTAAGCCTGGAGAGAGCTGCACTGCAGGGATGTGCACCTTTTCCTGAGGGAAATTCCCAGGATTTATTTCAGAAGAGGCTCTGTGTCGGGTGGGGTGTGTGTTTGGATTGAAGGAATGGGAGCAGGAGGTTCCCTGTCGTGTGCACTGAATATTTCTGTTCAGAATAACCATTCTGTGGTATTGGAATGTGGTTTTTTTGGTTTTTTGCTATTTTTTGTGTGGTTTGTTTTGTTTTGGTTTGGTTTGGTTTTGGTTTTTTTAATGGTAATTTTTAATGCTCATCCTCTGCATAGGACATACCCAGGCTTGAAGTGTTCACTGCAATTTGCATCGAGCTTCTTAAACTTGCTCCTTTTTCCCCCACCACTCTGAGTGCTCATTGTGTTCAGGAAGAGGAATTCCCTGTAATACCACACTTCAGACCTTATTTTAATAAGCATTCCCTGGTGGGAAAACTCTCCAACATCCCAGTCTCCTGGCTCAGCATCCACAGAGGGAGCACAGCCAGCTTCTCTGCCACTCCTGACCTCGGTCATGCATTCTTCCATCCCTCAAGTGATCCTTTCAGAGAGGAAAGGGTTATTTTGCAGAAAGAGAAGTGCACGATTTCGTGCCCTGAGGGTGGCTGTTGTGTTGACTTTCTGATACTTGTCAGAATGATCTCTTACCAGAAGCACTTTCCCTCCAGTTGCCAACAACAGTTGAAGGGTGGATTTTATGTATTTTTTTAATTATTACTATTTTTTTGGCACCAACATCTTTGCTGTGTCATCTTGTAGAAAATTCCTCTGTGTTTTCCCGAAGCTTTTGGCAGGGGTTACCTCAATCCTTCCACAGAGGTGGTGAAGGGACAGCACCTCCAGATCTCAGACCTTTTGCTCCTTAAGCTGCAGTCCCTGGAGAAGGGGTTAAGTCTGCACTTGGCTTATCCTGCTGTTCATGAGGGAGGATTTTCACCACATTCCTCTCTCTCTCTGCTCCCTCAGCTTGTTCTCAGAGCTCTGTACCCTTCCTACAAAAACCCATCCTGGCTCCATCCCTAAGCTGCCGATCCCTCCATCCACCACCCCCTGGGGGGGTTTCAGAGCAGCCCAATACTTCAGCTTTTCTTCCACTGCTATTTTGTGGCTCTTGCTGCTATTCTATCTTCACGCTTTTTCTTGCTCCTGGCGTGTTTTTATTTGCACCCCCAAGGCCATCCAGCTGAGTTCCTCCTCACCCTGTCAGCCTGCAGCATTTTACATGGATTTTTGTGTTGAGATAAATCCATCGCACCCCTGCTCTTGAAAGGATGTGAGATGAACCGGTTAGATCTCGTTCTGACAAAAAAAAAAACCCAAAACAACCAACCTCTGGCATTAATATTTGTAACAAAAAACGTCCAAAGCACGTTCTGCTACTGTTTCAGTGTCGCTGTTGCTGTGAAATGAATTTATCTGTGAAAAATGCTCAGGTTGGTTAAAATGCTTTATGCTTGCTGCAAAATAAGCTTGTGGAATAAGTCATTAAAAGTTTCTTGTATCAGTAACTTAAATGTGACTTGTCTGAAAGAGATGCTGCTCTTTATTTACCATGCTTGAAGATGCTCAACAGAACACTTTTTTTCCAGACAGCTCCCTAGCAAGAAACTCATCTTACACTGTTTGTCACCTCCTGTGTCAGGTTGGAGATCACTAATGAAGTCTTTCTGCTGGAAAAAAAATAAATGAAACTGCAGTGCTTTGCCCTTTCTGGATCCTCCAAATGTGACAAAGGCAGAACTGTGCTGCCTGTGTTGGTGCTGCTTTTCCAGAAGCAGCTTTTCCTCTGCCACCCATTGTGCAAAGTCTCCTCAGAACAATTATATTGTACTGGTAGGCACACAGCCTGAATAAACACATTTCTTCTGTTTGAGGAAGCAATACATCTTTTTTTTTTTTAGGCTCACACACATTCCTTTTGTCTTCCCAACGTTATGTGAAAGGCTTTTTCTGTTGCCAGCAGCTGCAGGTTACAAATGCGGGTGCTTAGACACAAAGTACACACTCACAGGTTGATTTTTCAGATCATTTCTGGAACAAGGATGTGGCAGAAGTTGGAGAAGGCAGCCCCAATCCATGCTGCCTTGTGTTTCCCTTCTTCACAGCCTGCTCTATCTTTAAGGGCTGTTGTTGGGTGAGCTGGGGCTGGAGGGCCAGGCTCTTGGGTTGTTTTTTTCAGGGTGTTTGGACCCATGACAGAACAAATCCCCTTCAGCCAAGCTAGGACAGAATGAAGCGCAGTGGGGAACCAAAGCCACCGTGAATAACCCCCCACCTGCTCACCGTGCCAGCTGAAAGGTTCTCAGCAGCACATTTCATAACTGATTTCTGCAAAAAGGAGAGAATGCTGAGAAATAAAACGCTGGCATCAGGCCCACACAGCCCCTCTGCTGCCCCAACAAGATGCTTTC
The DNA here is from genome assembly GCF_003957555.1 of Calypte anna. NCBI lineage: Eukaryota > Metazoa > Chordata > Aves > Apodiformes > Trochilidae > Calypte > Calypte anna. Next base: position 3,121,541 of record NC_044245.1, read on the forward strand.
ATAGTGGGATTCTGTCAGGGTTTCGAGCTCTCCTCAGCACAGGAGCTGTCAGGTGCTCAGGTGCTTGCCTCAGAACAAACACGGATGGAAAATGGGGACCCTGCTCTCTGAGGGGAGATCCCTGCCCTGATCCCCTTTCTCTGAGTGTTTTCCCTCACTGCTTCAGTTCCCCATCACTGCCTCAGTTTCCCCTCGTTTCCTCAGTTTCCCCTCGCTTCCTCAGTTCCCTCTCATTGCCTCAGTTTCCCCTCACTGCCTGTCCCCCCTCACCTCCTCAGTTCCTTCTTGCTGCCTGTTTCCTTTCACTACCTCTGTCCCCCCTTGTTGCCTCTTTCCTCTCACTGTGTTTCCTCTCACTGCCTCAGTTCCCCCTTGCTTCCTCAGTTCCCTCTCACTGCCTCAGTTTCCCTTCACTGCCTCAGTTTCCCCTCACTACCTCCATCCCCCTTCATTGTCTCAGTTCCCCCTCACTGCCCCTGTTCCATCTTCTCAAGGGTTGGACTTGATGATCTCTGAGGTCCCTTCCAACCCAGCCAATTCTATGATTCTTGCTGCCTCAGTTTCCCCTTGCCAACTGAGTTCCCCCTCGTTTCTTCAGTTCCCCCTCACTGCCCCAGTTTCCCCTCATTTCATCAGTTTCCCTTCACTGCCTTAGTTTTCCCTCACTTCCTCAGTTCTCCCTCGCCGCCTCAGTTTCCCCCCTCACTTCCTCAGCTCCTCTTCACTGCCTCAAGTTTCCCCTCATTTCCTCAATTCCCCCTCACTGCCCCAGTTCCCTCTTGCTGCCTCAGCTCCCCCTCACTGCCTCAGTTTCCCCTCTCACTTCCTCAGTTCCCCCTCACTGCCCCAGTTTCCCCTCACTGCCTCAGTTTCCCCTCTCACTTCCTCAGTTCCCCCTCACTGCCCCAGTTTCCCCTCTCACTTCCTCAGTTCCCCCTCACTGCCTCAGTTTCCCCTCTCACTTCCTCAGTTCCCCCTCACTGCCCCAGTTTCCCCTCACTACCTGTTCCCCATTGCTGCATCAGTTTCCCCTCACTTCCTTCTCAGTGCCTCAGTTTCCCCTCATTGCTTCTGTTGCTCCTCACTGCCTGTCCCCTCTCACCTCCTCAGTTCCTTCTTGCTGCCTGTTTCCCTTCACTACCTCTGTCCCCCCTTGCCGCCTCTTTCCTCTCACTGCCTCAGTTTCCTCTCAGTGCCTCAGTTCCCCCTCGCTTCCTCAGTTCCCTCTCACTGCCTCAGTTTCCCTCCACTGCCTCAGTTCCCCCTCACTGCACCAGTTCCCCATTGCCAACTGAGTCGCCCCTCCCTTCCTCAGTTCCCCCTCACTACCTCTTTCCCCCTCGCCACCTCTTTCCTCTCACTGCCTCAGTTCCCCCCTGCTTCCTCAGTACCCTCTCATTGCCTCAGTTTCCCCTCACTGCCTCTGTCCCCCTTCATTGCCTGTTCCCCCTCATTGCCCCAGTTCCTTCTTGCTGCCTCAGTTTCCCCTTGCCAACTGAGTTCCCCCTCGCTTCTTCAGTTTCCCTTCACTGCCTCAGTTTCCCCTAATTTCCTCAGTTCCCCCTCCCTGCCCCAGTTCCCTCTCACTGCCTCAGTTCCCCTTCATTTCGTCAGTTACCCCTCGTTTCTTCAGTTCCCCCTCACTGCCCCAGTTTCCCATTTCCTCAGTTCCCCCTCGCCGCCTCAGTTTCCCCCCCTCACTGCCTCAGTTCCCCTTCACCGCCTCAGTTTCCCCCCTCACCGCCTCACTTTCCCGCTCTCACCCCTCTCATCCCGTCCCCCCCCTCCTTTCCCCCTCAGTGGTTTCTCCCACCCTCCCTCCCGTTAACTCCGCGCTCCTTCCCGCCTCGGCTGCCGCCAGCGCTGCCGTTGGGGCGGTTCCAACGGTCCCCCGGGGGGGTGTGTGTATGGGGTGTGTGTGAGGGCTGAGGCGGCGCTGCCCGCGCACCGCCCCGTCCCCTCACAGCCATAAGATGGTGGCGGGCACCCCTCAGCCTCCGGCCCTTCGGCCTGACGAGGCTCCGCGGGCAGAGGTGAGGCGTCAGAGCTGCCGCCCCGTTTACCAGGAATAACAGCGGCCCCCGGAGCTGAGGGGGTGAGCGGGGGGAGGTGGTTGTGAGGCGCTTGGCTCCTCTGGAAGGGAAGGAGGAAGCGGCCTCCGGGGCTGCCGCGGGTTTCTTGGGCTCTCTGGGAGAGAAGGGAAGCCCAGTGGTTGCTGGTAGAGCAGGGCCGTGAAAATAAAGGACGTATCTGCGAAAGTAGAAGGTTATCTTCCTCTTCCACTTGTCATATGCGCTCTGTCAGAGGTTTGTGTGCGCTCCGAAGTTAAAAGAGCCGTGAGCGGTGTTAAGTTACCGAAAATAAGGGATGTTTCTGCACGGTGAGATAGCAGAAAAGACCTGTGAAGGCTACAGGCTGAAATACCAGTAAGGCAAGCCAGGAGTCACTGTCAGAGGCTATGGAGGGGAATACATGGAAATGTTTGGTTTTAGGAAAAAGGTTTCCTTTTGCCCCTTCTTCCCCTGCCCCTTCTTCCTTTCCTTCCTCCCCCCCCCCCCCTTTTTTTTTCCTTTCTCCTTCTGTAAGCAATCTTTTGAGTTCATTGTTATGGTTTCTACATTTCCCGTCATAGGAAAAAGCCAAAAAAAAAAAAAGGTTGTCTTGGTGTGGTGAGGAGTCGGGAAGAGTGACTGCTGATACTTCAGTTTATTGTATAAACAGATGTTCCACTGAGTTATTAAAATCCCTGCAACCTGCTATTTTAAAGGTATTGTTCCTCAAATGAATTCACAGCGTGGTCTGTGGCCAGGCTGACGCCAGGAGGTTGTGTCTGAGCATGTTCACACTTGGAGTTAGCAAGCTTTCAAACTCCTTACAAAGATTTGTAGCTTTCTATTTATATTTTGAGTATCTTTGCCCGCTCTTAGCGTGTTGTTGAAGCCTTTGAAATCTTCAGGGGGATGTCTGAAGGCTGCCCAGGTGAGAGTCACAATGTTATTCGCAGCCTGTGGTGCTTTTCCTACAAACATGTTCAGGGCAGGAGGAGGACTTGGCAGCTTTGGTCCCCTTGTTCCTGTGGCTGAAGCCACGCTCTGTTCACACGTTTTGCACAGGCACTGGGGGTATTTTGCATGTTACTTGCAGAGCTGGGTGTAGTAGCTACTGCTGCTTCCCAAGATTATTGTTGGGATCAGTTTTTGCTGGATAGCAGCAATGAGAAATGCTGCATTTTTTTAGCTTCAAAACCTTTCTCAGCTGTTTGCCTGTGCAGTGTTTTGCTTTAACATAAACTCTGAGCCCTTCAGAAGAGTCTGTCTTGTTTCTTTCTGTAACACACTGTTCTCAAGCTAGCGGAAATAATTTATGCCTGAACTATTTTCATGGATTCGTGTCTGGATTTCTTCTCTTTCCCTCTCTCTTCCCCAGGCCAAACAAGTGTGAAATTCTGCTTCTTGGTCTTTATTTGACACTGTTGTGTTCTACTCATATCACTAAAATTAGTGCCTGTACTTTAGTCATGTGCAGCCTTAACACTGGTAATCCTTGGGCTTTTTGAGCTTCTTTAATATCTCCTCAGAGCATGGTCCCAAATCTTAAAATGTTTTGGGGTTTTGTAGTTTGTTTTTTCTTGAAACACTTTGAGTTCAAACCATACTATCAGCAGCACAGGTTGTTCCAAAAACCTAGATGTGGAAGTAGGTATAAAATCTTTGGTGTCAGGTTTATATATGTTGTAATTCCCAAACTGTGCTTACATCAGAGTGTTGTAGGAGCTGGAGGAGGACAGTCACTGTTTCTGAATGCCATGACAGCCTTATGGAGAGAAACTGGGGGAGGGGGAGGGAATTAAATATATATATTAACAATGTAAATACAATAACGTAAACAAGGACTGAGGTTTTTAGGGAGGGGTGGCCTCATTTTTTTTCTTAACTGCTGTGTCAATTACACTTAATATTTGGGGAAGGATACAGGCTGCATGGAACTCTGCAGTGTTTTAAGAGTGCTTACACTGGAAAGTTTACAGTGGGAGCTGTGAGGGAAAGACTTTGCAGAACAAGGGGATGATACCTTATCTTAGAAACAGAAGAAAACTTTGGAGAAAGTTGTTTGTTTTGTTTTTTTTTTTCCCCCACACTCCTTTTTAAAGTTTGTTTTGGTTTTCTGTGGTCTGCATTAAGTCACCGAATCACTTAAGACCAAATGTTTGCTGCTTTCCACTGTAACACTTCTAGCAGTTAAAGGAGTTTCTCATACTCTGAAAGATGGATTTGGGGACAGTTTTAATGTTCAGAGTGAACAGCACAATTTTAGGTTTAACTCAGATGACTTAAGTGTATATTGAAGGGGAACTTGAGGGTTTGGCTTTTGCTTTGTTTTTTTGAAAAAAATTTAGTTGGAACATGTTAGCACATTACTTTCTTTTGTAGTCTCAAGAGTGTAATAACAGTTGGCTGATGCTGAGCTTTATTTCCCAGCAGCTAAATTGTATTATATCTGGTTGGTTTTTTTTTTCAAAAAGATAAAAAAATGCTTCTGCTCCATTTTCTCTGAATTTCTTAATCTGTTTAATAATATAATTAATTATATTGTTTCATTCTTTTTGTAGCATTAAAATATGGTAATGTGAGGGACAGATCAGGGTTCTTCATCAGAGTTAAGGGAATATAATAAGGGAAGTAATAAGGAACAATGTGTAAAAGGGGATACAATGTCACTGAGATACTTGACTCAAGTGGGGAGGAAGTAAGACAGGTACTGCATTTTGGTCTAAAACATTTAAATAAAGTTATTTTGAATTCTTGCTACAGGAAACAGAGGGCTTGATTTGTTCACTGTGCAAGCTGAGGGGAGCCAGCTGGTGGCTTTCAGTGGGGAGAAGGAATAAGTGGCAGGTACAAAAACCATTAATTCCTGTAAAGTATTTTTTCACATGGTGATACCAGTACTCCAGAGGTACAAGAGATAGTGAGCTTGTCATAAAAACCCTTGTGCTGTTCAATACAATGTTATACATATATTTTCTTTTTTATTATAGAAATTAACATTTCCTCACTGGGTTGTGTTTCCTAATTCTATCTTAGTGGCTTTGGAGGTGGATGGTCACCCAAGAATAATTACTTAGAAATTACTATGTATGGGAAGCAGTGGAAAGTGCACTTCAAAGCTTTCCCCACACTTCTTTCCCACCCCAGCAGCATTTTTCTGCCTAAATAAAGCAGTTCAGCTCTATTTCTCAGACAGTCCCTGCAATGGAGACAGTTCCCAGGGCTGAGGGCTGCAGTCCTGCATCCCCTGGGTGCCTGGCAGCGATTGCACAACGGAGGGAAGCCTACAATTCCCAGAGTTCTTCCACATACTGGTACTCCAATGACATCAGACATTACATGGCTGAGACTGGTTGTAAAGCAAGAAGACCCAAAATGTAAGCTTGGTCTTTCTTTCACTTCTGTAGCAGGGCCTTTGGCAGGGCGAAATTTTTGCTTGCTAGGGGAGGACTTGAGTTGCTGCAGAGGTATTGCAAGGGTGTGTAGCTGAAAAAAAAACTTGAGGTGACATTTGAGGGCAAGCAATAATTCGTACTCTGTTCCTGACAGTGTGGGTGCAGCTCAGCGACTCCTCTGCCGTGTGGGGTAGCCGCTTAACGCCAGCTCCGAGACTTTGTCTGGAGGGGCCATTTCCTTGCCAAAGCCCCAAATCTGCTTGCTGCTTTTCTGGTTTGTTTTGGTATTTTTTATTTATTTTTTTTCCTGCAGCTTCAAAGGGCGGAGGAGAGACGCTCTCCATAACCTGGCAACAGTTTCTGTGTGCGTGTAGTAACAGAGGTGTGCAGCGTGTGTCCCGTGGCAGCGGTGTTAAAAGAGGTAACAGTCCGACGGACTGGAAAACCCCGGGGATCAGCTGCTGCTGCAGTGCTGTGGTGTGTACAGCTGGCGTGTCCCAGTGCCTCTGCTGCCTCGGCTTCCCCAGTGGCGGGGGCGAGGAATGGAGGCGGGGAAGGGCTGCTGACACCTCTGCAGGTTTGTCTCGGTGGAAGTTGAACCTCAGTGGGATGAGGTTTCTGTGGGTTTTTGTTGTTTGGAGGAATGCCGATGCTTTAAGAAGATGGGGATAAAAAAAAATAATCTAGGGAATGCAATTTTTGCAGTGTAATATTTGCTTAGGTTGCTGTGATGCTGTGGGTTAAAGTAAGGGTTGTGATTTAGGTAGTGATTTAGGCTGGACATTAGAAAGAATTTCTTTATGGAGAGGGTGATCAGACATTGGAATGGGCTGCCCAGGGAAGTAGTGGATTCTCCGTGTCTGGAGATATTTCAAAAGAGCCTGGATGTGGCACTGAGTGCCATGGGCTGGGAACTGCAGCGGTAGTGGATCAAGGGTTGGACTTGATGATCTCTGAGGTCCCTTCCAACCCAGCCAATTCTATGATTCTATGATTTACCCACCGTTAAAGTGAGCACCTGACCAAAATATAATTCTCCAAAAGTGAATCTCTCTTCATGTTGACCACCAGAGTTCTGATAGGGACCATGAGGAGAGCTTGTGCAGTGGGTGGGAAACCTGGGAATACTTGCTGTTGAGAAATGTAATAGCTCCTCAAGCAGGTAATAGATCACCTTTCATTTCTCTTTGGAAACCATGCAGATTTGTTAAAAGGCATCGTGGCAGTGTTTGCTCAAGTCTGCAGCCTTAAAAATGTCTGCTAAGTGCTTTGGTTTCACAAAGTGAGCAACTGGTCAGGTGGGAAAAGTAGCTTTATATCTCATCTTGATAGTCTAATGAAATTATTATGTCAGTCTCTAAAGAATGGTGTATAATGTATAGACATCCTTGTGCAGCTGATTTTAAAGCCTATTTATTTGGCCATGTGACTGGCTGTAACTTCAAAGAGTTTTTACACATTCAGTAATTCATATTTTTTAAAAAATATTTTGATTTAGTGGCATTCAAATTGTGCTGCCTATTTTATCCTTCAAACTGATCTGTAAAAAATATAACTTTAGTCAGAATTTTATATTCTTCAACAAAAAGGTTTATACTGTAATTAATGCCAATAATCCTGTTTTACAGCAGTGTGTATTTGAGTGAACAGAGTCTACATCATGCACTTAAACTGCCTTTGCATTGGTTGGCTTTAAAATGAGTAGAAGTTCAGTTCCAAACTCTGTGCCCTGGTCTACCAGGAGATAATGGAGTGTGACACATGATAAGAATGATAAGTGAAGGTGACCACAGAGAGGTACCTGGTATTAAGTTCACTCATATTTCCATGGAGCCTGCAGTGCTCTTGAATTACATTACTCAAATTCTTCAGCATGAATTTGCTGAGCTGATGTTTTGAGCTTTGTGGACTGCTTAGTGATGTATTAAAGTAGCTCCTTGGTGCCACCTTTGTAAAACTTCCCCTTAGGAGTCCTAAATTTGAATTTCTGGGTAATAACAAGTGGCAGCTGATTTGTGTTTGCTGTTTTTAAAACTGGCAGCTTCCTATCAACGTTTCACATCAATGTTTCATGAAGGGTGTTTTTACTTTTTCAATGGGGAATTAGGGTTTTATGGCTTTTATGGAGAAAAAACATCCTCTGAAACATCAAAGTCAAAACAGTGTCACTAACTTTTTTTTTAAATTAATTTCAACACAGGGCTTTGTTTCTAAGCTACCTCCTGGCAAATTATTCCTTATTTTTCCCAATTTTTAAATTGCAGTTAGTGGAAAAGTTGGATATCAGAGATACTAACTGTAGGATGGCTGAAGTTATAAAAATTACACATCACAGCCACAGTTCCTGATGGATTAATCTGTATCCCAAGTTTCCCAAGTGCTGACTGTGCTTGGTCTCTCATCATTTGCATTTTAAGTTTGAATATAAATATTGCAGAAATGTTCTGTGTGATTGGGTTTTATTTTTGACTGAGTGAAAAGTACCTCACAGAGCTATTGGTGTACAGGAGCAAGGATAATCCTTCATAAAGGGGGACCTGAGGAGCAGATTGGGATTTCTTTGGCCACAAACTTTCTGTGGTGTAGCTTCGTAAAGGAGAGAGGGCTAAACAGAAAAGAACTTCAAAGCTGACATGTCAAAAAGAGAACAGTTTTGACAGCAGTTTGCCCATATAACTAAATTCTGGAGCTTTTAAACCCTCAGGCAGTGTAGGTAGAAATGCTTAGGCTTTCCTCATGATCTCCCTAAAATATTAAGGTAATGTTTGAAATCAACAATGTTTTTCCTGGGGGATTAGATGTACCATAGCATGCAGAACTGCAAAACCTCTGGTTTTTCCATGATGGCATCAGTGTGTGTACAGATGCATGGTGCAGTGCTCTGGAATGGCAATATAAATCCACCTGAAGACACTATTCATATTACTCTAAAAAGCAGGCATTCAGCTTGGCAAAAATCACATTTTTCAGTGAGGAATAATTCAAAGTGAAGTGTTATGTCTACTGTAGCTTCTGTTTGATTGTGGTGTGTGTGTGTGTGTGTCCATATGTATCCATATGGAAAACATTATCCCTGTCTTCACCAAGGGACAGGTTACATGAGGCTGGAGGGCAGGAGGATCAGTCTGGTGACTATACACATGCTGAGAGGGCTCACCAGCTGCAAGATTGATTTAAATTTTCTTGTGACAACTTTTAAAAGTGTTCATAGATGGGAAGAAGAGTGAATATTACACTCATAAGAAAGACCAGGGGGAGTGTGCTGGTTTTTGGATTTGTTTGGGTTTTTTTTTATTTTTGGATACTGAATAGTGACCTTGTTGAGGTGTCTCTTATTCCTGTGGTAAGCTTTGGACTATCTGGAATTGACTGAAACTGGGAGGGAAGGGGGATGGATATTTCTGTGGTGATATTTCTGTAAATGCTGTGGAACCTGACAGCTTCCCAGAGGAGAGATCTGGGTGAGTGTCACTGCAGGGATAGAGACTTGTGTATGATTTGGGGCATTTGGTGGGGCTTGCTCATCCATTCCCCTACAGGGGGCTCTTAGCTGTAAGGACAGGACTGAGGAGATGGAGAGGACATGGTAGGGAAACTCCTGCTGGCAGGATGAGCTTGGGATAGGGCAGGAATGTGGAGGAAGCCAAGCATCAGTCTTCCCTGCTGATGCAACAACTTGCTTCCTTCTCCTGCTGGGCTCTCATTTGGTTTTGCATTTTTTTTTTCTTTGGGTTCTGTTCTGAATAAAATTGGAAGAAAAAAGCCCTTAGAAGTATTTACAAATGCCCAAATTTACTACTCAATGAGAACTGTTTTTTAATTTTTTTAAATTTTCTTTATCAATCGAGTGCAGTGCAAGCTGGCAATTCTTCTTGAGCAAAACCATTGCCTCCTACCAAAGCTCTAGTGGAGCACCCTCATATCCTGAAGATTTCCCAGAAGATCTTTCTAGGAATTAATTATTTACCAGCAGTGCAATCAGCATGTGTTTATTACAACCCCTAAAAGCTGAGTAACAGCCACAGAAAGTTGCCATTGAAGAGGGAAGGAGTGTTGGCTGGAGCTCAGAGGTAGCACTCTTATTTTTATTTTTTTTTAGCAGCTGTGTAAATGTGAAGCTTTGGTTGTGCTCTCATATAAGTTGTGAAGCTTTGGTTGTGCTCTCGTATAAGTTGTGAAGCCCAGTGCAGCACCTGCAGTGCTTTGAATACTTCCCATCATTTCAAGTCATTTCCTATTTGCTATTTTGGGGGTTTTGCTCATCAACTAATGATTTGGGAACCCCACTCTTAAAGTTGTGGAGAGTTTCATTGGTCACAGAGGTTGGGATGAGCCAAATTATCAGTGGGTTCATTAAAACCAGCTAGTAAATGTCAGATAGTTAAAGATAAATAAAGGTTGGCAGTTTAGACATGCACTGACTGAACAAAACATATGGTGGTAGAAAGATGTTCCTACTCATCCTTTCTGGAAGGAAACTGCTGTAAAATTAGCACCTAGGAGCAGTGGTGTGCACCGAGGTCATGGCATGGCAGAACCCCCTCTTTTAGCTTAAATCCAAGGAGCCAAATCCCATCTTTGGGGCCTTGGAGCTTCCTGTAATGTCAAGGGTTGTATTGCTGCCTCTCTCCCCCTGCACTTTGTGCATGGGATTTTTTTGCATGCTCTGAAGACCATCTGGAGCAAGAGCAGCAAGCTCAGCACTTCTCAGAAGTATTGACACGTCCACATGGACCTTTTACTAAACTGTTCTGCAGCCCATTCCTGGCTGCAGGTTTTCCTGGTGGTCTGAGCATGTTTCTCTGCTGCATGGTAATGGGAATGCTATGGGAAACCCAACAAAAGTGGTATCAGAAGTGGGTCATCTTATAGATCCCTTAGCCTGGTTCCAGTCCTTGGAAAAGAGAAGAGCAGAGGCTTGACTGTGGGTTGAACAAGTTGTAGCTGAATTCAGGTTGGACCTCAGGTAAATCCTTAGTTCTGCCACTCAGCAGCAGGTCAGAGTAGAATCATGGAATGGTTTGGGTTGGAAGGGACCTTAAAGATCATCTCATTCCAACCCCCTGCATGGTCAGGGACACCTCCCACCAGCCCAGGCTGCTCCAAGCCCCATCCAACCTGGGCTGAGGCACTTCCAAGGATGGGGCAGCCACAAATTCCTTGGCAACCTGGGTCTGGGTCTCACCACCTTCACAGCAAAGAATTTCTTCCTGATGTCCAACCTCAATCTCCCCTCTCCAAGTTTTAACCCATTTCCCTTGTCCTCTCCCTACCCCCCTGTGTCCAAAGCCCTCCCCCAGCTTTCTTGGAGCCCCTTCAGATATTGGAAGGTTGCTCTGAGCTCACCTGGGAGCCTCCTCTTCTCCAGGCTGAACAACACAAGTAGGTCAGCCACAGCTGGATGTGGATTCTGACATCATCTTTTTACTGGAGAAGAGCAGAATCTTTAACATTTAAGAATTTATCTTAATAGAGCTGTTGCACACTTCATCTTGATTTATCTTCATCATCAACACAACCCTTCCTCCATTCCTTCCTTCCCCCAAGGAAAGCTTTGTGTCTGTGGAAATGAAACCTTTCATTTGTGCTCTGACTTCTGCTGTGTCACAGTTTGCAAATGGCTGAAGTTGGAGAAATGGGACATCTGCAACAGGCAGCAGCAACTTGATTTTCTCTTGAAGAGCAGATTAAGTAGAGGAGGTTTTACTGTAATGGGCTGAAATGGATATTCAGAGAGCATAGGGAAGGATTTTAAGGCAGGCATGTTATACTTTGAATGCTCTTGGGGACAAGTTTTTGTCACACCTGGTTTTGGGTAGCAATGTGTGGCAGGAACCAGCCTTGACTTCGTTGGCAGGGACCAAAGTGCTTGAGGATGGTTTATCCTGTCCTGTGGTAGGGGTGGATCCATTCTGTGTCACTGAGCAGGACTAAGGGGTGAATAAAAAAAAAAAAAAAAGGCAACAAGTGAATGTGTGAGACATGGGTAGTACTGAAGGAATACACTATTGTTGTGCTTTGGTTTATTTTTCTTGTTAATTGCTTTTATTTTATTTTATTTTTTCAATTAAATTTAAAATTAAAAAATTAAAAATATTTAAAAATATTTTTAAAATTAAAAAATATTTTAAAAATTTAATTTAAAATTTATTTTTTAAAATAATTTTAATTATTATTTTTTATTTTAATTTTAAATTTTTATTTATTTTTCTTATTAATTGCTTTTAAATAGGCCAAGTCTGCCCTTAAGAATCTAAAATCCTGCTTGCATGGCAACACTGTATACATCAATGAAGAGAACTTGCACACTGCTATCAAGGACATGGTCAAACAAAGTGCCGCCCCTCATCATTACAAGTCACAGGTGAGTCCAAAAAGTTAATTTGACAAGATAAACAAAAATAAGTATTTGCTTGATATATTGATTTTTCTAACTAAATGTGTTTCATAAGCACACAACAAAAAACCCATCACCTGAAAACAATGCAGCACTAGAGATGAAGTAGCTCTCAGTTTGTGTCAGTACAGGAGAGTAACCTCTAGTTAGTTATGGAAGGCACCACTTTCTCATTCAGTCTGGCTTGAGTGCCTCTTGTCAAAGACATTTGTGAGTGTCAGGGTTTAACACTGGCCCAGCAATTAAACCAAGTAACAGATTCTCTCTATTAATCTCTCTCTAGTCCTTGATAAAGAAAGGAGAGAGAATAAGGGAGAGAGACTGATGGGTTGGAAACTAAACTACACAGCTTGAATGAAACAGGAATGATAAATAGGAAAAATGACTAAATTTATGCAAATAGACAGGAAAATTGATCCCAGGTTCCTCCCCCCTTTCCCCCAGTAACTCTCACGTCACCCCCGAGGCTGCAGGGCAGCCCTGGGAAAGTCCAGGCTGGAATCCTGGGGTCAGCAGCAGTTGGGAGCTGGAGGCAGGAACACACAGATTCAGGCTGGGATGGATCAGGAGCACAGGCAGAGGAAGGGATGGAATCCTCCCAGGATGCTGAAGCCAACAGGGAGAGGGGAAGAAGGGGAAGCAGGAAGGGGTTTGACCCTGGTGATGTGAGGCAGTACTGGGTCCCTGTCTCGCACTGCGACAGTGATGCCTCAAATTTATCCTGAGTATGAGGTGTATGGGATGGAATACTCTGTTTGGTCAATTCTGGCATCTATCTTGTCTGTTCCTCCCCAAAGGAGGGCTCAGGTGGGACCTCTTTATTCCTTCTGGAGGGCAAAATGTTCCTCAGAGCTGAGCAGTGTCCTTGGCTCTGCACACCAATCTCTAGCAGTAACTATAAACATCGAGTGTTATCAGTCCTAGAAGCACACACTGACTGAGAAACTTGCTGATAATTGCAGCAAGTGCAACTACTTAAAGAGACTGAGCTAAAAGCAAAAGTACCAGACAGAAATTCACCTTTATCCTGGCCCAAACCAGGCCAGTGAGATTTACTGAGAAGTTGTTCTAAAGAACAACTGCTGTAAATTACCTCCAACAAAAGAAAAAGAAAAATCTTTGTATTAAATGAATTATTTGGATGCTAATGTTTAAAACCAAAGAGCTGGCTCAGTATGATCAGTGTCCTTAATGGTAATTGATCTGTGCATCCCAAATACTCAGCAAACATCTCAGAAATGTACTTTTTACCCCCAACACCTCTTCAGTGATTGTTTTTACATGATTTTTACCCAGCTGCCTCAGGGGGGTCTGACAGACTCCATTCTTTTGTCTCAGAAACAAAGTTTCCTAATTCTTTGCTGAAAAGGAACACTGCCCTTTCAGTGATATGAAGTCAGGATTTAGAAGGAAGTCTCCAGTAATCTGTAAATAATTGACCTATTTTTCTCACTGGTTATAGTTTTTGACATATCCTTTCCTCTTCTACTTGTTAGTTTCCCAGGAAACCCAAGAAGCAATTTATAGATTGCTGCTTTCTTTTTTCTTTTTTTTTTTTTTTTTTTTTTTTTTGTCTATTTTCAGAGTTATTAGCAGTGCATCCAGAAGGGGTTAACCAAGTGTGCTATAAATTAAGATGGCTGTAGCTGTGAGGTATCAAAAGTCAAAAAACCAAAACAATGCTTTTTCTTATCTTTATCTTGCCAAAAAAAACCCCAAGAAATAAACAGGAAATATTTATCCTGACAAGAATCAGGGGAAAATACACTCAGTATAGAAGCAATAATACTGTGTGCTGATGTCATTTACTGTTGTCATGACAGATGTTTTATAAAAGCATCTGGGAGCAATCCTCCTCTGTGGCAGGGAGCTCCTCCAGGTTTAGGATAACTGATTATAAAAGGCTTTCTCCAAATTTAGCTCAAGTGCTTTTTGGAAAATCAAGATTTTTCTGACAGATGGGGCTTTATGTATATGTCAATGAAAGTCATTCCCTTTAATTATGTAAAGAATCAAATATGTAGCTCTGATATACATTATTTTTTAAGCTTATATCCTTTTAGAGAGCTGTTATTCTGATATAAGCCATAGACTTTTCTCACCTCTAAACAGGAAGGGAGTTGAAGCCCTGTTGAATTTATTGTTAATTTATGTCCTCTAATTCTGTAGTTCAGCAAAGAACCTCACTGCAAACATTCCATACAGTTGGCATAATGCAGTGGTCTCTAAGAAAATCCCTAAAACTCTTTCAGGCTCAACTCTCAAAACTTTCAAGCTCTGCCTGAGGGACCTTCACTGCTCTGTCAGCAATTATCTCAGAATAATTAGATGGTTGCAGTTGTTTTAGCTGGACAGCACACAAAGCAAAACATTTCCAGTAATGAGAAATCCTTGCTGAGTCTTCTGCTCTATTCACAGTGCTGTGAAAAATCCTCAGGAAAAGGTTTTTCAGAGGATCCTAGAGCTGCCCCATCTCCAGGAGAGGTGGTGAGACAGAAACCTCTGGGATAAATCAAGCAGGGGCCTTGATTCCAAAAATCCATTCCAACCTCAGCTGTTTTGAGACCTCTGCCATTCTGGATCCTCTGTTCCCAAACCAACTTGGTGGTTATCAAGTCTTGGACCAAGTTTTTTAGATTTTATCTGACTCCATGCCTGGCAGCTCTGCTAACTTGGCTCTGAGTGGGGAATGGGGAGGACAGCAGGAAGAGGAGACAGGGAGTAGCAGCTTTCCTCAAGGTCTTTGCCCTCACTGCTGGAGCAGTGAAACCATCTATGAAATAACAGCCAATTTTTAGCCAGTTTTAACCAGCCTGGACAGAGGAGAAGCACAGAGGGCAAGGCAGCAAAAAGTGAGTCAGTGTGTAGAGCACAGCACTCATGTCCCAGCTCCAACAGTACCAAGGTCTAACAGCTGTGATACTCTTTAGTTTCATGTGTAGAGTTGAAATGTTATATTGCACTGGTTAAGTTCTATTCCTTTATTTCTCCTCAACTAAAAAAACTGGAAGAGCTGCATGAAGCTTTTTAGAAATGGTGAGTGTTCTTGGTGAATGCTTCAGCTTGCCTGCTCCTCAGCTGTGATGAGCTGCTTGCAGGAATTAAAGGCCCTCTGTGTGCATCTGAAGAAATGGCAACAAATGTCAGGTGTCCTTGAAAAAAGTGTGCTCAGTTTTGTATGCAGGTAGAGAGTTTAGTACTTGGGTGTTTCCATTTCACAGGAAAGCACAGAAGCTGTGACTTGTTATACTTTGAAAGAAAAAAAAATCAGATCTAGGTTTTAGATACAAGTTTTTTGTTGTTCTGAGAGGTAATTCAGTGAGAGTAGCAGCTTTCCCATGATGTGCAGAGTGTAAGGAATGAAATAAAAGCTCTACTGGAGGCTGTAGGAGTTGTCATGCTTTTCTCTCTCTCAAAATCTTTTTTTTTTTTTTAGACATTTTCATTTGTTGACTTTTGAGGTTGGAATTCTGAGGCAATCAGAGTTTTTTTTTCTTTCTTTGCAAAACCAAATATGACTCTGAAATTCACTGAGGAATTTTGAAACCAAAGCAAGCTGCAGGAAACAACACACTACCCCTTTTCCTTTTTTGTGTAACTTGGTACCAGCTCCTATGTAAAGTCCAGGTGAGAATTTTTCAGTTATTTTGGAATTCTGAGGAACTTGTAGAATGAGAATCCTCCATTGTTTTGGAAGTGCTGAGTGACAAGCCTGTATCTAGGGTACATGCAGTCCCTTCTCTACTAATCTTCAGTCACACTGTCCTGCACAACTCACATTAGCAGTGATTAATGGCTCTGAAAAGAAAAGATAAATCCATTAGTTACAGATCCTATTTTTAATCTATGCAAAAGTATTTTATCCTTTAGCCAAGGAGTGTGATTTATCTCCTTGTGTTGCTTCCTAGTCAGCCAAACAAGCCCAGGCCTTTGGCATGTGCTTGCTGATAAATTGTTGCTAAAATTTTGGCTTTGGTTGGCTACTGCTTTCCTAAAGCATTCTTGGGTGGTTCAGGAGTCCACTCATCTCCTTTTCTGCAAGTCAGGAGTTTAACTTGCAGCAAACCAGCACTGTGGTGACATTTAGTCCTTGGGCCAGGAAATTTTTCTTGTCTCTTATTAATAGTGCAGATACTGACAGTGTGTTTAGAGGGAGCATTACAGAATATGAGTTTGGCCTCTGTAGGGTGAGAGTACCTCTGATTCTGCTCTTTAACTGGGGTTTGTGTGGATGTGTGAGCCATATTTATAGCAACTGATAAGCCCTCAGTGTAAACTTCTTTGTTTTTATTCAGAAAGTTCACTGAGAGGTTGTTCTGTCCTGCTTGTGGTAGGAGGATGCTTGCCCAGGTAATATTTCTTTACTGCTTTTTCAGACAAGAGCCAGGAAGGCAGCTCTGAGTCTGACAGCTTTCACTAAACCAAATTCCAGCTGAGGATTTATAGTAAGCAAGATGTTACTGCTCTACTTCTGAGAGAAGAAATAAAAATTAAATGCATTAAAATTAAATTCACTTAGCACTTTCTTTTCTTTTTTCTTTTTTAAAAAAGCAAAGCATGAGAGGGTGGAATGCTCAATATTAAAGTTTTGTCCTTTAAGTTTATTTGGAGGTATGTAACTTTTAAGAGCTTTAGCTATAAAAAGCTTTCAAGTGACTGTAGGCAGACTGAATGCATCAGAATCAGAATGCAGATTTCCTTTAAACCCTCCTTTTTCTTGTTCAGGACCTCTGAGGTATTTCTCCAACAGCAGCCACCAGTCTCACAGGGCTGACAATCTGGTTCCTAGTGACAATGCAGTTTTTATCTGAGAAGCAATAAAATGGGAGTTTATTAGGTCAGTTGAAATGTTTTCTGGTTTGTTTTGCTTTTGTTGTGTGTGGTTTTTTTGCTTGGTTGGGTTTTTTTGGTTTTGTTTTTTTAGGATGAGGACCCAGTCATCACTATAGCATTACTTCTTCCTTTCATGTTTTTATTTAGCCTTTCAGGAATTAATTAAGTGCATGCTTGAGAGCTTTCTGCAGTTACTCAACAAAGATTTAAAAGATTGTTTCATTTGTTGGATCCAAGGATAGTTTGATCATCCTAATGAAAGAACCTCTTTTTGTTTGTTTTATTTGCTGGCTTTTTGTAGCTATTCCAGCTGTATTTACAATGAGCAATGTGACAGAAGTTAGTTTTATCCTCATAGTCCTAAAAAAATTTTGGCTTTTCCTCCTCAGCAGCCAGGTATCCAGAACTGAGCATGTTAGAGCAAGAGAAATATGGGTTTTTTTGCACTAAATTCAAAAGTTTTCTTGCTGCCAGCTTGCACACAGGACATCCACCAGCAGCTTCTTTTTAAATTCCTGTTTATTAACATTCTAGCACTGAATCCTCTGTCTTTTAGTAATAAGAGACTTGGAAAGATGGACAAGTTGCTTAACAGAAGGAGTTTGCTGGAGGAGAGACCTGCATCACATAAACTTTTTGATTAACACACCCAAGTGAAGCTGGGGACAGCCAAACATTCCCAGATCCTCTTGTGGCCTTGGAAGGGATCTTAATTATGTGTAAATATGTTAGAACTTCCATTGTTTGATCTGCAGCTTCTCTCCATTCTCCCAGGCATTGCTGTCCATAATTAATAGATAGTATGATGGCAAATTAATACTCCCTTTGAGAGATGAAAATTAAATATGCTAATATGTGTAAGGAAGCAATTCCTTCTTCTCCCCCCCCCCCCCCAAAACAAAAGTTTATACTTCCAGTTGGTTTCCTGACCCTTTTTTTTTGCCCAGAACACCAAAGAAATTCAGGAATTGTGTCAGGAAGATGAATTGAATTACTGAAAAAGATGGAAAATCCTCACCTTCAGTGCAGTGTGTTTTGAAAATAGGAAATTCCCTCAATAGATTGTTTTCAACTCATATGGTGGTGGTTTTCTTTGTGCTTGTAAGAACCTAAGTTCACTCATAAAGGCTTCTGGATTTGGGGGGGGAACAGATGCTGTTAAATATTCTTATTAGGAAAATGTTTTTAGTTACTGGCCTCAGGGAAGCATAAAGAATGAGGCTGGATGCTACAGATGGCTCCAGACTGCATCTGATCCAATGGCCTCTTGGAGCAGCTGATAGGTCTGAGCTTTTGGGAAGCTTGGATTTTTTTTTTTGTTGTGAGGTTTTATTGATTTCAGTTTTTTTGGGTGACTTTTCTTTTTTTCTAGAGGCTCCCAAATGTTATTTTCAGACCCACAAGTACTCCATCTTGAGTGTTTTCTGAGAATTAAAGGGCAGCTAATTCAGTTTTCTATCAGGAATGGTTTTATTTTGGGAATGCTTGAGGTTTTTACTTTTGGAATAAAAACTTGCAAAAGTTAATTGGCAAGAATCAAGAGTCCTGGTGCTCAAGTTGGATGTCAGTCTGCAGCAAAGCCACCCCTACACTGAGCTGTGGTGTGGGGGCTGCTCTGATCCTTTCTGTTCTGCTCCTGTAAGACCCCAGCCAGATCTGTGCCCAGTCTGGGGCTCCCCAGTACAAGAAGGGCACTGGAGTGAGTCCTGCAGAGACTTCCAGAGTTTCTCCTGGAGAATGGAGTGTCCAAGAAAGAGGCAGAAAGAGCTGGGTCTGATCAGCCTGGAGACGAGAAAGGGACCTTGTGGGTGTGTGAGAGAACGTGGTCCAGGTTATTTTCAATACCTTGTTTTAAGAAACAAGCCAAACCAGACCTAAACTGTTTTGTTATGAGAAAAAACTGCCCAGAGAGGAGGTGGTGGGATCTCAAAACTCAACTGGCCAAGTTTCTGAGTGACCTGATCTAACTGGGTCTGTTCTTAGCAGGAAATCAGGCTACCTGACCCCAGAGGTCCCTCCCAACTCAAAGTAGTTTTTTTTATATCTACTTAAACTTTTGTCCTTCACAAATTTTGTTCCTAGATGACATACCCCATGAAGTACAGCTCCCCATGTCACTTCAATCTCCTATTATTTATTATTTGAATAAATAATTTATGTATATTTGTCTTTTCTGGACCAGTACTTAAAGGCAGATACTTTCCTTACCCACATTTTCCTTTGTGAAACTTACAGATGTCATTCCCTGAGTAGTTTGGGCTCTGCTGGAATATTTTGTCTTTCCAGGGATAATTTCTCTTCCCTTTATCTTCTCAGGTGGGGTTTGTTTGCCTGTGACATGAGAATTTCCAGTCACATAGGCTAGAAGATTCTGAGCTTGTGAAGGTGGCACACAAACACCTACAATGTGAAATCTGTAGAGAATTCCTCTTACTGTAGAGTAAGTAGTTTTATTCACTTATTTTTAAGAAATAGCAGCATATCTTTGTCAGCTTTGGACTACTCTAAAGCAGAGGAGGAGAAAAGTCTTTGTATCTTTTTTGTCAGAGCTGTCATTTTCCTGAAAAAATTATTTAGATCAAGACATAACAAGAAGAATTTGCTTTATTGCTCTTACTGCTCATTCACCTCACCTTCTAACATTAAACATTTCTTTTCTTTTCAACACAGGTAAATATCAAGACACCAAAAAATGGACACTCAATTATTTTCCCCATTATTAGGAGCAATTACAACCACACCCCCTGCCCTTGAGTCTTCCCGTTTGTTCAGTGAGTGGGCAGCATGTGGAGAGGATATTGGCTCAAAAACTTCATTTCCAGACTGCACAAAGAAAAGGTATGAGATTCTTAGTGTAATCTTCTGGTGGTGGTCTGGAATGGAGCAGAACAAATGGGGTCCCAGAACCTTTTAGGAATTTATAGGATCTATAGAAGCTCAGTAAATATTCTTTGGGGTGTAATATTAATCATAGAGACTGTGGGGAAAAAAAAAAAAGGTAGGGTGTGTGTTTACATGTAAAAACATTTTTAGACTTGGAAAGGATACTGTATTTAGGGCATGAAATGCAGAACTGAAACTGAACTGAACTGAGTTTAATATGGAATTAAACTCCTAACTAAAAAACCCATCACTCTCCTTCTGTGAGTCTCTTTTCTCTGTACTCATAGCTCATAATGATCCTGTTTGACAACAGAGAATTCCTGGAACATGAACAGTGCAGAGAGTTTTAGACACAGGTGGGGAGTAAGTGGTGTTTCTGCTGCTGAAAGCATCAATATCCATACAGCTACTCTTGAAGATGTGCCAGGCTGCTGTCCTACTGTGCCCTTAGGGATAATGCACTCAAGTTTGGTTTTTCTACTAAAACAAAATGAAGTTTTGCAGCTTTAGATGCTGAATGAGTGCAAAAGGTCTTTGTTACTTGAGTCATGAAGCATTTTTATTTTAAATCCACTCTGCCCAGGTCTGGTCTATTGCAAATACCTTTGATTATCCTGTCTTAATCATGTTGTAAAATTATTGAAGTTACAGAGAAGGACAATGAAGCTGAACAGGGGGTTGAAAGCTTCCATGTTACTGGAAATAAATACTTCAGTTTTTTATAAGTCAGCTCTGCAGAGGAATGATTTCTATAAACTCATGAATGACACAAGGACTGTGAGGAACAGGGAATGAGTATTTCACAGTCTGGAAACTAGAAAATACCTACTGAAAAAATTGGTTCTGCCTTTCACATTGGTAATTTTACAGCTTGTGTACAGGAATGGAAAATGTAAGGCTCTATTCCAGCCTAAGAAATATAAGGAAATATAGGAAATATATAAATATTTCATATTAGCTTCCCCACTTCCCTCTTGCCATCTTAACACCAAAGGATTTTATGATACAAGTTGTTTCCTAATATATTACATTACCAAGGGTTTTCAGGTGGCTGGCAGTGAACAGCACTGGCTTGAGACAGAAGGGCATCTGTGATCTCCAGTTGGTTATAGGAATTGGAAATAAATAGGCCTCCTTTAGGAAAAAAGAAAATATAAAAATTGACAAAGACATGGAAAAGGTCTGGTTACCAAGTGTTAGTTACAGCCCTGCATTCAAATAACATTTTCAGGAATCTCTGCACTTGTGTATTTCCTAAACAAAATTATGTAGAGCAAATGAGTGGTCGTAAGTTGGTAGAAGACAAAATGTAGCAAGGCTGGAAAAGCCAGGGAGGCATTAGCAGCTAATTTTCTTTGTGGTGAGACATTCACAAGTTGATTGTTTTAATAGTTTAGCCCAGGGTTTGTAGTTTTGTTAATCACAGAATCATAGAATTGGCTGGGTTGGAAGGGATCTCAGAGATCATCAAGTCCAACCCTTGATCCACTACTGCTGCAGTTCCCAGCCCATGGCACTCAGTGCCACATCCAGGCTCTTTTGAAATATCTCCAGACACGGAGAATCCACTACTTCCCTGGGCAGCCCATTCCAATGCCTGATCACCCTCTCCAGAAAGAAATTCTTTCTAATATCCAACCTAAACCTCCCCTGGCACAACTTGAGACCCTGCCCTCTTGTCTTGCTGAGAGTTGCCTGGGAAAAGAGCCCAACCCTCCCCTGGCTCCAACCTCCTTTCAGGGAGTTGGAGAGAGTGATGAGGTCTCCCCTGAGCCTCCTCTTCTCCAGCTTGAACACCCCCAGCTCCCTCAGCCTCTCCTCATAGGGTCTGTGCTTGAGTCCCTTCACCAGCCCAGTTGCCTCCTTTGGATCTGCTCCAGGACCTTGATATCCTTCCTTAACTGAGGGGCCCAGAACTGGACACAGGACTCAAGCTGTGGCCTCACCAGGGCTGAGTACAGGGGCAGAATCACATCTGCAAAACCAGCAGGAGCAGTTATGTAGCAGCAGCAGCAGATGATGTAATTGTTTGGACAAGCAGGGAAGACCAAAAGATCTTGAGGGAGACAGAAACAAATCAGCTGAATGAGAAGAGGATGAGGAGTGAATTTTATTGAAGCAAAATAATGCATCTTAGAGGGGAGGAGATCTTAACAGTGTCATGTTTTAATGAACTTCTGAGTAAGAGGTGGGTGTCATTACTGAGAGCTCAGTAAAGGTTTTGTTTTGCACCTGAAGTAAAAGATAAAAGTTGAGCTTCTGTAAGAGCAGTGGTGGTTCAATGCCTGTCACTGTTTAACACTGGCCCAGCAATTAAACCGAGTAACAGCTGCTCTCTATTAATCTATCTCTCCTCCTTGATAAAGAAAGGGGAGAGAATAAGGGAGAGAGACTGATGGGCTGGGAACTAAACTACACAGCTTTAATGAAACAGGAATGATAAATAGGAAAAATGACTAAATCTATACAAATAGACAGGAAAATTGATCCCAGGTTCCTCCCCCCTTTCCCCCAATAACTCTCACGTCACCCCCGAGGCTGCAGGGCAGCCCTGGGAAAGTCCAGGCTGGAATCCTGGGGTCAGCAGCAGTTGGGAGCTGGAGGCAGGAACACACAGATTCAGGCTGGGATGGATCAGGAGCACAGGCAGAGGAAGGGATGGAATCCTCCCAGGATGCTGGGTGAAGGAAGGGAAGCAGGAAATCAGGAAATCTGGAAATCTGGCTTGGCCCTTGTGATCCCTCAAATTTATCCTGAGTATGAGGTGTATGGGATGGAATACTCTGTTTGGTCAATTCTGGCATCTATCTTGTCTGTTCCTCCCCAAAGGAGGGCACAGGTGGGACCTCTTTATCCTCCTGGAGGGTAAAAGCTTTCCTCAGAGCTGAGCAGTGTCCTTGGCTCTGCACACCAGTCTCTAGCAGTAACTATAAACATCAAGTGTTATCAATCCTAGAAGCACACACTGAGAAACTTGCTGTTAATTTCAGCAAGTGCAGCTCCTTACAAGAGACTGAGCTAAAAGCAAAAGTACAAGACAGAAAATCACCTTTATCCTGGCCCAAACCAGGACAATGCCTTTTTAAAATATTCCTGAGAAATACCAAAGTTGGAACCAACTCCTTTCTAAAAGGGGACTAAAAAGTGGTTTGACTTAAGTAAAACTTAAGGTATTCATCTTCTGAGATAAAAATAGTTCTTGAATTATGCAGGTAGATAAATTAGAATCCTCCAGGTTTTGAGAAGATCATATTTACCTTCTAAAGGAGCCTGTCAAGATTTGAAGAAATATCTGTAAAATAATTATGTTGATTGAAAAGAGAGGAAAATCTTTCACTGCTCCTGTCTGCATGTAACAGAGAGAAATCTCTGGAGAAGGAAGAAGTGAGAAAAAATACTCTACTTTCTTTAGGCTGTAGAATTACTGAATGCATAAAGAGATTTCTATATATTTGTGCTGAAAATTCATTAAATTCAGAACACTTAGCAGGTTTATTGCTTTTCTTTTAATTTTGCCTCTTCTTTTGATGCAAAAGAAAGATTTTTATTAAGTTTTTATTTTATTTTCAGGGCACCAATAAATCTATCTTATTCTGGCAATGGTCCTGATATGTTTGGGCTAGTGTCAAGCATTTTAGAGGAGCCAAGCAAGCCAGAAGCAGTTACAGATTGGTGAGTTTGGTTTGAATGTTCTTATATGTTGCATAATGTTGGGTTTTTTGTCATACAGGTAAGATTCACATTTTCAGTTATTTCACAGAGCTGAGTAAGGTCTCATAAATCCCTGTGAAATGTAGAAGTGTTTTTCTTTACTTCACTTAAAAATGAAAATTTCCTAAAATCTTCCATCAACTTACAGGATTTTTGGGGAAAAAATAATCTGATTTTAACAAGTCCAGATTGATTTTTATTAAAAAAAAATTAATAAATCCAAATTAAACTCTGCAGTTCTGAGTATGTGTGTTTAAAACATAACAGATCAGTATTGGTAGTCAGATTTCACAACAGTCTTTACTCAGCTGCAGTGGGAATATTTTTTTCCTTCCCCTTATATTTTGGAGAAGGGAAATGTTCCATAATTCAGCCAAGAATTAAGGGGAAATGTGCTTGGATATAATCACAGAATCATGGAATGGGCTGAGTTGGAGGGGAATGCAAGGTGTGAAGTTGTTTAATATGAGGAATGTTTCACATCATTACAGGAGTTTTTTTTTTAAACCTTGTTACAGGAATTCTCTTTCAAAATTGTTCCCACCTCTGTGGGCACCTGATCTTGGAAGCAATGGTGAATTCTCAGGGCTCTCATCCAAGCATTCTGTTGAAAATAAGGATTTTTCAGACCTTTTGGGCACACAGAACTGCTACCAGGAAAAGTCCCACGACGTGGAGATGTTACACAGAGGTTTGGAAGATCTTCATTTCATAGAATCTTGGCTTTCTCCATCTGGCCCTTGCACTCAGCCTGACAATATCCTGAAGAACAGTTACCCTGAACATTCCTCTTTGCAAAATAATAATAATAATGCAATTCTCCAAGAAGGGTTTTCATTTCAAAATGTAGATTATAACCAGCACTTGGGCACTTATGACCACGTGAGGTTAAATGGAGACTATGAAAAAATTAGTCCCAGTTTTAGCACTTTTTCTTCTCAAAACAGAACAAAAGAAGGCATCAGCATTCAGAAAGAGTATTGGAAAGCTGAAAGAGCAAGAGGCAAGGTTATGAAAAATAATGCTCAAGAAGAAGCTAAGTATTCCCCTGATCTTTCCAATCAGCCTCTTGATGATTCCTGGGATAAAGTGTCCCAGGACAGCCAGCAGTTTTCTAAGAGACAGGAAAGCTTCACAGCTCCTCAGAGACTTCCCTCATCTCTTCATCCATCTCTTTATTTTTTCAATCAACCAAAAAGAGAAAATAATTTTTCTGGAGGGACAAGCAGAAAACCAGAGGAAACCCATATGCAAAATGGTCATCATAGCTTTATTTTGGGGGATGCTTTTAATAATACTGAATGTAAAGTCCATATTCATCCTAAAGAATGCTCTCACAAAGTTCCTGAGTATGATTTATCCTTAAAAAGTGTTATGCAAAATGGGAATTATCCGTTTTACCACAGACAGATGTGGCTGGATGGGAAAATTCCAAATCCCTTGGATCTCACGTATGGAAAGCAAGGAATAACAAGTCCACAGTCATCCTCAGGAGTTTCCACCATGTCCAATGGTTCTCCCACCCATCAGTCTGTAACACAATCTTCTTACTACTCACAGATCTCTCCTTCACGGAGAGATGGAAGGTTACAAATACCCAATGGAATTTCCAATCATCTGGGAATTTCTAATTTCCTCTCAGAAAATCAGAAGCAGGTGAAACCCACTGGAAGATCACAACACGATTCCCTGGCTAATAAGGAAGGACACCACCATAAACTCCCCATTAACTTTCCAGCTGACTGGTTAATGCAGCAGAGTGAAGATCCTGAAAAATACCACAGATATCCAAAAAAACCAACCCAAGGAAATGGAAATAAAGATGACAGAAGAGGCAGGAGGAGCTGGATTCCTCATTTTGGGCACACAACCCCAAACCGCCAGCAGTTCAGCACCTTCCGAAAAAGCCACGAGCAGAGTGGTGGTGGTGGTGTGTCAGATTTCATCAGTCCTCCTTTTCGTCCTTCTTTCCCCCTGATGTCTGATTTTAAACAAAATCCCAGCTTTCCTCCATTCAACCACCACCTCTTTTCATCAGGAAATAATTTCAATTTCCCTCCCTCACCATTCCCATTCTCAGAACTCGTCGATCTTTTTCACTACGATGATTTGAGTCACTTTAATCCCTTCCTCAGTGACCTCTTTTGTGGGGAAATTGCTGCTCCCTGCTTTGCCTTCCCACCACCATTTAACAGGTACAGACCTCCAAGAAACAGAAATGGACCTGCTAATGAGCTTCACAGCCGACTGGAGGAGTGTTATGAACAGTGGAGAGCTCTGGAGAAAGAGAGAAAAAAGGTAAAACACAGCTGGGTGTAACTTTCTAGCAAAGCTGGGGATTGCAGGAAACAAAGAGTAGAGGCTGTTACTCCTGAGGAGGTGAGAATTCTGTTACAGTGGTGTTAGTTTTAAATATATCAAGCATCATCCAGTATGTATACATAATATTGTGTGAATATCATGCTGGGAGTGATTGGGCTCTCTGGTTTTAAATGATGTGTGGTTTCTAAGACACATTCCCCCCAGATCAGGCTGCTTGCACATTTCTCTCTATTAACCTACAACTTTTGCTACATTGCTGTCAGTGACCAAAATACTGAATTATCATTAGCTTGGATGTTTTTCCCTTATATGGTCAATAAAAGATGATTAGTTAGGTGTTGTTAATTCTGTAGGTCCTTGTTACCATTTTAGAACCATCAGCCATATATGATGACACAGCAGGTTCCTCCCTTGCCACAGGTAGTGTTTAAAGTACTGATATTTTATGTGCCTTAATGCTCTAAATGTTCATATTGCAGAGGTTGGTGAGATGGATCTGTTTTGTTTTGGGGTTTTTTTTTTTGTCTGCTTTTTGTGCAGCTTTCCAGTGTATTCATGGCTCACCTGCATGTAGGATTGGACTTTTTTTTCTGCTGTTTTCACATTTTTTATATTCTCTCCCTATGTGAATTCTTCAATCCCAGCAGGACTTACATTTAATTCTGCTTTATCTGATCACTCAACCCTTTCAGGTCTCACTGCAACTGCATTGGAGTTCTCAGTGACACTGAGCTTACCTGCTTCCTTTTATAAATTTCATTTTTCCAAGGATCTCTTACTTAAAAAAAAAATAAATCTATGAATTCTGTTTGGAATTTCCTACAGTATTAAGTGTGCAATTGGATTAGTACTGCAAATTGCTTGTTATAATTCTTAAATACCTGGTGTCTGTGTGAGTTCATGACCTTTTTTCCATCTATTTTTTTTCCCCTGAATTCTTTTTAAGCTTCTGAGATGCAACAAAGGGAATAAACTGATTTCCTTTTTTATTCCACATGAATTTCAGAGACAGCTTCTGCTGGTGTGATCACCTGTAGCTGTTGTTTGCATTAATCTGTGACATTTGAAAGATGCAGTGAGGAGCAGCCAGGTTAAATTCCTAGGATCCCATACAAGCATTTCATTTGGGTCTGGGATTGCTTACAATAAAATCCTACAGCTTTGGGTCTAAAAGCTGAGAATGAGCTGATTTAGAGGAATATTCTTATTCTTACAGCAGCTGTTGTACCTCTAGCTTGATCTTTGGAAACAGTTTTTGGGAAACATCAGAAATAAAGACAGGAAGTACATTACTGGTTTATTTCTATTAGAAATCTCTCCATACCTCAAAAATTCAGGTTTTTAGATTGTACTCATTTCAGACACTATTCTGGGCTCTTTATTTCCCCTCCAGACTGAGGCTGACCTGGCAAGAAACTTCCCAGGGAAGCGAATTTCCAGCTCAAACACCACTCCTGTCTCCAGACTCCCTCCCAACCCTTCCAGAGTTGATCGTTTGATTGTTGACCAATTACGAGAACAAACCAGGGTAAATTTTATTTTTTTGAGCTGTAATTCCTGCATTTCCTTTTTATTTAATTTTTTTTTTTGCTGTTTTTTCTGCTCGTTTGTTCGCTTTTTGTTATTTCTTTTTTTTTTTTTTCTGGTTGTTTAATGAAGATTTCTACTGAGCAGCTCTGGTGTTTGCCATGTGTCTGGCAGGTACTCACATTAATAGGAAAAATGGAACAGCTTCATGGTACTCCTGTGCACAGTAACATATCCAGAACTTTGGAACAGCACTTGGAAGCCATCCGTGTGACACAGGCGAGGCGTAAGGATGAGATCATTAATGCTGCAAACCCCCAGAGACAAGGAGCACCACGGTTTAATAATGACAAAGGTACCTGCTTTCCATGCCTCCACTTCTAAAAGCTTTTTCAAAGATATATGTGTGAAATTCTGCCTTTTGAAAGATGCAAATTTGAAATACACAATTACTGCAATTTTGGCAAAGAAAAAGAAAAAAGTTGTAAATCCAAACCTCTTACTATTTTAAGTCTGTTTAAAAATTACAGATTTTTTTTTCTCTTCTGTTTTTACTAGTTTAAACACTTTGAAACATTTTCCTCTTGACTAAAAGAGAACTATAAAAACTGTTCAGTGAAGTTAAGCAGGTAACAATAAGTACTTTTCCAAAATAAAAAAATATTCTTGTTTTTAAAAAAGTTGGAGAGGGACTTTTTTTTTTTTTTCTGAAGGAAAAATAGGAAAAGGGATTTAAGTTGGTAGAGGAGAGATTTAGATGAGATCTCAGGAAGAGATTCTGCAGTGCAGGGTCTGCATCTGCTGCTGAGGGTCTACACATAGGTGTAATCACAGAATCACAGAGTGGTTTGAGTTGGAAGGGACCTTAAAGATCATCTGGTTCCAACCCATTGCATGGGCAGGGACACCTCCCACCAGCCCAGGTTGCCCCAAGCCCCATCCAACCTTCAACATTTCCAGGGATGGGGCAGCCACAACTTCCTTGGGCAACCTGTTCCAGGGTCTCACTACCCTCAAATTAAAGAATTTCTTCCTCATGTCCAACCTCAATCTCCCCTCTCCAAGTTTTAACCCATTTCCCTTGTCCTCTCCCTACCCCCCTGTGTCCAAAGCCCTCCCCCAGCTTTCTTGGAGCCCCTTCAGATATTGGAAGGTTGCTCTGAGCTCACCTGGGAGCCTCCTCTTCTCCAGGCTGAACAACCCCAATCCCTCAGCTTGGCTTCCCAGGGAGGTGCTCAGCCCTCTGAGCATTTGAGTGGCTCTGCTCTGGACACCTTCCAGGAGCTCTGTGTCCTTCTGGTGTTGGGGACTCCAGAACTGGATTCAGGACTCCAGGTTTTAGTCCATTTGCTGCTGTGAAATACAGGTTTCTTTGAGTTCTGCTGGTGGTGATGATTTATCCAAAGGCTGGTGCTGAGGCTGGGTGGGTGTCAGTGCTCCTGAAATTAAGACAAAAAAAGGAAAAAAAATTCTGCATTGAGCTCATGTGTCTGGAACTGAGCAGGTCCCTTAGTGATCATACTTTGTAATATCATTGTATATAACATTATTAAAGGGGATTAATTATTATAACACAGGCATGATGCCACTGAATTTTAGGCATAATTCTGGTTGCTGTTACTGTGAGGTGTTGGAGCTGCCATTTGCTCCCTGATGGAATTCAAACCAGTGCAGGACAGAGAACAACATGAGCTGTTTGCTGTGTAGGCTTTTTGTGCTGGTGATAGCCCTGCACTTTGGCCACAACAACCCCATGGGGAGCTCCAGGCTGGGGACAGAGTGGTTGGAGAGCAGCCAGACAGAGAGGGACCTGGGAGCTTGGATTGCCAGGAAGCTGAACATGAGCCAGCAGTGTGCCCAGGTGGCCAAGAAGGCCAATGGCATCCTGGGCTGGCTCAGGAACAGCGTGGCTAGCAGGTCCAGGGAAGGGATTCTGCCCCTGTGCTCAGCCCTGGGGAGGCCACAGCTTGAGTCCTGTGTCCAGTTCTGGGCCCCTCAGCTCAGGAAGGAGATTGAGGTGCTGGAGCAGGTCCAGAGAAGAGCAAGGAGGCTGTGAAGGGATCCAGCACAAGTGCTGTGAGGAAGGGCTGAGGGAGCTGGGGGTGTTGAGGCTGGAGAAGAGGAGGCTCAGGGGAGACCTCATCACTCTCTCCAACTCCCTGAAAGGAGGTTGGAGCCAGGGGGGGGTTGGGCTCTTTTCCCAGGCAACTCTCAGCAAGACAAGAGGGCAGGGTCTCAAGTTGTGCCAGGGGAGGTTTAGGTTGGAGATGAGAAAGAATTTCTTTCTGGAGAGGGTGATCAGGCATTGGAATGGGCTGCCCAGGGAAGTAGTGGATTCTCTGTGTCTGGAGATATTTCAAAAGAGACTGGATGTGGCACTCAGTGCCATGGGCTGGGAACTGCAGTGGTAGTGGATCAAGGGTTGGACTTGATGATCTCTGAGGTCCCTTCCAACCCAGCCAATTCTATGATTCTATGATAGGTTGAACAAATAAACAGGGTTTTTTTTATATTTACATTAATATTACTGTGCTTTTATATTAATTTAACCTGTCCCATGTTTTTCTCTTGCAGATGTCCTGGCTCTGGCAGCTGCCATCAGGGAGTTGGCTGCTTCCACACGCAGGGCTCGCACTGCTTTGTGGTGTGCTTTGCAGATGACTTTGCCAAAACCCACTGCAGTAAAACAAGAAGCTTTTGAAAAGACATTACAAGGCCTTTGTCCTCCAGACACAAGCACACAAGAAAAAAACAGCTTGGAACATGAAAACAAAGGAAGCAAAAAAGAATAATCTGCGGAAGCCTTGAGGATTCTGGAATAAGAGCAGAAAATAAGAATAATGATAAAAGGGAGGCAGGAGGATGGGGGAAGGGCAGAGTACCCTGCATGGTGCCATGGAAGGGGTTTTTGATGGGTTATCAAAAAGGAAAAGGGTTGATCTAAGTGATGAGTGCTGCAGTTCTGCTACTGCGATGTGGGTGTTGAGAGACACATCTTGTAATTGTGTTAATGCAATTTTAATATTGCTGGGATTGCAATGTCTGCTGCATAACAATTTTATTGTTAAGGGGAACTAAACACTAGCTGAGCATTTCCTTGTGTGTTTTTATCCAGAGCTCTGGATCATCTGTCAAGTCAAACCATGGGCTGAGAAACCAGAGCATGGTGTAAATTAATTTTTTTTTTTTGTTAGTGATACAATTTAGCATACTTGAAAAAAAAAATCAATTTGAAAGATACTTCCTAAATGTTCAGGGGTTTTTTTGCACCATTAGATATTTCCTTTTAGTGCCAAGGTAATCAGTAATCAGTTTGCATCTCATCACTGTACAGAGCAATGCACACTCCTGTATTATTTTGATGACAGGGAGTCAGGTTGTTCAGGTTATCTCTAACAGTTTGACAAGAATAATCAGTGTTTCATGTTGATTGCCTGAGCTGCTTCAGCAGTTGTGCTGCCAATCCAGTTTCCAGCTAAACCAGTGTAAATTGAGCTTTTCTAGAGCATAGTCCATTGAAAATTGTGCATCTAAAGAAAAAAAAAAACCAACCCAAAACCCCAGAAGTCTGTAGATTTGCAGTAAGTATTGCACTGAAGTGCATGTTAGCAGGTGATAGAAAATGGTCACTCAGGATTAGAAATTAGAATTATTGATTCCTCAGTGGGTTAAAAAAAAAAGCTATAGAGCATAGTATGCACTTAATTAAAAATATTGTTTTTTATTAATATAAACTCACAGTACTATAGTTTTCAGGAACATTCCATATTTATTTTAATATGTTTATTGAATGTTTATTTAAAAGTCTATTTTAGTACTAGAAAGTTGGATATTTTGCCAAATCTTCCAAATAATCAGATTTAAGGATTTACTCAGGAAATATATATATTATATAAATACACAGGTGGTATATAGAGGTTTGTTTTTTTTTTTGAGGAGAAGGGATGTTTGCAAAGTATTTACACAAAGCTAACTATATACTAGGTTACCAAAGCTGTTTACCTGATTAATTTTTTGCATGGACTATTTAATATATTGAGCTGCTGTTAATTAGTCTCTCCATACTGTGGCTTAGACAATCAGAAGTGTTTTGTGTTGGTGTGAATGTTTAGGGTGAAAAAATAGAAAAGAATGAGTAATTCAAGTTTTGTTCTTAAGGCATTTAAAAGTATTTTAATGCTTTAACAGCTGTGTTACTGTTAGGTGATCTCTTAACATGTGCTAAAAACCAACTCATAAGTATCAGTAAATTAATGAATGGCTTTGGAGAGCAGTTCTTACCTGAAGAGGGAATTAAATTATGGGATATAAGCAAAGTCTGAAACACAATAATGAAGATTTTTATGTTCCATGTTGAATCTGACACCTGGTGGGTAGATGTCTAATTGTTTCCATATATATGTACTTGCAAAATGTTCCAAATGTTCTGTAGTTCTGGGTCTGTGGATGCTTCTAGAGCAGCTGTAAATCTCACAAGTATCATTGTTATCTGTCATGAGGCACAAGCTACATAACTTCTATAGGAAAAACTTAGAGAAGCCTCATTGTAATCCACTGACTAAAAAGTTTAAACCAAGAGTCAATAGAAATCAGAATCTTATTATAGCAAGATGAGTGGGTTTTTTCTTTTTTCCCATAGAAGAGTGAATTCAGATGAATATTTTCAGCCTTAGCCTAAATAACAAATAGTGGAGATAATTATTTAAGTGGTTTTGCAATATATTTGCAATATATTTGCACAGGCTCACTGAAGGAGGTTAAATTTCTGGTTTTTTAGTTAACTCTGTGCTTTAGGAAGTGGAGTCTCCAGTACTGCAGTTACTGAGTGCTTTTCTTTTTCATGATCACTGTGTTGACAGAAAATCAGGCTCTGAAAATCTTGATCATCTTGTGTGTTCACAGAACAC
This sequence comes from Calypte anna, assembly GCF_003957555.1. Taxonomy (NCBI): domain Eukaryota; kingdom Metazoa; phylum Chordata; class Aves; order Apodiformes; family Trochilidae; genus Calypte; species Calypte anna. Next base: position 3,153,564 of record NC_044245.1, read on the forward strand.
CTGTAGTCCTGCAGGGTTGTTTTGTAGTGGTGAATGTTTAGTGGGTCCTTATTGTGTTGTGAGTTAATTATTCCTGTGACAGAACTTGGGCTTTATTAGTTCATGATATGAGTAATGTGCCTTTAACAGCCTCAGTTTTCAAAACTGGTAAACAGGCTCAATTCTTGCTTTCGGTTGCAGTTTAAAGAAAATGCATTTTAAAAGGGTTACAGTGTGGCTGTGTGGCTCCAGCTGACCATTACCATGTGCTGTGAGTGTTCTTGCACACTTGTAGCCTTCTTGCACACCCCAGCACGGGCTCTTTAACAAAGTGTAAAGCACTGGAGCTGTGGGGAGTCACCACAGGTCAAATGTGTCAGGATCAGATGTCCCTTGTCATGCCCTACAAATGCCACCAGCATGCACTCATATTTCATTTTGCCTTGCTCATGTTTTCTTCACAAATACTCTGGGGCTTCATATCAAAATGATTTGGTGCCTGTTTCTTTAAGTTATTTCATTACAGACAGTGTTAGAGCTATAAAGGCAAAAGTCCTTTCAGGATGCTTCAGTTTTCCTGGGTTGTTACACACCCTTTTTATATTTCAGGGGGAGAAGCACTGGGTTTTGTAAAACACCTGGAGTTGAAGCAGCTCCATGACAGTAATTTATTTTTTTCTTCTACTTAGTGTTTCATTTGGCAACAATGCACAAATTCTGTAAGTATTGCACTGAGATTCTTGGTATGAATAAGCCTAAGTAGAATGCTTCTGGTTTAGGGACTAATATTCAGAATTTACTGACCAGTGGATATTAGGTTATGATTTAGGTCACACTTAAACCAGAGAAGTGTTTTGGTTTGGGGTTTGATTTCTGAAATCCACACCCTTCTCCATTTGTGGAGCCATCAGGGAAAATTTAATTTATTCCTTCCTCTTTGCTCCCCACCCCCCAACTTTGTTGAGCTTCAGTTTTTCTTTTTTTTTTTTTTTGGTTTTCTTTTGATTCATGCAGTTGAAACTTTTGAATGAGGTGAACAAGGCAGCAGACTTTCAACTGGGTCATGGCAGCAGTGAATCCAGTTTGAGAAAATGGGACACTTAAAGTTCCTTCTCAGGTCTAGGTTATTATCAGGTGTATGCTTTGATAGTTGCTGGTGAATCTTGAGTATTTTAAAATCCCAAGCTGCTTGTCCAATACAGCACAGGTTTAGGATTTGTAAATAACTAAAAGGAGGCTTCTGGTGGTTCAGTATTCTGATTCTCAGAAGAGAGGACAGCATCAGAGTAAGAATTGTTTTTTCTTTCAGGGCCTCTTCTGCTCTACAGGACTCCCAGTGGCATTTTAGTTTAGTTTGATGGTATCTATACAAACTAAAACTAAGGGATTGGTATTAACTTATTATTTTACTAGAACAGTTTACAAGGAAGCTGTCTGTGTTCAGGAGGTTTGTTTTGCTGGGGACTTTTCAGGAGTGTAAAACCATGAGTTCCCAAACTACTCCTAATTTTTTTTTTGTCTTTTCAGACTGAAATATTCTTTGCTCTTGATGTTTACCATCACTGCTAATCTTTTGTCTGTACCTGGATGCAGACAGTTTGGAAATAATTTGCCTTACAGCTTGTAAAGTGGTTTTCCTGTCTCCAAAATGTGTCTTTTCTTGTTTCTGGTACCTTTTCTCTTTGAAATAAGCAAACAGTAGAAGATGGGGATGCTGTGAGTGGGAGGCTTTGCTGAGGTACTTTTTTTTTTTCAGGGATGTGTGCAGATCCTCCAAAATCTTCTTAAAAACCTCCTGGCTTTCCTCTGTACTTCTCCAGAACTGACCATGATCACAACTTCCTAAAATTATTTATTTTTTCTCCCATTCTTTTCGGGGAAGCAAAGAAGGAAGAGGGGGAGCTACAAGAAGGAAGGAAACACCAAGCCAGACAAAACCCTGCACCCAGTGGGCAGCATCACTCCCCTCTGTGTCTCCTGTGCCCAGAAACACGTGAGCCTGTGGGGTCAGGGATCTTTTTCTCCTTAAAATGTGTTTCCCTCTATCCCACTGGCTCCTTGTGAGCTGTCAGGATTCAGCTGTGAGATTTCTGGCAGAGTCCTTGTCCTCCCAGCCTGGGATGCTATAATCATAAGGAAGAGGGTTTGGGAAGCACTTCAAGGTGATGCAGTTTTCCTTCTTGGGTTGAGATCTCCACCCTCTCAACTGAAAGGGAAGAGAACAAAGAACTTAAACTTATTTTTTCTAGACTTAAAAAAAAAAAAAAAGTGACAAAAGGCAAGGAGTACTCATGGGAAACTTCATGGAGCTCTTTGGTTCTAAGTTTGCTCTCCTGCAGGTGACAGCATTCAGCTTTCCCTGGTGTGGTATTCTCAGATACACAATTTAATTTATAATATTTCCTGGCTCTAATGCTGTAGGAAGCTGAGGGTTGTGTGGGGTTTTTTTGGGGGATTTTGTGTGTGTGTGTGTGTGGTTTTTGTTGTTTAAAATTCTTTCAAGATTATGCAACAAAGAGACCTTAAGCCTACAGATATATTTTTTAAAGCTACATTTACCTGCTTTAAAAGCTGATTTTTCTACCCTCCTCCCCCTGCTTGGCAGCAGTGATGTCAAACCAGAGCCACCCAGAGCAGTGAGGTTTGGAGTTTTTTTTTTTTGTTCTTTGTATCTCTATTGAAATAAGTAAACAGTAGAAGATGGGGATGCTGTGAGTGGGAGGCTTTGCTGAGGTACTTTTTTTTTTTCAGGGATGTGTGCAGATCCTCCAAAATCTTCTTAAAAACCTCCTGGCTTTCCTCTGTACTTCTCCAGAACTGACCATGATCACAACTTCCTAAAATTAATTATTTTTTCTCCCATTCTTTTCCGGGAAGCAAAGAAGGAAAAGGGGGAGCTACAAGAAGGAAGGAAACACCAAGCCAGACAAAACCCTGCACCCAGTGGGCAGCATCACTCCCCTCTGTGTCTCCTGTGCCCAGAAACACGTGAGCCTGTGGGGTCAGGGATCTTTTTCTCCTTAAAATGTGTTTCCCTCCATCCCACTGGCTCCTTGTGAGCTGTCAGGATTCAGCTGTGAGATTTCTGGCAGAGTCCTTGTCCTCCCAGCCTGGGATGCTATAATCATAAGGAAGAGGGTTTGGGAAGCACTTCAAGGTGATGCAGTTTTCCTTCTTGGGTTGAGATCTCCACCCTCTCAACTGAAAGGGAAGAGAACAAAGAACTTAAACTTATTTTTTCTAGACTTAAAAAAAAAAAAAGTGACAAAAGGCAAGGAGTACTCATGGGAAACTCCATGGAGCTCTTTGGTTCTAAGTTGGCTCTCCTGCAGGTGACAGCATTCAGCTTTCCCTGGTGTGGTATTCTCAGATACACAATTTAATTTATAATATTTCCTGGCTCTAATGCTGTAGGAAGCTGAGGGTTGTGTGGGGTTTTTTGGGGATTTTTTGTGTGTGTGTGTGCTTTTTGTTTAAAATTCTTTCAAGATTATGCAACAAAGAGACCTTAAGCCTACACAGATATATTTTTTAAAGCTACATTTACCTGCTTTAAAAGCTGATTTTTCTACCCTCCTCCCCCTACTTGGCAGCAGTGATGTCAAACCAGAGCCACCCAGAGCAGTGAGGCTTGGGGTTTTTTTTTTTTGTTCTTTGTGTCTCTATTGCTGTGACAGTGGGCATGATCTTAATATCAAATTGAGTTGTACAGTTCTGCTGTAGAGCCACAGTCTTCTGTAGGTGCTGGTGGGGTTTTTTTGGTTGTGGTTTTTTTGGTTGTGGTTTTTTTGGTTGTGGTTTTTTTGGTTGTGGTTTTTTTGGTTTTTTGTGTTGGGTTTTTTTGTGTTGGGTTTTTTTGTGTTGGGTTTTTTTGTGTTGGGTTTTTTTGTGTTGGGTTTTTTTGTGTTGGGTTTTTTTGTGTTGGGTTTTTTTGTGTTGGGTTTTTTTTTGGTTGGGTTTTTTTGGTTGGGTTTTTTCTTGTTTTTTGGTTGGGTTTTTTGTTGTTTTTCTTGGGGTTTTTTGTTGGGTTTTTTGGTTGTTTTTTGGGTTTTTTTGGTTTTTTTTGTTGTTGTTGGTTTTGTTTGGTTTTCGGTTGTTTTTTGTTTTTTTTTGTTTTTGTTGTTGGTTTTTTGTTGGTTTTTGTTGTTTTGTTGGTTTTTGTTGGTTTTTTGTTGGTGTTTTTGTTGGTGTTTTTGTTGGTGTTTTTGTTGGTGTTTTTTGTTGGTGTTTTTGTTGGTGTTTTTTGTTGGTGTTTTTGTTGGTGTTTTTTGTTGGTGTTTTTGTTGGTGTTTTTTGTTGGTGTTTTTTGTTGGGGTTTGTTGGGGTTTGTTGGGGTTTGTTGGGGTTTGTTGGGGTTTGTTGGGGTTTGTTGGGGTTTGTTGGTTTTTTTTTTGTCGGGGTTTTTTTTGTCGGGGTTTTTTTTCTTGAGGTTTTTTTTGTTTTTTGTTGGGTTTTTTGTTGGTGGTTTTGGTTGCTTTTTGTTGGGGTTTTTTGTTGGTTTGGGGTTTTTTTTGCTGATTTTGTTTTTTTTGCTGGTTTTGTTTGGGTTTTGTTGTTGTTTTGGTTCTATTTTAAAACATTCCTTATGAAACCAAGGAGTTTCCAGCTCTGCAGCTCACCCAGCTCTCCCATCCTGTCTCCCAGGATCAGGGGATCCCCCACAGCACTGAATTTAAGAGCAATCAACCTTTATTCTTCACCTTTATTCTTCTTTTTAAACAGCTGCATTTGCAATGAGGCTTCAGAAGGGGTGGGTATTGTCCTGCTCCCATTGAAGCAAGCAACTTCAACAGATTTTTTGGGTCTTTTTCTTGCTTTTTCTGCTCTACCAAGTCAGGTAATCCCCTTAGGAGTTCACCTTGAGCATTGATTATCAAGAAACTCCAGAAGGATGGATGTGTTCCCAACCTTTTGTGTAAGGTTTCTCACTACTTGGAATAACTGGGATGATTTTTTTGCTTGCTTTTCAAGTTGAGGAATGGATTTACTGCAGAAATTGGCTGGATTTGTGTCTTTCTGAGAAATTTTCCACCTTTTTTTATCCTGATTTGCTTCCATGGAAATACAGCCTTAACTGTAGGAAGTCCTTGGTGTGTTTCCTGTGCTCTTTGGCCATTTTAAGCACCAGCAGTTATTTGTTTTGTAGAATATTATATTAAAAAAATCACATTTTATGTAGATATTGCTTTGTTGGTTGGTTTGGGGTTATTTTTTGGCCTGATTTTTCTTGTTCATTTTAATTTATGTTTTTTTTCCTTGTTCTTTTTTATTTGTTTCACTTTTATTAATACCTTTGCCAAACAATTTCAGCAGTTACAGGGAGTGGAAGGTTCCTTCTTATTCTTTGGTAGCAATACTATAACCAAAGGTGCAAAAAAAAAGAAAAAAAATTGCATTTAATGTATTTACTGTGTGAGAATAAAAACTTATCAGGTTAGGAGGAACTTTTAAAAGACTCTGAGGAACTGGAGCTATAAATAGAATCATAGAATCATAGAATTAGCCGGGTTGGAAGGGACCTCAGAGATCATCAAGTCCAACCCTTGACCCACCGGAGCAGTTGCTAGACCATGGCACTGAGTGCCACATCCAGTCTTTTTTTAAATGTCTCCAGGGATGGAGAATCTACCACCTCTCCGGGCAGTCCATTCCATAGCCTAATCACCCTCTCTGTGAAGAAATTCTTTCTAATATCTAACCTAAACCTCCCCTGGCACAACTTAAGACTGTGTCCTCTTGTCTTGTTGAAGGTCGTCTGTGAAAAGAGTCCAGTTCCCACCTCGCTACAGCCTCCTTTCAGGTAGTTGTAGACAGCAATGAGGTCTCCCCTGAGCCTCCTCTTCTTCAGGCTGAACAGCCCCAGCTCCCTCAGCCTCTCCTCATAGGGTCTGTGCTCGAGTCCCTTCACCAGCCTGGTTGCCCTCCTTTGGACCTGTTCCAGGACCTCTACATCCTTCTTAAACTGAGGGGCCCAGAACTGGACACAGTACTCGAGGTGTGGCCTAACCAGCTCACTAAATCCTCTTTGCTTCTTTGCCAGAGGATCTCTAAAAAGGAAAATCTTTACCTATGGTGTATAAAAAGCTTGTTAAATCAGAGTGAAAATCATTGCCAGACAAAGATTGCTTTGCTTTTTATTTTACTCTTTAAAATGCAACCACTTTAAAACCTGCTGATGCACAGTTAGAACTTAACAAGCATATTTTTTTCACAGAATTGGGCTAATTCTGATATAGATGGGGGGGAGAAATAAGTTTCCTTTTTATTTTTTATGAGGGTTGTACAAAGATGAATAGTGTCTATATTTTAATATACTGTTTGCTGGACCTTTTACTTGTTTGTTGCTCAAACTCATTTACTCAAAGTAGCAGATTTTACCCTGCTGCTGAAAGGAGGATTTTGTGAGTTGATAATTCAGGAGGCCCAAAAAAAAAAAAAGAGAAAAAAGTCAATATTTGCTTATATTTTTAATCATTAATCATTTTAGGTTTCCTTAAGTCTTTCTGCAAACCAACTGTGGGTGTCTGAATGCAAGAATCTTAATTCTACCTCTTGTGTGACATTCTTAGAATTACACTTCACAGTTCTTTTGGGGATTTATTGTTTGATGGCACACCTCCACCTGCTTTTTCCCTTTTTTTTTGGGTTTTTTAATCTTTTTTGGGTCATTTTCTGTGGAACACCAGGATGCCTTGTGGCTGGGGTAGCTTCACGTGTGGCAAGAAGCTTCAGGGTTTCTGTGCAGCAAAAGGTAGAAGGGTTAAAAGGGATTCTGAGGCTTGGGTGTGAAAGTCTCAGAAATACAAGAATCCTGTCATAAATCATGGCCAGTGTAAGTTCCCTGTGTGTCTGGGATTTGATTTATTTTGGTTAAATAACTGTGTGGTATTTATGTCCCTAATAAATAATTACAGCTTCTTCTTTAGTTTGACTCTCACTTATTTATCAGCTGCTCTTCTCCAGGTGGGATGAATTTCATTTTGGTAATTCTGCCTTGAAAGAAAATGCTCCAGGTTTTGCTGCAAAGCACTGACAACAATTTAAATTATATATATATATATATATTTATTTTATTTTTTTTAGGTGATTGGTTTTGTTACTTCAGCAAAAAGTGGGGAAAAAAATGAGCAGTTTGGGTTCTGCTCAGGAATATTGTTTTTGATCTGGATGCAAGGTCCCAGAGACATAGAGACAACTTCTGGAAACAGGATTGCATCAAAGAGGTGAAAGTAAAGGAGAATTTAAAAGGAGTTTCACAGAGTTGTGCCCATCAGCTCACACAGTATTGCTGGGGGGAAAAGGCTTGGTGAGTTTGACCTGTTTCTTAAAGTAAATTGCTTTTCTAAATTTCACATAATAAAAAATTCACATTAAAAAAAAGAAAAAAAAGAAGAAAGGAGAAGGAGAAGGAGGAAGGAGAGGAAGAAGGAGGAAGGAGAGGAAGAAGGAGGAAGGAGAGGAAGAAGGAGGAAGGAGAGGAAGAAGGAGGAAGGAGAGGAAGAAGGAGGAAGGAGAGGAAGAAGGAGGAAGGAGAGGAAGAAGGAGGAAGGAGAGGAAGAAGGAGGAAGGAGAGGAAGAAGGAGGAAGGAGAAGGAGGAAGGAGAAGGAGAAGGAGGAAGGAGAAGGAGGAAGGAGAAGGAGAAGGAGGAAGGAGAAGGAGAAGGAGGAAGGAGAAGGAGAAGAAGAAGAAGGAGAAGGAGGAAGGAGGAGGAGGAAGAAGAAGAAGGAGGAAGAAGAAGGAGGAGGAGGAAGAAGAAGAAGGAGGAGGAGGAAGAAGGAGGAAAAAGGAGGAAGAAGAAGAAGAGAGAGAAGAGAGAGAAGAAGAAGAGAGAAAGAAGAGAGAGAGAAGAAGAAGAGAGAAAGAAGGAGAGAGAGAAAGAAGAAGGAGAGAAAGAAGAAGAAGGAGAGAAAGAAGAAGAAGGAGAGAAAGAAGAAGAAGGAGAGAAAGAAGAAGAAGGAGAGAAAGAAGAAAAAAGGAAAAGGAAAAAAAAGAAAAAGAAAAAAAAAAAAACCAACCAACACTTTTTTATTTTCAAAGAGTTTGGAAGTTCCAAGCAGGAGAACTTTATGCTGATGATCTCAGAGACCCTGAAAGTTCTCAAATCCCCTCTCCCTCAGCGAGATGGATTTAAGGAAATCTCAGCTCTATGGGAACATTTTATTTTAGCACTTCCTGTGTCTGTTTGTGCACACCAGGTTGGTGCAGGCAAAGAATGAAACGTGCCACTGATACACTGAATATTTTATTTGGACTGTCAGCTGCTTGCCATGGGCTTTGGAGGGAAATCCCTTTTCCTAACACATATTCCAGCAGCTCCCACAGGTTGGAGTTATCCTGGTTTTTTTATAGATGGAGCAGAAGCTGAGTATCTCTGGTTTTACTCACATTATTGATGGGATTGTCAGGGTTTAACACTGACCCAGTAATTAAACCAAATTACAAGATGCCCCCTATTAATCCCCCTCCCTGATAAAGGAGAGAGAATAAGGGAGAGAGACTGATGGGTTGGAAACTAAACTACACAACTTTAATGAAACAGGAATGAGAAATAGGAAAAATGACTAAATCTATACAAATATACAGGAAAATTGATCCCAGGTTCCTCCCCCCTTCCCCCCAATAACTCTCACGTCACCCCCGAGGCTGCAGGGCAGCCCTGGGGAAGTCCAGGCTGGAATCCTGGGGTCAGCAGCAGTTGGGAGCTGGAGGCAGGAACACAGAGATTCAGGCTGGGATGGATCAGGAGCACAGGCAGAGGAAGGGATGGAATCCTCCCAGGATGCTGAAGCAAACAGGGAGAGGGGAAGAAGGGGAAGCAGGAAGGGGTTTGACCCTGTGATGCCTCCAATTTATCCTGAGTATGAGGTGTATGGGATGGAATACTCTGTTTGGTCAGTTCTGGCATCTCTCTTGTCCCTTCCTCCCCACAGGAGGGTTTCAGGTGGGACCTCTTTACTCCTTTTCTCCTTCTGGAGGGCAAAATGTTCCTCAGAGCTGAGCAGTGTCCCTGGTTCTGCAGCCCATTCCCAGCTGGAACTCTAAACACCCAGAGTTATCAGTCCCAGAGCAGCCACTGACTGAGAACCTTGCTGTTCATTTCAGCAAGTGCAGCTCCTTACAAGAGACTGAGCTGAAAGCAAAAGTACCAGACAGAAAATCCCCTTTATCCTGGCCCAAACCAGGACAGGTTTTGTGGGGTGTGTAGAGCCAAGGACACTGCTCAGCTCTGAGGAACATTTTGCCCTCCAGAAGGAGAAAAGGAGTAAAGAGGTCCCACCTGAAACCCTCCTTTGGGGAGGAACAGACAAGATAGATGCCAGAAGTGACCACCCTACAGAATTCCTGGGTGTTTTCCTGCTGGCACACGCAGGGCTGCAGGAGTTCAGCTTTGTGGACTTGAGTGTATAATTTCAAACCTCAAATGGGGGAAAAAAAAAAAACCCACCAAAAAAATGTTCCTCAGGTTGGAATTTCCAGAGTGCTTTCTGGTGAGTGCAGAAAAAATAATCTATAAAATTCTATTTTTTTTAATTTTTTTTCTTGGATGTGATGATGGAGTCACCATCCCTGGAGGGGATGTTGAGACCTGGTCCTTAAGGATGTGGTTTAGTAATTATAATGTTGGTCCAAAGTTGGGCCGGCTGATCTCTAAACACTCTGTGATGCTGCCTTATCAATTTTCATGGTGCTTTGAATAATTTAAATATGTAAATATGTAAATATTTGTAGCAGGATCTTCCCTTGAACCCCTCCCATCCCTCTCAAACCTCTCACTGGGAACCTCTGAGCTCTTTTTTTCCGTAGCTCACCCTGAAAACTCTTCCTTCCCAATCAATGCCCCACAGACACTCGTGGTCCCCTTGGGATTTCCATCCCAAATCCCCAACTTTTTGCATTTTCCACGTTGTGTGGGTGACTGAGGAGGAAGCTCCTGAGGTTCTTGTGTGGGCAGGAGTCTGAAAACCATGGAGAGAGGAGAGGGAACTGGAGTGGTTTGGAGCTGGAGGTTGTGGTGGTTCCAGGAATCCCCATCCCACAGCTCCTCTTTGGGCTGGGAATGATGATTTCTGGCAAACCTCAGGAATTCTGGTTAATTTCTGGATAACATCAGAAGAAAACCTGAAATTATCTTCTAAAATATTCTTAACCAGGACAAGGAAAACAGAATTTTTTTTATTTATTATTAGTTTCCTTCAACTCTTAGCACTTTGCTGCTTTAAGCCTCTGATTTAGAAGTTAATTTTAGGGGCACTGCAAGAAACCTTCTAAAATTTATTTTTCATGGAAGGAAGAGGCTTTCCAAAGGATCAGATCCTCAGAGAACCATCCCTCTTTTATTTAAATCGAGCCTGGTTGCTTTGATACTTGTTCCAAAACACCTGCAATGGAATAGTTGCAACTATTTTAGTAGAACTCTGCTGGCAGCTTGCCTGGGAAGAGGCTTTGGAAAACAGTCCCAGGAAAATGTTTTCCTCCTAACCTGGCAGCCCGGAATTAGTCTGACAAGGTTTGCTCTCCTGCCCTGGTTTTTACAGAAGATTAACCACGAGGTTTGGAAATATTTGTTTTTTCCTTGATGGGATGAACTTTGTGAAGCTGTGAGTGTGGCTGTGCTGTTCTGAATAATAGTTTCCTAAATAAAAATAATAATAATAATAAATCATAGAATCATAGAATTGGCTGGGTTGGAAGGGACCTCAGAGATCATCAAGTCCAACCCTTGATCCACTCCTGCTGCAGTTCCCAGTCCATGGCACTGAGTGCCACATCCAGGCTCTTTTGAAATATCTCCAGACATGGAGAATCCACTACTTCCCTGGGCAGCCCATTCCAATGGCTGATCACCCTCTCCCTAAAGAAATTCTTTCTAATCTCCAACCTAAACCTCCCCTGGCACAACTTGAGACCCTGCCCTCTTGTCTTGCTGAGAGTTGCCTGGGAAAAGAGCCCAACCCCCCCCTGGCTCCAACCTCCTTTCAGGGAGTTGTAGAGAGTGATGAGGTCTCCCCTGAGCCTCCTCTTCTCCAGCCTCAACACCCCCAGCTCCCTCAGCCCTTCCTCACAGGAATTCTGCTGGATCCCTTCACAGCCTCCTTGCTCTTCTCTGGACCTGCTCCAGCACCTCAATCTCCTTCCTGAGCTGAGGGGCCCAGAACTGGACACAGGACTCAAGCTGTGGCCTCACCAGAGCTGAGCACAGGGGCAGAATCCCTTCCCTGGACCTGCTGGCCACGCTGTTCCTGATCCAGCCCAGGATGCCATTGGCCTTCTTGGCCACCTGGGCACACTGCTGGCTCCTGTTCAGCTTCCTGGCAATCCAGACTCCCAGGTCCCTTTCTGCCACTCTGTGCCCAGCCTGGAGCTCCCCATGGGGTTGTTGTGGCCAAAGTGCAGAATCCAGCACCTGGACACCATCCTGTTCCACCTGCTCTGGATCAGCCTGCCCTGGACAAGGTGATCTCCAGAGGTCCCTCCCAACCCCTCACATTCTCTGGTTCTGTGATCTTTCTTCAAGGTTCTGGTGGTGGAGCTTCCCTGCATGCTCATCCAGATGATGGAGAATTTTGCTCCTGTTCATGCTTTATTTTTCAGAGCTTTATCAGTAACCAGCAACCAGCTGCTGCTTTGAGCTGCCAACCAGGAGTGGTGCCCATGAACCTCTCATCACTTTAATTCAGGTAATGTGCAGCTGGCCCCTTACATCACAAAAAAACCCCCCAAAACCCATGAAATGCATGAATTTTTGTTTCTGAGCCCTTTCTGGGGACAGCAATGTGTTGAATCAAAGACCTCATTTTAGTCTCTGAAGAATCCACCTCTGGCCATTGCTGCTCTCCATGGTTTGCTGGATCTCAGAGGGTGAGGAAGAGTGAGGCAGGTTGTTCCAAGGAATATTTCACTTGTTATGCTTTGCTCCCAGAGGGATGCTGATCCCACCTAAACTTCAGGTTGAGGGTCAGCCTGGAAGTGCAAAGCTTGATAGGAGATAAAACTTGATAGGAAATTATTACTTTTTGTGTTCAGATTGTTGGGAACTTCTACTGCACCTAAAAGTTTGGCTTCAGAACAGAGGGCAGAACCCAGTAGGATGCTAGGAAGCATCTTTGGAAAGACAGATGAGCTTCACCAAAGCTCTCCCTAAGCACTGAATGAAGTTACTCTGCCAATGCTCAGGGAGTTCAGATGTCAGCTGAGAGATTTTTTTTTTTCCTCAATCCTCTAACTTTATGGTGGTTTTTGACCCACTCTGGGTAAAATTCTGCCCATGCTTTGACTCAGAAGGAGCATGAGGCTGTTGTGTGCCACCTCTCTGCAGTGTCCCAGACCTGGGCACTGGTGGGCAGCATCCTTGCCTATTGTAAGATTTGAGGGGTGGGTCCTTCCATCTCACTTGATAGTCAATATTAGCCCCTCTCCTTCCCCTTTGGAAGATCGTGGTGGATCTTACACTTCCTGTGGCTTTTTATCTCCCATCCATGGGGCAGTGCTTCAGGAAGTGACATCCTTGCTCTCAGGAGGTCGAGGATGGGACAACCTCGCTCTCAGGAGGTCCAGGATGGGACATCCTTGCTCTCAGGAGGTCACTGCATGGGATGAAACATGATTTACTTCTAGAACAAAGCAGTTCCCAGCTTCTTCCCTGTTGGGAAGGACCTCAACATCCCTAGGACACCTTCCCTCTCTCCTCCTGCCAGTGTCCTTGTCTTTGGTCATCCCTCTGCAATAAGGTAAAGGAGTCCAGCTATTTTTCTCTCTTCATCCTTGGGCTCTCCTCCCAAAGAGATCCCACTCAGATTATGCTGGATCTCATCCATTTTTTATTTTTCAGTAGCCAAATGCATGGCTTGGAGGCTTCAAACATGGAAATTCCTTCTGTGTGCAAGGCAGTAGTACCCATTCCTAGGGGACACTGAAGGGGACACTTTGTTCCTTGGGACTCTTTTCAACTCCTGCTTTCAAAACCACCTCCCAAACCTCCAGTTTGCTCCCCCAGGCAGTGTTTTTGTGCCCTGACAAGTGAGTAAACACAACCCAACGTGGTGCCTTTAGCTACCCCAGCCTCTGCAGCCCCTTATCTGCTTTGTTTCCTGCCAAAAATAAGCACATTGAGTAGCTCCCTCCTGATAACCACGGGGAGGTGAAGTGGTTGGGGGTAGGGGGAGCCTCCTGGGGTTGATTCTGGCTCCTCTGTCTTTAACTGAAATGACTTGAAAGTCCAAAATACTTTGGTTGCTGATGGACTGGTGGTGGATGATGGCTTGAACGGGAGCCAGCAGTGTGCCCAGGTGGCCCCAAAGGCCAATGGCATCCTGGTATGGGTCAGGAATTTTGTGTCCAGCAGGATCAGGGAAGGGATTTTGCTCCTGTACTCAGCTCTGGTGAGACCTCACCTTGAGTCCTGTGTCCAGTTCTGGGCCCCTCAGCTCAGGAAGGAGATTGAGGTGCTGGAGCAGGTCCAGAGAAGAGCAAGGAGTTATTGGAGCTGAAGTCACACAGAGAAAATGAGACTTCCTTCTAGGAGGGTTCAGAGCAGCTCTTTGAGCACCACAAGGAGAAAAATAGCAAGGTCCTGCAGGCCCCCATGGAGACTGAGCCCAAGATGGGGAAAGCCTCATGATGTTCTTGTTGGGAGAAGGAGTAAGAGTCTGGCTGCCAGCTCTTCACCAAAGAACCATCTGACTGATCCCAACCCATCTGGGTCTTTTAAGACACCTTGTGAAGCAGGGATGCTGAGAAGATGTTGAGGAGAGCAATGAGGATGTGAAGGGACCAGGGGGAAAGTTTTATGAGAGGCTGAGGGAGCTGGGGGTGTTGAGGCTGGAGAAGAGGAGGCTCAGGGGAGACCTCATCACTCTCTCCAACTCCCTGAAAGGAGGTTGGAGCCAGGGGGGGGTTTGGGCTCTTTTCCCAGACAGACTAGAGGCCACGGGCTTCAGCTCTGCCAGGGGAGGGTGAGGTTGGATCTCAGGAAGCACTTCCTCATGGAGAGGGTGCTCAGGGATTGGGATGGGCTGCCCAGGGAAGTAGTGGAGTCCCCATCCCTGGAGGTGTTTAAGGAAAGGTTGGATGTGGCACTGAGTGCCATGGGCTGGCTGATGTGGTGGGGTCAGGTCAGGGGATGGACCTGATGATCTTTTCCAGCCTCAGGAATTCTGTGAACTGTGTTTTTAGGAATCTGTTAAAAAAAAATTAGCCACTTTACTGCTAACTATGGAAAATGCCACCTTGAGCTGCAGCTCATGGAGTTTTTGTAAACCCCTTCAGAGGCACAGAACAAGGCATTTAAGAAAGGGAGAGTAACACTTCGTTTAAGAAAAGCAAAGATTGACTCAGATTTATTACCTTGCCTTTTATTTGCCATCCCATCTGCCTGGGAGGTTATAAATAACCCCCCTATTGATCTGATGCCTTTGGAAAAAAAATAATTCCTGGAATGCTGATGAGTTGGCAGCTGCCTACCCTCAAGTCCCCAGGTCACATTCATCACTTGGCTTTGGGATGGACTCTTGAGGAGAGAACTCCTGACCCACCTTGTCCCCCAGACCACCAGAAACCTCTGGGGGGTATTTTTCTGTTGCTGGAGTGTCCCTAAAACGATGCCCTTTTGCCTGTCTCCTGCAGGAAACTTAATCTCCTGGGTAAATGACACCCAGGGCTATTTTGGAGCTGGGCTGCAGAGGGGAAGCAAAGCACGTCAGCAATTTGCCTGGAGGAGGTGGAGAACCCAGAGGAGGGGTGGGGAGGTGGCACAGCCTAACCCTGAGCACCAAAGCCACTGCTGGGGGACTCAGGGGGGGACCTTCTGCTGCACATCCCTGCCCCAGCACTGAGGTTTCTGTTTTATTTTCCTGGAGGGGAAAGAAGGAGGCGGGGTGGGAGGGTGAGGGGGAGAAACCAAAGCCAAGATGGTCTCCCCGTGTCCTCTGTCCCCTTTTTCCCCCTTTCCCCTTCTGTCACCTCAATAGGAATCAGCTTTTTCTTGCTCTGTCCAGAGCTTTGCTTCTCCTCAGCCTCTTGAGAAGACTCCAGGTAAGACCTAAGCCTTCATCTAAAGAGAAGTGGACTTGGGGATGCTGATAGCCAGGGAAAAAGGGGAGAATGTTGCTTGTAGCTGAGGGAGGGGTGAGGTTATCCATGTCAGTGTTGTTCTGCTGCTTTGTGCAGGGATGTCCTGCTTTAGGAAAAATATTTAGAGATAGAACCAAAGGTGGAGGTCCTAAATCCATCCATCTTCTGCTCTGAGCAGAATATGGATTGCTTTGCTGAATTACTTCTGGTCCTGTCATCAAAAGATCAAAGATCAATCTCCAGGGCAGACCAGAGAGGAAAACCAGGTTTAAAGCTCTTGATTCTGCTTGATACATTTTTCTCTCCAAACTGGAGATAGCAGTGCATCTAGAGAGCCTGGAAAAAAATAGATTTCCTTTGCAGAGGTTTTTTTTTCAAAGTTTTATTTCCAGGGCACAACCTCAGGGCTGCTTTTCTCTTCAGCAAGGGCTTTTTTTTTTTTTTTTTTTTTTTAAACCCCTCTGAACTTCTCAGTACCAACCCCCCCCTTTCTCCCTAACCTCCTCCCATTCCTACAAATGGTTCTGACTGGAGATGGAGAGAGATGGAGCTCGACAGCTGAGGCTATTTTGGGCCTTCCAGCTCAATGGGGTGGAGTGGCTGTAATGACAATGACGTCCTCTTGTTAAAATACAAGGGCTTAGGTTGGAGCCTCTCTTGCTAATTGTCCCCAAGGGAATTCTTCATCCCTGGGGGAAAGAGTTGGGATCCTGCAACACCCCCACGTAGGGAACCACACGTGCTGAAAGAGGAGGTTGTGTTCCCAGCTTAATAAGAGCAAAGTTATTTTCCTCTTAATGCAAGGGATTTAAGAGATGGGATTATTTGCTTCAGAGCTGCTTTTAGTGGTGCAGGGAATATGGAAAGAGGCCTTGGTGCAGCTCTAACACTGCTGCCAACTTCAACCATGTAGAGCTCCAGCCTGCTAAACCATGAGAGCAATTCAGTAAAATAAATCAGAGTGAATTTACTGCATCTCTGGAGCTCTCAAACTCTCCAGCCCTGTCCAGCAGATGGACCTGGAGGTGGGATTCCACCAGAGCTGCTTCTCTCCAGGAGCTCTGTCTGAAAGGGTTGGACTCGATGATCTCTGAGGTCCCTTCCAACCCAGCCAATTATGATTCTATGAAACAAAATACACTTTGGGGGACATTTGTGATGAAGCTGCTACATTTCCCATCACCCCTTTTCTCTCCTCAGTTCTGCAAACCCAAGATTTCTGTCCTCTCCCTGCATCCCTCTCCCCACCATGGAGCAGGAATGAGCATCCCTGAGACCTCCCTGGTGCTGTGGTCTTTTCTTCCTTAGCATCAGAGCAGCCTTGGGTGCCTTTAGACTCAGGAAAACAAAAGGAAAAAATGATGTCATGGAGTCCTCAGGAGCTGATTTGGTGCTTTTGGTGCAGTTTTAGTCCTTTGAAAGCTTCTGGGGTTGTTTTTTAGGTCTGTCAAGGGGGTGGGGGGAATCCAAAGTGGAGCCTCTCTACTGTAGCAATGACCACGTAGGAAGATGTTCTTTCTTTGCATGGATTTTCTTGAAGCTGTTGGTCAACTGGCTGCCTGGTTAATGGGGGGATGAGCAAGAAATCTGCCTGTCTATGAAAGAGGCAAGATAAGCATCTTCTTTAAGCACAGAGGTGCTGGAGGTGGCTTCAGTCTCCCATGGTTTACATTGAGTGTAGGTTTGGTTGTGTGCCTGGAAGGTGATGTGAATGCTTTGCCTGGCAGTGTGTACAAACCATGCTCTCTGTTCTTCTTTCTAAGGGATCGTTTGGCTCTCTTGTTTCTTGCCAGCTCTAGGAAATACTCAGGTTATTGATGATGAATTCATACTGGCAGCAGGAGGGGATGCAGGGCCCTTTGTAGACAGCTGGGGCATGGTTGGAAGAGGTTGTTGAGATAAAGTGTGGCTGCCCCATCCCTGGACGTGCTCAAGGCCAGGTTGGATGGAGCTTGGAGCAATCTGTGCTGGTGGGAGGTGTCCCTGCCCATGCAGGGGGGTTGGAACTGGATGAGCTTTAAGGTCCCTTCCAACCCAAACCATTCTATGGTTCAGCCCTAACCTGAAGGTGAGAAATGTAAGATTGTTTTGCCTTGAGTGCAGCCACGGGTTTGCTGAGGGTTTCTTACCAGGTTTAACAGCATCTTAGCTCCCAACCTGCTGTGAAATTTCCCTTCACATCTCCTGTGGGCCTTGGCTTCCCAAGGAAGCATTAGAGGACAGGGAGTGCAGAGGAGCCTGAGTTGAGCTGGAAGCTCACTGGAACAGGGTTAGTTTATTGCAGGTTTTCTGTGCCCACAGTGCTTGGAGACTGATCCTCCAATCCACCTCAGAAAACTCTCCCATCAGCTCATCAAATGACCTTTGGACACGCCAGAATCTCTTGTCCCTCACTGAAGAGGAATTTAGAGTAGCCCAAGCTGAGCCTCTGAGCCCAGCTCCTCTGTGGCAGATCCCATTCCTGCCCTGATGGAATGGCCCTGGGAGAAATCCTGCCACCTCAGATCAGGGCACCAGTGCAAATCTCTGCTTGCACCTGATTTAGAGATGAAATGGTCACTGAGCACTGGGTGTGCTGGGTGTGCATTTCACCCTGAAAGCACCCTGCCTGCTGTGATGGCTTGGAGGCATCCATCAGCACCCATCTGATGTCACTGGGCTTGCAGCTGACACCCAACACTTGTGCTATTCCACACTTGTCCATTCCCTGGGAGGTTGGGAGAAGCAACAGGGCAGCTGGGTTCTGCTCTGTTCTCTGGGTTCTGACTGCTGGCAGTCAGACCAGCACTGCCTTGGGTTCTGGTTTAGTGGTATTCTTGGAAAGCTCCCAGAAGTGGGAGGTTTCCTGTGGATTGGACCTTTCTCATCAGGAGAGGATGGAGGGCACAGCTGGGCAGCTGGCACTGAAGAAAACATCCAGGAAATATGATCTCTAAAAGCAAGAAAAAGACCCCAGATCATCAGTTTGCTGCTTGGGCAGAGAAAAGAGGATTGAGAAAATGAGCAAGCAGGCATGGGATGAGTCTTCAAGGGGTGTCAGGGAGAACTTCCATGCTCCTGACCTGTATCCAGGGTTCAGTGGTCTCTTAGGGTTTGGTGTTTGTCCTCACCTGGGCTTTACATCCCCCAAGGCTTTGATTATGCCAACGTTATGACTGCATTCAGCTTGGCAATGTTTTAGGAGATGCACTGCATGGTTCTCTTTGTCCAGGGTCATGGTTGGAGAGGATTCTTTTTCTAACCACTGAACTGAGAGGTTTGGCCAGAGAATAATTTGCCACCTCTGTCACTCTGGAGAGCATCACCAGAGTCAGGGTGGGGGACAGGCATGGTGTGGGATTTCTGTCTTTTCAGAGGTGACTGAGAAGACTCCCCAAACGTAGCTCAACATTGGTGACACAAGCTGGCCCATCCCATGGGATGTCTGGAGAGGGATGGCAGCACCATCAGGAATCTCCATCTCCTGATGAGCACAGCCTGAGGTTATTCTAACAGGAATGGGTGCAGCCAGAGGTTGTCCCCCTGCCAGGGGCTTGCTCAGTGGTCCATGGGGATGCAGATGTGGGGCAGGGATGGAAAGGAGGGAAGGAGGAGGCTGTAATGAGGTTGGTGTTGGTCTCTTCTGCCAGGTAACAAGGGATAGAAGAAGAGGAAAAGGCAGCATGTGGAAGGGGAGTTTTAGATTTGGAACAATCTCCAATCTTGGGTTGGACTTGATGATCCCAGAGGTCCTTTCCAGCCTGGTTGTTTCAATGATTCTATGATCAGTTTCTCTCTGGAAAGAGTTCTCAGGGACCCAGGACATCCCTGGAGGGATTTCCAGGCCCTGTAGATGTGATGCTGAGGGACACGGGGCAGTGGTGGCCTTGGCAGTGCTGGGGGAAGAGTTGGACTCCATCATCTTCAAGCTCTTTCCCAAGCAGAATGATTCTGTGGGGTTCAGAGTAATCCAACCACACAACCTCTCACCCCAAACCACCCCTTCTGCTCTTTTACCATTTTTCACTGAAGGGCAGGACCTGCAGCTGAGAAAATGGGAAAAAGTCAGCTTGGAGTGTCAGGAAGCAGTTTATCCCTCTGCTGTAAGACCCCTCTGGCTCTGTCTTTGATGGCCATGGTTGGTGGTGCCTTTGGCAGCACTCAATGACCTCAAAGTTCTTTCCCAACCCAAATAATTCTGAGATTCTAAGAGAGGGGATGGGAGGCCCTGACTGGTTGAGTGGCCACGTGTTCCTGAGCAGTGATTTGATGCTTTCCTCCCCCAAAAAAACCCAAGCAAAGCAGGGAAAACCTGAATGAGCAGGGCCAGCAGTGAAATCACAAACACTGCTGCTTTGCCTTGGGCATGCTCAGAAATACCCAGATGGGAATGTGATCTCTGCTGCAAATGATTAATCACAGAGGGATTATGAGGGGAAATGTGACACTGGTAAATGTCTGAGATAAACTGGAAAGGGCATCTACACTGACTGGCTTTATTCATGCTTTGTTGCAGCCCCATCCCTCCCAAGGAAGCTCTCCTGGCACTCGTGGAGAGTTACTATTTTTATTTAGGGTTTTTTTTTGTTTTTTTTTTTTTAATTGTATAAAGCATCTGAATCATACTTAATATTTCTACAGTATCATTGTTAATTAAATCGTATCCTCTGGATGTGCTCACAGGGTTCTCCTCTCCCTCTTACTCCTAAACCTCTTGAGCAGCCTGATCTAACGTGATGCATATTTATCCCATTTAAATGGGATAGAATATGGGATAAAAACCTCAAAATATGGTTTATTTAGCACAGTCTATCTACCTGGCTTGAGCTGTCTGAGTGTTGGATACTCCTTGCAGCTTCATCCTCCTTGCAGGTGAGGGTTTAATGCTTGTTGATGGAGTCCATGCCCTCAGCATTGACAGGACAAGGTTTTTCTTAGAATCATGGAGTGGTTTGGGTTGGAAGGGACATTAATGATCACCCTGTCCCATGGGTAGGGACAACTCCCAGCAGCCCAGGTTGCTCCAAGCCCCATCCAACCTGGCCTGGAACATTTCCAGGGATGGGGCAGCCACAGCTTCTCTGGGAAACCTGGACCAGGGGCTCAGCATCTTCATGGTGTTTTCACCTCTGTCATCCTGAGGCTCCCACCCCTGGAAAGGAAACTCTTGGAATGATTTTCTGCACCAGTCTGGAGCAGGAGCAAGAGCAGCAGACCTCAGATGTGGCAGCCCCACTGTGTTTAAATGTTCTTGAGTCTCAGAGTTACCAACGAGGAGCTGGGGCTTGTTTGAGCAGGGGAGAAGGACCCAGGGCTTTAGGAAGGGAGCAGCAGAACTCTTCTCCAGGTGTGGATATAACTTTTTTGGGGACCAGAGAAGGAGAACAGCAAGCAGGTGGGTTTGAGGGAAGCCACAGGCTGCTGAAAAGTCACTGGCTGGCTCCCCAATGCATCTCCTGTGTCTGAAGCTGTCTCTGTGCTCCATAGAATCAAGCATTTTTAGGGTTGGAAGGGATCTTTTTAAGATTATCTATTTTCATGTTACACAGAACCCAATTAAAAAGAGAAGTGACCCAGCTCTGTTTTTAAATTCTTTTTGGTGAATTTGAAGCTGGAAATGAGTGGGGATGACACATCTTTCAGGAGCAATCAGGGAGCTGGGAAGGAGGAGACATAGCAGCATCTTCTGAAGATGGATCCAAGCAGCTTGGTGACACAGTGCAGCCCACAGTTCCATCTGATGCCTGGGAAAGACTCAGGTGTGAGCTCTGAGCCCCTGTTTTGATGGTTAATTCTTATAAAATGTAGTGAATTTCAGTGCTGGATGGGCTTGAATTCCAGCATCCCCCTCTGAGCATTGAAATGCTCCTTCCCCAAGTTAGCAGAAGACTCTGACTGTCACTCCATTGGACTTCAGTGGAAATTTCCACCCACTTCAGTGTATTTTGGCTCAAGCCCAGGACTGCTCCTATCTGGGTCTCCCAACCATTCCTGCAGCTTCTCTGCTTCCAGCTTTGTGGAAAACATCTTTTAAAGCTCAAGTGAGGACAGAGGCTGATGGGGTGGGGGTGGGGGGATAAGAGGGATTAAAGAGGTGCAAACCAGTTCCCAGATTCTCAGACCAGTTGGAGATCCAGGAAAAACCAGCTCTATATCCTCATTGGAATGAGGACTGGAGTTGCCCACCCTGCAGGACATCAATTGGTCTCAGCATTGGCTGGAGCTCAATCATTTATAGGTGAGAAGAAGTCAGAGGAGGAGCAGCTGATGGAATTGGGAATATTTAGTTGGGAGGTGGTTGAAGGTTGGAGGTTGATTGTGTCATTCTTTGCATTCCTGGTGTTTACCAAGAATGATTTATTTTTTTTCCCCTCCCCTCCATTATTTTTATTTTCTAATTTTTTCCCATCCAGATTTAAGCTTTGAGAGCATTTTCTTGACTTTCTAAAACTTTTTGGTGGAACGATGAGACTTGCTTGATACCAGGAAACAAAACCAACCAAAACTGAATCAGTTTAGAAAGCAATTTTTTTTTTTTCCTAAAACCTTCAGATGCTTCTGAAGAGTTTTGTGTGCTCTTTGGAGAGGGAGAGAGAGAGGATAGAGTAGGACACAGGGCATTATTTTCCTTGTTAAATATAGAAAGAAGACAACATGGATTTTTTTTTTGCCTCAAATCTGTGGCCCAAATGCAATGTGAAGGTTATCTCAGCCATGCCATCTTCAGTGGCAACAGTGATTCTAACAAGCACCAGTTTGTATTTTTATGCTGCCACTTTCCCAATATTAAGTTTGAATGGTAATTCCTGTCTTTCAGCCCCCAGCAGTGTAAATGGAATGAAAAATTGGAATTGTTAATTTTCACCCATGATTTGCCATATCCTCCAGCACGTCCATGCTGAGCTGCACACTGTGCACATCACTATTTGCAAGACCATCCCTGTCTTAGCATGAAGATAAAATGGAAGGGGAGCCCAGACACAGGGAGATGAAGCAATTTCCCTCAGGGGGTGCAGCAACCTATGGTACCCTATAGCATCTATGGGTCCCCCTCAGCTACCCTACTGTGGCACCCTATAGCATCCTTATGGGATCCTATGATACCCTATAGCACCTATGGGTCCCCCTGGGATCCCCCTGAGGGTACCCCCCATGGCATCCCTCTGGCACCCTATGGTACCCTATAGCATCTATGGAGCCTCCTGAGGGTACCCCCCATGGCACCCTCTGGGACCCTGTAGTATCTCTGTGTCCCCCTCAGCTACCCCACTGTGGTACCCTATAGCATCCTTATGGCATCCTATGATACCCTACAGCATCTATGGATCCTCCTGAGGGTACCCCCCATGGCACCCCTCTGGGACCCTATAGTATGTATGGGTTCCCTTCAGGTACCCCCTATGGCACCCTATGGTATCCCTGTATCATCCACTTGGCACCCCATGGCACCCTATAGCATCCCCATGGCATCCTGTGGTACCCTATGGCATCTATGGATCCCTCTCAGGTCCCCCCATGGCACCCTCTAGCACCCTATGGCACCCTGTAGTATCCCTATGGCATCCTATAGTACCCCTTTAGCATCCCTATGGTAGTCCTTTAGCATCCGTATAGTACCCCTATAGCATCCCATGGCACCCTATAGTACCCTTTAGTATTACTTTGGCACCCTATAGCATCCCTATGACATCCTATAGCATTCTATAGCATCACATGGCACCCTATAGGAACCCTATGGCATCGCTATGGTACCTTATAGCCCCATGGCACCCTGTTGTACACCTATAGCACCCCTATGGCATCCTATAGCATCTCATGGCACCCTATAGTACCCCTATAGCATCCCCATGGTATGCTATAGCATCCCTACAGTACCATATAGCCCCATGGCACCCTGTTGTACCCCTATAGCATCCCTATGGCATCCTATAGCATCTCATGGCACCCTATAGTACCCCTATAGCATCCCCATGGTATGCTATAACATCCCTACAGTACCATATAGCCCCATGGCACCCTGTTGTACCCCTATAGCATCCCTATGGCATCCTATAGCATCCCATGGCACCCTATAGCATCCTATGACATCCCATGGTACCCTATAGCACCTATGGATCAATTCAGAGCCCTTGATCTGCAGGCTCGGGACACTGCACTGCGAGAGGAGCTGGGGGAGGAAGGAGCAAAGCAAAGGAAGCTCAGTCCTGTGGTGTCAGGAGAAAGGGAAAGGGGAATTTTTGGTCTGCTGGAGGTGGTGGGGGGGAGAGGGGATCTGCCACGGGGTGAGGGGGTGGCTGGGTGGGTTTGCAGCACCCATGGGTGGGTGGAGGAGCCAAGGGGCTGCAGGATTCAGAGAGATCATAGAATCATGGAATCAGCTGGGTTGGAAGGGACCTCAGAGATCATCAAGTCCAACCCTTGATCCACTACTGCTGCAGTTCCCAGCCCATGGCACTCAGTGCCACATCCAGTCTCTTTTGAAATATCTCCAGACACGGAGAATCCACTACTTCCCTGGGCAGCCCATTCCAATGCCTGATCACCCTCTCCAGAAAGAAATTCTTTCTAATATCCAACCTAAACCTCCCCTGGCACAACTTGAGACCCTGCCCTCTTGTCTTGCTGAGAGTTGCCTGGGAAAAGAGCCCAGCCCCTCCCTGGCTCCAACCTCCTTTCAGGGAGTTGGAGAGAGTGATGAGGTCTCCCCTGAGCCAGATGTAGGATTTTGGAGGGAAATGATGCTCTCAGATCTTCCGAGCAGGATTTCCAGGTTTGGAGCTGCTGGGACTCTTGCTTTTCTTCCAGAGCACTGTTGTCAAGTGTCATCCTGCTCCACATTTGCTCTTCCTTGACCTTTCTCTTTCTCACCCTTTAGGAAGGAAACCAAGATGGATTATAGTTCCTTCAGTGGTGTCCCCAGGTTCCTGACCCGACCGAAGGCATTTATGGTGTCTGTGGGGAAAGATGCCACCTTGAGCTGCCAGATCATTGGAAACCCCATCCCAGTGGTGAGCTGGGAAAAGGATAAACTTCCAGTCGAGTCTGGAGGGAGGTTTAAAACCACAGAAGATGGTGATCTCTACCGTTTGACCATCTATGACCTGAGCCTGGAGGACAGTGGGCAGTACATCTGCAGGGCCAAGAACACCATCGGCGAAGCTTTCGCTGCCGTCAGCATCAAAGTGGGAGAGGAGACCACAGTGACAGAGTCAGCCCCGTACTTCATCCAGAAACCCTCCTCCATTAGAGTAACTTTGGGAGAAGATGCCCTGTTCAAATGCAAAGTCCAAGGCAGCCCTCCCCTCTCGGTCAACTGGGAGAAGGATGGGAGGTACCTGAGGAACAGGGCTGATGCCGGACGCGTCCAGATCGAGTCTGCTGGGGAGTCCAACGCTCTCACCATCCAGTGTGCTCGTCTGGGGGACAGTGGCACCTACACCTGCCGGGCAGAGAACCTCCTTGGCTCTGCCAGTGCTTCTGCTGCACTGGTGGTGGAAACCCAGGGCTCCTCCAACCCTGGCAGCAGCCACTTCAACCCCAGCTGTGGGAAGACGACCTCCTTGCTGTCCCACCTGCAAAAGCGTCGAGAGGAGATCAGGAAGGTGGACATCTCCCACGGGGCTCTGGATTCAACATCTCCCCAGCCTTACTCCCTGGCTGAAGGGTTGTCTGGCAGCAGCTACAACGTCTCCAGGGATTATGAGAGAGGGGCTGGACTCACCACCAAAGGTCCCCGCAATGCCACTTTCGGGGTGCTGACCCGAACCTGCAGTGTGACTGAGGGCAAGCATGCCAAGCTGAGCTGCTATGTCACAGGGGAGCCCAAGCCAGAGATTGTCTGGAAGAAGGACAACGAGGTCATTTTGGAAGGGAGGAGGCACGTCATCTATGAGGATGACCAGGAGAACTTTGTGCTGAAGATCCTCTTCTGCAAGCAGGTGGACAACGGGCTGTACACCTGCACAGCTTCCAACCTGGCAGGAGAGACCTACAGCTCCGTGCTGGTCACTGTCAAAGGTGGGTGTTGATGGTGGTCATGCCTGCAAGGAGGCAGCAAATGTATTCCTGAATTGAGGTTGGGAGCTTGAGCAACGTTTCTGCCACCAAATTGTGGGTGAGAGGTGGATAAAGCCCTCTTGCTGTAGAGGAGGTGAAGCGTTGGAAGAGATGACCCAGGGAGAGAGAGTCTCATCATGGGGGGGATCAGGAAGGGCAAAAAATGGGCACTGGTCAGGGATGGATGATGTGGAACTGGCTGGTTGTGGGGCAGTTGGGATGATGCTGATCTGTAAAGCTCCCAACTATCCTGGTTCTATAGTAATCTAAGAGATCTGGTACCATCCTCCTGGTCAGAGACTGATAAAGCCCCATCAGGGATGCTCCAGGCTGTAATCACATTACATTCACCACAGGGTTTAGCTGAGCTGCTCACCATGTGCCATTTAAGCTGTAGCAGAGGAAACTCTGAATGTGTCAGGCTGCCTTGGATCCCTTGGGAGACCCACTCCAACTCTAATTCCAGTCCCTCTCAGTTTTCCTGCACAGAGGAACCCACCAGCAGCCTCCTTCTTACCAGGTTCTTCAGTCTTTTCTCAGCTTGTATCACTGTGGCCTGTGGTCTTTGTATCCTCCCAGAACTCTACCAGGCCCAGGATGCCCCTGTTATGGTCAGTGGTGAAGAACTTGCCTTCAGATTGTCCCAGGAGGTCAGACCAAGTTCTTCAGGGTGGTGACAAAGGTGTGACACGTGTGTTTTCACAAAGGCAGCTCCAAGTTTCCAAGCTGATCTCCCACTTGGCAAGGTTACAGCAGGCAGTTTGCAGACCCAGAGAGCACCCATAAATCACCTCCCTGAGAGAAAAAGCTTTACCACTTGGGTGGCAAAATAGATGAGTTTGAGGGGCAGCAAAATAAATCAGACATCCAACCGAGTAGGTGTGGTCAGTGCTTCATAGCACTCTTGAACATTCCCAACCTTCATTTGGTTTTCTCCTTTCCCTTTTCTGGACTTCTCTCACACTCAATGTCTTTCCCATCAGTGACACCGGATCCATGGAACTCACTGGCTCTTGTCCCACTCATTTCTATCCCTTGGAGGTGCTGAGTGGTGTTGGGAAGGGAGTTTGTCCTCTTCCATAAATCCACGATTACTTCATGAGCTGGGACTCAGAGTTGAAGACCAAGCCTGGCCCTTGGCTAGCTGTTCAATTTTTAGGGTGGCCCAAGCTCTGTCACTTGCCCAGCATTTGTCTTGCAAAGACAAACACCCTCCCCTGGCCCCTGATAATTTGATTTTTCTCAGTGGGTGCAACCAGTTCAAAGCAGATGGGGAAGAGCACTTGAAGCTCCAGGTTTGGGAGCAAACACCATGGAAAAAAAAGGGTATTGATCAATGTCCATTGTCAAGAGTCAGAGGGCTTAGGTGGAAATGTTTATGGGATGTTGCTTCCTTACCCTAAACCATGTTGGACTTTCTGACCAGGCCAAAGCTGTCATGGAAAATCTACCTCTGTTGGTTATAATTAGGCCCTGAATAATGACTCTTTGTGTCACCAGAAGTCCTTCCCAAGCCTCCAAAGACAACTGAGAATAATTTAGCAGTGAGGGGAGCTTTTAATTCTGCTGTTTATGCCAGTGGTGATGCCATCAGCTCGTCTGCCATTGGGTTTGGGGAGGCCATCTTGCCACACAACCCTCTCTTTGCTCAGCGATGCAGAAACAGCTAAATTGTCCAAGTTGTCACTCTTGGGGAGCACCATGATGCTGTGTTGGTCTTTCTGGAGGTAACACCATATTTCTGGAGCCCGTGGTGCTGCACCCAAAACGTGTGTCCATAGACATGGGTGCCAGGAAGGAAAAACTTCATGGCTGTCATGGTTTTAGCCACTAACCAGGTGACAGATGCTCTGTGTTATCCCCTCACTACATTCCCAGGGAAGATAAAAAGGGGAATAAGAGAGACTTTAAGGTTGGGAAAAAAACCCTAGAATAGGCTTAACAAAAGAATAATAATGATGGTGGTGAATGACAGGCAAACCTATACAAATATGGAACCCATGCTCCACAGCTGGTAATTATTTCCCAACCAGAAAAGCCCCAAACTGGACTCAGCAGCAGATGGGCTGCCTGTGGCCCAGGTCCCAGTGACAGTCCACAGAATTCTTGGAGAATTCAGGCTGGTCCTGCTCAGGGAGGCAGGAGAAGGGGATCTGTCTTGATGAATGATGCTCTTCTCTGCTGAGAAAACAGGATATAGGGAGAGATGCCAAAACAAACCAACCCCAACCCAACCAGCACATAATCCAGAGGGAGCTTCTCTTAGGAGTCATTTTATAATGAGCACCATGGAAGGAACCCTGTCATTGGTCTTTTGGGTCACCTGAACCATCCTCTCCTCCCTGTAGGCACAGATGCTCCTCCTCTCCATCCCATTCCAAAATCAACACTCTGCTGGAAGGGACCAGGAGGTCTCATTGCAGCTGGGGGACATTTTTATCCTGGTTCTCTCAAGCCAGGATGGTGGGTTTAGATTCTCTCTGGTGTTCTGGTTTGCAGAATTGCAAATCAAGCAGCTAAAGGATAATTTTTATGGGTCTTTTAAAGGTAATAATAACAAAAAGAGATGATCTAGCCCAACTTTCTGTCTCAGGTTGCTTTTAGGAGTCTCTAAGGGCACAGGTCAACCACCTATATTCCATCAATTTAGATCCTAGACCCATGGACTCAAGACATCTTTAAGCACTTTGTTGAGCCCATGCCTTCAAGATCATTGAGCTGAAAAAAAATGAGATTTTTGAGCTCTTCCCAAATGAGAGGTAGTAAATCTCTAGGAGGGGGGGATGCTGAAGTTCAGAGACTCACTCTGACACCTAAGGAAAACCAAGAGCTGATTACCCCAAGTCAGAAATGTGTCCAGGGCAGGGGTAAAAATTCCAAACTTAAGCTGCAAGGTGAGCTGTGAAAGAAGCTGGAAAAAGTTTCCCAAAAGTAAGGATGGGAAGAACACAAATAACTGACTTGAATTTGCTGAAGGCTTTGGAGATGTCCCTAAGCCATGTGTAAAGGTGGCAGTAACACCACTCAGGTCTCCATCCTTGGGCCTGGCCCAAGAAATGTTCATCTGGGTCCCTGAATCCAGAAATCAGATACTGTAGGAAAAGGTTAAAGGTTGTAAAGAGGATAGAGACTGAATAAACAGGCTGGGGCTGAGGCCACTTTGTTCTCCCTCTGACCTGAAGTGATTTTGGATGAGCATTGGTCATGGTAGTCAAGTTTCAGATCTGAAAGGGAACTTTAGAACTGTGGAGAGAGAAAGGAAAGTTGGAAAGCACAGAAAGTAGGAAGAAGACCAAAGGCCCAAGGGGGTGGAAACATGTCTGTGAAACTTTAGATGTTTTCCTTGGGAATGGTTCTCCATGGTCTTACTGTCACTGGGCCATTTTTCTTAGGCAGAGGGAAAAGCTGTCTTTGGAATAATAAATAATTTGGAATAATAAACAAATAATAATAAATGGTGAGCCTGTGAGAAGGCCAGGAATACACAAGAGGAAATGTAGACAGGAGAGAAGACCATGCCAAGCAGAGAGATGTCTTGAGATGGTGAAGGAAACTTTGACTTCTTTGTAGGCTGCTCCTATTCTTAGCAAAATAAATGTTAGCAGGACCTGCTTTTAAAAAATAGCATCAGCTCATTGCTAGTTTGGTTGGTGTGACCCAAACAAAAGCCTATGACACCATGTCACATGTCCCATTTAGAAAGGAGCAGTCAGTATTTATGGAGTTTATCAGATCAAATATAAGGCTGCTACCTGCTGCAGCTCTTCCTGATGGGAATAATTCTGATTTTTGCTGGGTGCTGTACAAATAAATAAGAGAGGATCCCTATGTTAGAGGATTTGCAATGTAAATGTCAAAATCTGACAGAGTGGGATCTGTCAAACCAAGGTGGGGTGAAAAGACAGTGAGAGATGTCTCTACTTGACTCTGACCCATGGCAGAATAAGTGTATTTATTTATTTTATCCATTTAGCCAGCTAAAATATACTGACAGGCTGGTGTGAAGCCTCACACTTCCATCCTTAGAAGTCCTCTTCATGTAAGCATTATCTGGTCATACAGTCCGACTGTGTTGATGAGTTTATTAATGAGGAAGATGAGGCACCTGCCTTTCATAGACCTTTCCTGGAGAGCTGGGTTGTCTGTTGATCAGCTGCAGACACTGTTCCTTCCTGGCCACCTCTCTGAGCACCAATCTGACCTGGAAATGACTGGTTATAGACCAGATGAATTATTTGGGATGCCTACTCTCAAGAGGCCTATGGTTCTTTTGTAGTTCCTTACCAAAATTAACCCCCTTTATCTGACCAGGTATGTTCTAGGTCATGTAAAGAGCATGAAGGCATTTTCAGGAAGGAAGAGGCTGGTGGGGTTTTCAGCCTCCAAAGCAGGAAAAGTAGTGGGCTGGGTGAATCCCAGGTTTTATTTGGCTTATCAGCTGCTGTCTCTCTGAAGCCCCATTCAGGGTGGGATGAGGATGTGTGTGCACATCTCAGAAGGATGAAAACAAAGTTGTTCTCAGAGGATCTCTGTGATCCCAGGCTAGCCAAGGACACATTTGCACCTTCTTCCCCTGCCTTGAAAAAGCAATGTTGTTACTGCAACAAGTATGAAAGAATCAACCAATTCTTTTGTGCTTGTACATTCAAGAGGTTTTTCCTAGAGCAGCTTTTCTCTGTTTTTAACCTTAGGTGCTGCTTGGGAACTGCAGATGGAGAGGGGTTAGTGGCCTGGCAAGTTGTTCCAACTCTGAGAATAAACTTGAGGGCAAAACTGAACCTTTCTAATATTTGAGCTCAGAAAAGAGCAAACCAGATCCAAGGCAGAACTTCTGTAGGAGCTCCTGTCCTAGTGATGGAGCAGGAGGGGACAGATAATGGAGTCAGTTATATCCTGAGTTACCAGGTCTGTATCCAGGCTCCTGGACATCAAAGTTTGGATGTGACCTCAGTTTGTGTTTCTCCAGCCTGTAGACCATGGAAACTCTGAGCAGGATGTGTGACCATGGGAATGGACTTCTAAATCTGGGACAAGCCTACTCGTGTTTGACTCTTGGGCTAACCTTAGGAATTATGGACTGGTAGTGACCACATGAAACTGCCATCCTAGGAGTGCATGAGGTCAGAGAGAGGGAGAACAGAGTCACAAAAAGAAAAGTCTGGGAGCTGGTGCAGTTATTAGAAGATGAAGGCACACCTCAAGACGTGGTGTCTCACAAAGCATGAGTGGTGATGCCTCAGCACTGGCTGGTTCCAGTTGGTGACATGACTGTGGCACCAGCCCCATGGCTGTGACCACACTGTCCTCTTCAGTCCATCTCCCTCTGCTCCACTTCAGTGCTGGGGTATCAGGATGATTTCACAGGACAGCTGTCACTGGAATTAAACACTGTTCTGTTCATAACATGTCCTTCCCCTCTGCCCTGCAGCTCTTTTCCATGTTTGATCCATCCTCTGCTTTCTCCCCCAGATGGAGCCCTCGGATCCACTGCTGGAGGAAAGCAAAGGCAGTTGGGGGACTTGGGCTCTTCCTCTTTTTTTTTCTCTGTTCTTTTATTCTTTTCTTTTTAATTTACAATTAATTTAAGGGCTTTTTCCCTGATCTGGAGTGGCTGTTGCCATCTCTAGGGTCAGGATGGGTGGGCCTGGTTGTCATCACTAAGTGACAATGGACAACACAGAGATGTTCACTCCAGAGGACAAGAAGGCCACAAGAGCAGAGGTGGCTGACCTGGTGTTTCACCAACTTTTTGACATTATTGTGACAGAGCAGACTCCTCTGGGTGCTGTGGTGGGACAGGCACTGCAGGTCAGGCTGATACTAATTGATTTTAGTACAAAGTCCTTCTGCTGGGATGAAAGGTGTCTTTTTTTTTTTGTGCTAGAGCAGAACACCTACAGCAGTAGCTGGATTTGAGGTTTGGATGGCAGCTCAGGAAAAATGTAATTAATATTGTTATTGTTGTATTATTTTTTTTTCCTATTACCTCATTTACTCACACACCTCTTACCCCAGACCACCCTAAACCCTAAACTGACACCCTTACTTCTCCTTTTTTGTTTTTTATCCTCTTAAGAACCCTCGGTACCCTTCAAGGAGAAACTGAAGGATCTGGAAGTGAGGGAGAAGGAATCTGCCACCTTCCAGTGTGAAGTGCCTGTTCCCAGCACAGAGACAGCTTGGTTCAAGGAGGAAACCAAACTCAGGCAGAGCACCAAGTACAGCATCGAAGAGGAGGGCACGTACCGCCGGCTCACCGTCCAAAATGTCACAGCAGATGATGATGCTGTTTATATCTGTGAGATGAAAGAAGGGAGCAGGACCATTGCAGAGCTCTCTGTCCAAGGTAAGGAAAGGTTTGGTTTATTTCAGATCGACCAAGTTTCACCCATCACTTGTGAGGTTGGTGGAGGAGTGCTGGGTCCCACAAGGTGGGTGCAGCACTATCACCTCCCACAGAGTGGGCACAAGGAGGGTTCCCCAGAGTGGGGGTCAACCCAGGGAGATTTGGACTGGACCCCCCCTCAGAGAGGATCCAATGAGTTCCAGAGCCCTATTCTTCTCCTCCTCTAATTAATCTCTTTTAACAACCCATTCGTTGAGGTTAAGTTGGGGAACTCTCTGGTGGGAGTAAGGTTATTGCCCAGGAGGTTTGTATAAAAACACCACATTAGTTAAAAGTGAGTAAGATTATAAAGCATGTGAGATCACAACCAGCAGAATTATAAAGGAATATAATTATAATTATATATTGTTATCCTTTCAAAGCAGTGGATTACAAACTAAGAACAAGGTTACCACTAACAACACTTAACAAAGCAACGCAGAGTAAAACTTCACAAAGTCAGAAACTGTGTTACCCTCATGTGCTGAGATAAGGTTGGAAACAGAGACACAAAGAGAGAGAGATAAAGATAAGGAAGAGGTAGAGAAGATATCACCACCTTTGGATCCAGCGATGATCTTGGTAGGAAGTTCAGGACCTTGGATGCTGGGCTCACATCCAGTATTTTTTGTGCCTCTTTTATGCCCTCTGACCATTTCTGGGGGGGGGCTTTGGCATGTCTTGCACAGCCAGGTGTTCCCTTGGAGCCCTCCAGATAGGATGACACAGCAATAACCCTTATTTCTCTGCCCTCTCCAGTGGCTTTACCTGGGGCACACACAAGATGTCACTCTGCCTCCTTATGGAATAGGGACAGTGTCCTGCCTCTCAGGGTGGCATCAAACAGAGTTTGCCAGGACAGAGTTCAGCTTATTGGGATGGCCACTAAAGGAGGGGCTTCTCTTGCCAGAATAGGGCCCTGTTACCCAAATGGGGGTCTCTCCTTGAAAGAACAGAGCCCAGATGCCTATGGAATGAGGTCTCCACCCCAGCACAGTGTCCACTTTCTCAGTGTGGCTGTTTGGAGACAAATGTTCTTTTTGGGATTGTACAAGGAGACTCCAAACTTGACCTTGGGAATGGTATTTCCCTCATGGAAGTGTGCAGTGAAGGAGGGCAGAAGCCCTGGTGGTGTGAGAGAAGAGTTGGTCAATGGGATATTCTGGGTCTCCTGCCAGGGACACAGGGGCAGAGAGTGGGGATAGATTGTGTTGCATGAGGTCTGTCACCCAGTGGGGACCTATGCTTAAAGGGGCTTCTTAGAAGGTGACATCCTTGAACTGTATCCCAGAGCTTCCCTTAATGTGATCCCAAGCATTGGATCTGTCCCCTGGCACCTCTTGTCTGGTGCTTGGAGAATACAAGGATGAGTCTTGTCTGAAGATGGTGGTGACCTCGCTGGGAAGTTGGCTTAGCAGCTGTGGTTTATGGTCCACAAGTGATGCAGGACATGGTCAGCCTCAGTAAGGTTTGGGATTGGAAACCAGACCCATGCTCTGACACTGGGAAATGTTCCCAGGAGTTTGGAAAGCTGCTGAGAAAAGTGTGGACTGTGGATATAGATCCATATTCAAGTCTTCTGAGCCTGGTGGTTTAGGGCTGATGTGCGAGTAGGTGTAGAGCTTGTTATGGAGTAGTTGTCTCACAGCAAGTAGACACACACATCAGAGATGTTGTCATGTCTGCAGGACCATCAGTATGAGCTTCCTGACTTGCTGGATGAGCAAGGTCTTATCCATACAACTCCAGGACTTACAGTGTTGATTTTGATGATGCTCATCATAGTATTGTCTGGGCTGGAAAGGACCATTAAAGGTCATCTCGTCCAACTGCCCTAGAGTGAGCAGGGACATCTTCAACTAGATCAGGTTGCTGCTCAAAGCTCTGTCCAACCTCACCTGGAAGGTTTCAAGGGATGAGGTGGCTACAACCTCTGTGGTAAACCTGTGCCAGTGTTTCATCACCCATAAAAAATTCCTTCTTTGTCTGAATCTTCTCCTGGTATCATTGACCCATCTCCTGTTGTATGGATTGGAGACCCCCTGTAGCTACAGGACTGCACTTGTCCTGACTAATTGGAACCCTGGATTTATTCCCAGTTAAATCAGAAGAATTTCTTCTGATTTAAGGGTGCAACCCTTGCTCAAGTTCCTTTTTGTATTATTAGAAAAGTTGAGAGCTCACAGAGGTGGAGGCAGAAAGGAAAATTTAGTCCATAGATGTGGGAGAGTTCAAACAGACACCTCTGTGTTTCACCTTCCCCTAGGGATAGAATTTTAGTGTTCCACTAAAAAGAGAGTGATGGAGCCAGGTGGTGGTCTCAGGAGTAAATAGAGACAGAACCTTCCAGGGGGAGAATGTGTCTGGGCTGGGGAGAGAAGGTTGGAGAGAGCAGGGTGAGGTTGGACAAGTGTGAGAGCTCAGCAGGATGGAAAGGGCTCCATGGAAGGGGACAGAGCTTGAGGGCAGCAAGGAGCAGATGTGCAGCCAAGCTTTGGGGAGGATGAGAAGAAAACTGAGCTCCTGAATGCTACTGATGAAACATGTGCTTGATCTGCTGCTCCATGAAGGAGCTCAGCACTGATCCTCATCACATAGCTCTGGGTGCTTTACCTGGGTGAGGGATATTTTACCTCACTGAGACCATCCCAGGGCTGAAACCAGTGACCATTTGTCCATAGGAGTGGTCTCCTGATGCTTTGTCCAAACTTTCCTGGGAGTTGTCACATCTGAGTGCTTTGGAATTGTTCTAGTAAGTGATAATCATCACAGTCACTTGCAAAGGACACAAATAAATGAAGTTCATTCCATGTGAATTCTTTGCTTAAGTCTAAGAAGAAATCTGAGGGTTTCTTAGTGTATTTTCTATCAATTCTGGTGGCTGGTGTGTTTGCCACCTCGGGTGTGTAAATTACTGGTAACTTAGGTAGAGGCAGAAGCCCAAAGATAGATGAGAAACCTGTCTGCTTTCAGACTGACCTCCTTTAGCAATGTTTTAATTTCAATTCCCACCATATGTGAACAATGAGATCTGTATTTCTGCCAAATCTATTCTTGGCAAGGCCACATGCCTTTTTTTTTTTTTTTTTTTTTTTTTTTTTTTTAACTCAACAGCAGATACCCCATGGTGGGGTAGAAACAGGGCGACTGTAGTGGAACAAGATTGCTTTTCTCTCCTTAAAGGCCAAAATGAATCCTTGGGATTATCTGTTCTGTATCACTCAGAGCCTAGGAATTAATTTAGGGATGTCTGCATAGTGTCTACAATGTTTTGATTAGGTGAGAGCTGTTGGCTGGTCCTGTTGTAGTCTGGATGGTCTAATGCTGCCAGAGACTTTAATGAATCTCTGTTTGCTAATCATAATTAATTTCTCATTTAAAGGAAACATCATTAAAAAGCTTCCAAGAAAGACTGCAGTCTTCACAAATGACACAGCCATCTTCTGTGTAGAGTTGGACAATGAATGCCAGAACATCCAATGGCTGAAAAATAAAGAAGAAGTGAAACCCAGCGACCGCATCTCCATCACATCCTCTGGCAGACAACACACCATGATCATCCGGGAGTGTAAGATGGAAGATGCTGGTGAAATTGCCTTCCTGGCTGATGAGAGCAGAACTTCTACCCAATTCACTGTGACCAGTAAGCTTTGGTTTTGTTTGGTCTTGGTGTTGGGTCATCTGTAGCTCCCACTGATCCTGTAGGTATAGGGGAGGTAATATTGTACAGGTAGGGTAAGTTTGATGTCCTAGGACAACAGAAGGTTTGATGTCTGCCACAGAAGGTCAACAGCCTGAATGGTGGTGTTCCAGAATGTTGTGGAAAGATCAAAACAGAGAGAGGAGAGTCCTGGGGAAAGGACAGGGCACAAACTTGTGTCCCCATTTCATGGTGCAGTGAATGTAAACTTGATAACTGAGTATGGGGTGAGGGACATGCATGTTCTCATCAAGAAATGCTCAGAATCACAGAAAGTTAGGGGTTGGAAGGGACATCAAAAGTACCTCTAGTCCAACCCCCTGCCAGAGCAGGGTCACCTAGGGAAGGTCACATAGGAAAGCATCCAGGTGGGGTTTGAATGTCTCCAGAGAAGGAGACTCCACAACCTCCTTGGGCAGCCTGGGCCAGGGCTGTCACCCTCACAGTAAAAAAATTTACCCTCTTATGGAACCTTCTGTGGTCAAGTTTATATCCGTTGCCTTTTGTCCTATTATTGGGCATAACTGAGAAGAGCCTGGCTCCATCCTCCTGGCTCTCCCTTTACATATTTATTAACATTAATGAGTTCACCCCTCATTCTCCTCTTCTCCAAGCTGCAGAGCCCCTCAGCCCCCTCATCCTTTCCTCATAAGGGAGATGCTGAGATGTTCCACTCCTTCATCATCTTGGAGGCTCTGAGCTGGACTCTTTCAAGCACTTAAAAACATCACATAAATTGCATGTCAGTCACTTTACTTCATTGTACACAGGGCCCTGCAGGTGTTCCACCTACTTGCTGACCTGTTTTACAAAATCCTTAGTTTCTCAGGAGGGCATTTGTTAATTCTTGATTTGTGGATAGTTCTGCTACCAAATAGGTGCCACTTACCTATCCCTCTCTAACTTTGCTGAGAATTTGGAGGGGAGAGTCAGCCAGCATTTAGTTCCTTCTCTAGGTTTTCAGTCTACAGAGATATGAAGGTACCCTAAGGGTACACTGGCTATGACAGGGAAGTAGAAAGGTGCCCTGAACATTTTTGGCAGAGTATTTCCATTCTAGGAAGCAAAAACATCTTTGAAGGAACAGCTACCCACAGGCACACGAAGCCTTTGAGAAGTAGTCAGGGGTTCACCATACCTGAAACCTCTCACTTGGACTTTAGCTTCTTGAGCTTTTGCATTCAAGTCAATCCTGCATCCAGGTGGGTTTGGAAATATCTCCAGAGAAGGAGACATCACAACCTCCCAGGGCAGCAAAGCTGGGAAATTGGTGCCATCCTGAAAGAGGGGACCTTGGTCTTGATGAGTTCTGCTTGGGGACACTGATACCAGATGCAGGCTGGAGAATTTCTTCACTTGGCCCATCTGGTCTGGCAAGGTTTTCCATTGCCAGAGTGGTCACAGCAGGTGCAATGTCAGTGAGATTGGAACCTAAATGAAAATTTGGGAAAACTGCTTCATTTTATGAAGTTTCATTTTGATGGCATTCCATTTCCTAGGCAGAGAACTTGATGTGGGTTCTGGTCTGCTGCAGTTTTGATTCCCATGCTACCAGGTCTAGTCCCCCTTTTGGGAAGAACGATGAAGCTTTTCCCCCCTCACCACTTCCAAATTGCAGTTATTGAGTGGCAAAAGCAAATTTAAAGGTCTATAACTGCTGTGTTATCTCAGCTTGGTTGGGGCACTGATGCTGGTGAGCTAAAGCAAGCTGAAAATAAGGTCCATGTCACACTTGGAATGGAGAGAGTTTCCAACTGGAATTTAGACACTGGATTTGGAAACCTTGAGCATCCAACCAAGCACCTATTCAGTGGGAAAGGCAAAATTCAGCTTGATTTTGGACTCTGCTGTTCAATTTATGAAACCAGTGTTGATTCACGGAATAGAAAAAGAGAGGAGGCTGCCTGGCCACAACCAGGAATCCTGAACAAAATATTATATTACAGTTTCTGATGGTAAGGTCAAGAGATCTGATCCCAGGGTCTAGTGTTCAGCTTAATACTGCACTCATGGGCATCCAGCTCTGAGCAGCAGTAACTGTGCCCCCCAAAACCCTTCTGTGTCTATTTGTGTACTGAAGGAAGCATTTATCAAGGTTGAAGTTTCCTATTTTTACACTTTTGTGGATGTCTGATTGGCTGCTTGAAGGATTTTTCTGTATTATGTCCACATCTTCTTCAATTAGCTGGACAAAAATCAGTGTTGGCTGTTTTAATGGCAGCTGTCAGGCAAACAGTATTTATGTATTAATTGCTAAGTATCTTGCATTGCCTCTATGCCCATTTTACAGGTGGGTAAACTTAGGCAGAGAGAGATCTGTTGTCTCAGAGTCTGGTTTTAACTCCAGGCTCCCTCTGTAGTCATGAATTCTTGAGTACCAACAACCTGCAATCCATTTCCCCCGTCTCACCCACCTTCAAGCTGGGATGAATTGCTCCTGAGTGTGTTCCCTGTGGGATTACAGCTGGAGTCTGGTTGACTGACTTAAACCAGACACCTCTGAGATAGCCAAAATTAAATGAAATGAATCCTTTGCTGGGTCAGAAGATGTGTAACTGGAGCATATCAGATAATTCCTCACTTCTTGACCGTGCCTGTAGCAGCACAAAATTAATTATCCTGATGAACTTCAGTCTTCCCTAAAGGAGTTCAAGAAGAATGAGAGGGTGAACATAAATATTCATTGTGCAAAAACTTGCAGGGACACAATTGTGCCCTCAGGTGCTGTAAACCAGCCCCATCTCCATCTCCATCATAAAGTCTGATGGTGTCAGGGTTTAACACTGTCCTGGCAATTAAACTGAGTAACAGATGCTCTCTATTAATCTCTCTCTCTTCCTTGATGAAGAAAGGAGAGAGAATAAGGGAGAGAGACTGATGGGTTGGAAACTAAACTACACAGCTTGAATGAAACAGGAATGAGAAATAGGAAAAATGACTAAATCTATACAAATATACAGGAAAATTGATCCCAGGTTCCTCCCCCCTTTCCCCCAATAACTCTCAGGTCACCCCCGAGGCTGCAGGGCAGCCCTGGGAAAGTCCAGGCTGGAATCCTGGGGTCAGCAGCAGTTGGGAGCTGGAGGCAGGAACACAGAGATTCAGGCTGGGATGGATCAGGAGCACAGGCAGAGGAAGGGATGGAATCCTCCCAGGATGCTGGGTGAAGGAAGGGAAGCAGGAAAGGCAGGAAGGGCAGGCAGCTGGAAACTGGAAAATCATGAAATCTTGGCTTGGCCCTCGTGATCCCTCCAATTTATCCTGAGTATGATGTGTATGGGATGGAATACTCTGTTTGGTCAATTCTGGCATCTCTCTTGTCTGTTCCTCCCCAAAAGAGGCTGCAGGTGGGACCTCTTTATTCCTTCTGGAGGGTAAAAGTTTTCCTCAGAGCTGAGCGGTGTCCTTGGCTCTGCACACCAGTCTCTAGCAGTAACTCTAAACACCCAGAGTTATCAGTCCCAGAGCAGACACTGTCTGAGAAACTTGCTGTTCATTTCAGTAAGTGCAGCTCCTTACAAGAGACTGAGCTAAAAGCAAAAGTACCAGACAGAAAATCACCTTTATCCTGGCCCAAACCAGGACAGACAGGGAGAAGGTTTCTTTGTCATTTCCTTCTGAAGTTTATTCCCCAACCTTACAAGCAGGGTCTGCACAAAGTACAAAACCAGAGGTCCCCAGTGATGAATGTCACTCTTGGGAGATGAAATTTCAACACTTCCTTCTGAGTGGGGGCAGCAGAAAAATCAGAGGCAGGACAGAGGGCCAGAGGAAAGTGGCTGCAGAGAAGAGGAACAACCTCAGATCTCCACAACCCTAAATTTGGCACCATTAGCTCATGTTTATCTTTTATCTCTGAAATCATAGAATTGTGTTGGTTGGAAAAGACCTTTAATCATAGAATTTTTAGAGTTGGAAGGGACCTGTAAGCTCATCCAGTTCCAACCCCCCTGCCATGGGCAAGGACACCTCCCACCAGCTCAGGTTCATAGAATCATAGAATCCTTGGGGTTGGAAGGGACCTCGAAAGATCATCTAGTCCAACCCCCCCTGCCAGAGCAGGGCCACCTAGAGCACATCGCATAGGAACGTGTCCAGGCGGGTTTTGAATGTCTCCAGTGAAGGAGACTCCACGACCCCCCTGGGCAGCCTGTTCCAGGGCTCTGTCACCCTTACAGGAAAAAAATTTTTTTGAATATTCAACTTGAACCTCCTGTGCTCCAATTTACACCCATTACCCCTTGTCCTATCACTGGTCACCACTGAGAAAAGCCTAACTCCATTTCCCTGACACTCACCCCTCACATATTTGAAAACATTGATGAGGTCACCCCTCAGTCTCCTTTTCTCCAAACTAAAGAGACCCAGCTCCCTCAGCCTTTCCTCATAAGGGAGATGTTCCACTCCCTTCATCATCTTAGTAGCTCTGCGCTGGACTCTTTCAAGCACTTCCCTGTCCTTCTTGAACTGAGGGGCCCAGAACTGGACACAATACTCCAGGTGCGGCCTCACCAATGCAGAATAGAGGGGGAGGAGAACCTCTCTTGCCCTACTAACCACACCCTTTCTAATGCACCCCAGGATGCCATTGGCCTTCTTGGCCACAAGGGCACATTGCTGGCTCATGGTCATCCTCTTGTCTACCAGGACCCCCAGGTCTCTTTCACCTACACTGCTCTCCAGCAGGTCAGCCCCCAACCTATACTGGGACATCGTGTTGTTCTTCCCCAAATGCAAAACTCTACACTTCCCCTTGTTGAATTTCATCATGAAAAGGTTGCTCAGAGCCCTGTCCAGCCTGGCCTTAAATTTCCTGTCCCAGGGTCTCACCACCCTCATGGGGAAGAACTTCTCCTTAATATCTAATCTAAATCTAGTTTGAATAAATTTCCCCTGGTCCTGTCACTCCCTGACATCCCAGATCATGGAGTCCAACTCTTCCCGCATCACTGCCAAGGCCACCCACCACTGCCCCATGTCCCTCAGCACCACATCTCCAGAGCTTGGAAACCTCTTCCAGGGATGATGGGGACTCCAGGCCCTGAGAACCCTTTCCAGGGAGAAGATTTTCATCCCAGTTGTGCAACATTTCACAGCTCTGTGTTGAGGATCTGCTCTGAAATGTTTTGGTGTGTTTGGGTTGAGCTCAGGTTCTCGAGAAGAAAGGGAGGACATAGACTCCTGGCTCAGGCTGCTTTTCCTCAAGAGGATCACTGCTATGTGCCAAAAATTGCAAAATATTAAAATATCACCATTTCTTTAAAGGACAAATCCCATATTTTCACTTTATGGTTTGTTGGGATTTTTATTTTTTATTTTTAGCTTGGGTTCACACCAAGGTAGTGGACCTGGG